>NC_085844.1:154462606-154790106 GCF_035594765.1 Anolis carolinensis | reverse complement strand
GCCTAGGGCCGGTCCACAATCCTTCAGACTGTTGAGGGGCCGAATTATCATTTGGGGAAAAAAAAAGAACAAATTCCTATGCACACTGCACATGTCTTATTTGTAATGCAAAACAACAACAATGAAAGAACAATACTATATTTAAAAATGAAAACAATTGTAACCAGCATCAGGATTTCAATGGGAAGTGTGGGCCTGCTACTGGCCAATGAGATAGTCAGGTTAATCAGGATTGTTGTTGTTGTTGTGTGTCAAGTCATTTCTGACTTTGGGCAAGCCTAAGTCTAAAATTATTTATTTATTCATTTACTACATTTATTTACTACATTTATATCCCACCCTTCATACCCTGAAGGGGACTCAGAGCAGCTGTATGTGCATACAATATATTATATTATTAACATAGCACAGTATTAGCATTATATATTACTATATTGAACTATACCACTATTCTGTAATATTATATGTAATATATAACATATAATTAATATTATTATATGGTATTATTATTAATATTATATTGTATAACATTATAAGATTATCAATATTATATGTATATACAATATATTATTTAAAATGATTTTAAAATATTATATTATAAAACTGAGGGCGGGGGCCAGGTAAATGACCTTGGAGGGCCACATCCGGCCCCCGGGCCTTAGTTTGGGGACCCCTGCCTTAAACCAAGTGTGGCACAAAGAATCACGTCCTAGTCCTGTAGAGTGTTGGTTTAGTAATGATTAGTCATGGTTACTATTAAGTGGATTGGGGCTTTTGTTGGTCTCTTGTGCGAGTTAATTTTACTTGCATTTGAACATTCTTTGACTGAAAAATGAATGTCATAGCAATTGAACAAGATGTTTATGAATATTAGTGTGCTTGATGAATAAAGGAATAAGACTTTTACTGTTTCATTTTCCATTTTGTTAGAATCTTAAAATATAATTGAACTTTCAGCAACTTTGCTATTGGAACATTCTGATGAAGAGTTTAAAACTTGTTTTAAATTTAATATTGGCTGTTGCTTCCTAGAAATAAACTGGAAAATGACAGCTATAAAATGGCCCTCTTATAGTAATTTCAAGAATGAAAGTATTTTCAGTGTCATAATGCAACTTCATTTTCTCACACAATTCTCTGATATACTTCTGATATATGTTTAGTACCATTTCCCTCATACCTGGCATTTAGACAGCAGTTGACAAGAGCTGAATTCTTTACAACTTTACTTTAACTTTCAGTTAATTTTGATCGGCATTAATAACATCACATAATGAATCTTATTCAGTATGCTGTGTTACTATTATTTCAAACATAGCCAATTAAAAAATGTTGTCAAACCAGCATTACCTTCCAAAACTGTTAAAATGTCTGTGTTTGTTCAGGGTGGGGCATTTTAAAATAATCCAGTCCTCTTTCTACTTCCAAAGTGGACCAATGCATACTTAATGGAAGTTGGAATCTCCATCTTTTATTCTTCTTTCACTTGAAAGGTGAAATAAATAAGTCTGCATGATATAGAAAAACTACAATAGTCTCACTTATCCAACCTTCGCTTATCCAATGTTCTGTATTATCCAACACAATCTGCCTTTTAGTAGTCAATGTTTGCAATAGATTGCAATGTTTTGGTGCTAAAGTCGTAAATACAGCAATTACTACATAATGTTACATGTATTAAACTGCTTTTTCTATCAATTTGTTTTAAAACATGATGTTTTGGTTCTTAATTTGTAAAATCATAATGTAATTGGATGTTTAATAGGCTTTTCCTTAATCCCTCCTTATTATCCAACATTTTTGCTTATCCAACGTTCTGCCGGCCAGTTTATGTTGGGTAAGTGAGACTCTACTGTATGTACAAGATGTTCTACAACTTGAATAAAGGCTAGTATATTCTCTCTAAAGATGATCTATATCATTGTTATTGTTATATGCCTTCACATCATTTTCAAATTATGGTGACCCCTATCAGGGGGTTCTCTTAGCAAGATGTTTTTAAATCGGGTTGCTCTTGCCTTCCTCTGGGACCGCTGAAGGATATCTTGTTAAAGGTTACTTAGTGGGTTTCCATGGCTGAGTACGACTCCAAACCCTGATCTCAGTGTGGAAACCACTACAGTATTGTGGCTTAGTGCATATGATATCAGGATGCAAACATAATGCATGTAATAATTCAACTTGCACAAATTTGAATAGAACCCGATTGTATTATTAGAAGAGATGTATTTGACATCCATTTTGGATACCGTTGAGTTTTTACTAGCATAATGAAGAAGAACTCTTTCGTGATCATATGAAATTGTGGGACCTATACACTAGTCAGTTTCAAAAGGTTGAAACCAGACAGACAATTCTGCAACAGTGTGTGTGTGTGAGAGAGAAAATAAGTGATCCAGATGACAGCCACAACTGATTAAGTTGAAGTCCTGCAAAGGATTATTCACAGTATAGACTGTTTTAGCACAGTGATGTTTGTCATGTAATATTCCCATGCTTTGCAGTTACCAAGGGAGGGATCTTTTATGGGTTGGACAATTTTCAGTTGGCAACCCTTCAGCCTATTTATATATTATCAGAATGGGCATAAGATTGTAACAGTGCCTATCCTCTATCTAGTAACAAAGGGAAAAACTTATTTAAGTTTCAAGTCTAGTTAGACTGTCAGATATTCCCTTAAAATATCTAAACATAAACCATAAAGCCTAACTGGAGATACCCTTCAAGTTGGTACACAATATTATGTCTGATGAACAGAATGGAGAATTCTATATGTGTGGTGTGCACTAGAAAATATATCTTGTATATTAAGCATAAATATAAAACCTAGGCTGTTGATTGGATGATCAATTAATTGTGTGGTTGAAATTTTACAGATAGTCGTGATGTGCCACTCTGCATTACTAGTTCATGATGGTATATCTAGATATAACCACTGTTATAAACTGGGTGACCAGAGGTTTGATAAAAGTGACCCCAAACAGAATACAGAATCAGCAGATTAAGTCAAGAACTCTCTATAAGAAGTAAGGGTAGGGATAATGATATGTACTGCTCATGGTCTGTCTTAGCAATTTCATATTCTGCCAGCAGATGCTGCCAGCAGTTGTATGGGCTTGAAACTGTTTAAAAAGCCCAAAATTTGTGGTATACATTAATATAGGTAGATTAGACAGAAAAATAAAACAGTTCATAACTTTTGAAAACATACTAAAATATATAGCACTCTATAGAAACAGATGGTTGTCTCTCTGTAGTCATGAGATTAATTGCTTGCCAAACCTGGTTCTGCAAATAAACAAGCAAATCAGTTTAATTAGAAAATTCATGAATATTGGGGCATTGCAAGTTAAACAATTATTCAGTTAGTCTGAGCAGAGAGAAATGTGAGTGAGCTCCAATTATTACCTTATTCTTACTTGCAAGCTCAGATAGCAAACAACTCAACAAAAAATCCTGAGTTATTAGGTGGCTTTTAAAACTAGTTAATTTAAAACCATGATTTCTAGTTTGTAAATTCTAGCAGGCCTGGGTGTAATTCCTTGGTGACTGTTCTTGAAGGAAGGAGGCAATGAGTATTTTCTCCCATTGCAACAGAATCTTCAAAACCTGCTGTTTGGGAACTATTTCATGAAGTATTTGTACATGGATTTTGAGTAGAAAATTGCCTTTTTTGCATACTTGACAAATCTGTTTTTCAACCATTTTATTTGAATATTTCCAATATGTTTTGGCTTTTCACACATTTTGAAATACCCGTATTTGCATATAATTAAAAAGACAATTCAAAGTACTTCAACTTCCAGCTCACATCTGCCCAGGTCTCTCATAGCCATAACTGCCCTCCCGTCACAGGAGCACACCCCCTTGTGTGCAGGAGGAAGGTGAACAGCAGAGTTTGAAGAAGGCGGAGAAAAGGAAATAAGAGGTGTGAGGCAAGAACTCTTTCCCACTCTCTTCCCCCACACATACATCCCTGCATCCTTGTATCCTTGACAGTTTTTTCTGGGGGTACCTTGTCTCCTTATGGTGGGGAGAAGAAGGTGTTCGGCAGGGTAGGAAGCAAAGTGGCTGGTTTTGTACTTCAGTTGTTTCCATTAGCCTCACCTCTATGGACACCGTTATCATATGTTTGGGGTGAGTAGTATGGTAGTATGGTCATCCTCTTGTTGATGCCACCAGAGTAATTACATAATTGGGATGCCACACCGTTTATAGTGAGAGAGGTGCCTGCAGTGGCAAAGAGGGGTGAAGTATTCCCCCACCCTCCTTTCCTATGACAAAGGCAGGTGCAAGAGGAGGAAAAAAAAGCAAAAGCAGGCGGCTTGCAGCAAAAAGATTAGGTTTTGGATGTTTTCAGATTTTGCATTTTTGGGTTAGAGATGTCCAACCTGTAATGGTTTGAATGTGACATAAAGGTTTAAGGAGTTAAAATAAGTGTGTGGTTCATGATCATTTATCCAGATGAATGATTCATCTTCATCCTTCATCCATGCAAAGAAGCATCATTGATGCTTGTTGATGACCTGTTGAATTGTATATTCTGCTTGATGAGGCTTGTCTTGAGTAGGTAACTTCTCAAGTCAAAGGGAAAACACATCAAATTAAGCGTAGAAATGAATACTCTCCTATTGTCGCAAAGAAGGCTGTGTTCCAAGAAGTACTGTGGCACTGATCCATCTTTGTGTCAGTAGCCCTTTTCAACAAAAAAGAGGCTGAGGCTTTAATACAAAGAACACATTTATAGGTAAGTAATTCCTTGCTTAGACCCTATAATTCAGTGGACATGGTGGAGCCTGGAGGCCAACAGCATTGGCATTGCCTACTGCCAGACTCCAGTTCTCCCTAAGACTTACACAGAATGTGCTCTTAACTCCTTCACAATATGATTGCAGCTTCTGCTACTGCATACATTGTAACATAATGCATTTATTTACTTTATTTGTACCTCGCTCTTCTCACCCTGAGGGGGACTCAGAGCGGCTTCCAACTTTGACAGACATTCTATTCTGTAATTACACAAAAGTCAACAATACATAACACAACAACCATTAAAATCAAACATATAGATACAATTAAAAACCAATTAAAACATGTAACCATATCACCAATCCCAAAATCGTCCTGATTATTTCTTATTTTGGTTCTGTGAGGATCTATTGCTCTTTAATTTCTACTCACAAAATGCCTGCTTCCACAGCCAAGATTTAATTTCTTTTACAAAAGACCAGGACTATAGCTTGCTACTATCTGTACTCAGATGAAAATCATAGAAGTTTGGAATTAAAGTCTGCTTCCTAATTAGAAGTTAGTAAGGCTTGGAGTCTAGTCTGTACCCTTGGTTTGTCTGTATCTGATACAGTCAGGACACACATAACTAGAGCATTCTTGTAAAATCTCCCTAAAAGGTCACTATTCTGGTCATTGTAAAACAGTGGTTCTCAACCTTTGGGCCTCCAGGTGTTTTGGACTTCCACTTCCACAATTCCTGTTAAGCTGGCTGGGATTTCTGGGAGTTGAAGTCCAAAACACCTGGAGAATAAAAGGCTGGGAACCACTATTATAAAAAAGATTTTTAGTATAGATACGTTAATTTAACTCTTCAGCTCAGGTCTGATGAAGTTATGAGCCTCCAAATGTTATCAGCTTCCAGCTCCTTTCAGCCCTAGCACAGCCAAGAGTGAAGAATGGTGGGGCACAGTTTCCCATCATTATGACAGTTCAGCTTAACAAGAGCACTGATGGATCAGACTAAAGGTCCCTATAGTTCAGTATTCTGTTTACAAACTATCTAACCAGTTGTCTATGGACCTACCTGAATTACAAATTAGAATGTTCTGGCAGATGTATCTCTTGAATAATGATTTTTTGTAGTTGATGCAGCAAAAATGCCAGCTACTCTTTCAAATTTGCCCATCAGTGCATATCTTGGTGGACCAAGAGAAATCCATCTCTCTGCTACATTTTCTCTTTCAGTGTAGCAAAATAGACCAAAATCTCCATCCTCTCATTCACCAGTACAGGTATCAATAGAATAGCTGTGCTGTTGAACAAACCTCAGGATGACCTTAATTGAAGACATTTATTTATTCGACATGTTACTGCTCTGGAATGAATACACTTGGTATTGGTACTTCAGTCACATTTTTGTCCTCTGGAAATAATTTGTCACTAAATACTGACTCTCAGTGTGCTGTCTCATACATCAGGGCATATAACTAAAAAAAACAGACTCTTTTTGTTTACCACGAGGACTTGAATATGGGGCTTGTTCCCTTGCCACAAAGCAAGAAGATTAGCAGTAATGACTCAGATACCTAAACAATCACCATATTCAGTAACAACTTGTTAACAGACAGCAAACTGTGGGTGTTTGCAAGCACGAAAAAGTTGGAACACTAGCGTAGTTTCCATAGTGTTTCAGAAAACCTGTCATATTTTGCTCTTAGAATTAGGGTGATAAAGTGATTCATTGCTTAAAAGTGAATAAAGTTTCTGTGTACCTTTTTGGTAGGGGGGAGAAGGAAATGTGGGACAATGGCAAAGCCAAGGAATTAATGTGCATCTAACCTGAATATTAAGTGCTCAGGTTTTTGCGTGCTATCACTTTGTCTCTTGCTAATTCTGTGGCTGCAGTTATATGCTGGAATTATATGCCATGAAGCTGTGCCTGACAGTGAGCTCAGCTTTACTCTGCAATTGGTTTATTTTGTCATCTGAATCCATGTGCATCCTCTTTCTGATAGTTTTTCTCCCAAGAAACCAGAGAAAGAAACATGAAAATAAACCCTGGATTCCTTCTTTGCTTGGTTGTTGGAGAGAGTCAAACCAGGGAAGCATGTTCACTTAACATGAAAGACCATGCCAAAATCCTGTATGGTTGTTTGTTTAGCAATTCTGATTTATAAGCAAAAGCTACTTCATAATGTTTACCAGCATGCTTCCTGTAACTGAGACACCAGGGTTCCTATGGATGCCTGCATATGTCATCCCTCTCTTCATAGCTGATACTAAAAGCTGTGATCCTGCGTTCCCTTCCACCCCTGTGAATATACATATGTAATAATATTAAATATTGACACTTTCCTCTCCTCTTTATGATTATCATTTTGGGGTTAGGGAAACTTGATGGTGGTGTTTTTGTTTTTACATGTTTACAGTTCTGGGTGGAAGAGGAAAGACACAGGACTGTACTACTTTTGTGTACATTTATATGTCAGCTGCAGTATTTTACGGCTGGTATCATGCTTGTTGACACTAACTCGTAGAGAAGTATTGATCCAATCTAGTATTTTTGTGGTGTACTCTAAACATGTAACCATATTTGCTTTTGTGTGGGTGGCATTTGGGAGGAGATGAATACTTGCAGAAGAATAAAAATAAAACAGAGAAAGTGAGACACGAGATAACAGAGGAAAGGGGAATGAGTAGAAAAAGGCTTTAACCTGAGTCTAAAAATACTGGGGCCCGGAAGATGTCTCAGAAAGTAAATGCAAACTGGTACAAAAGGGCCCCAGTAGTGAGCTGTTATTGGAGGCTGTTATTTGCGATGAAGGAATAAAATCCCAGGGTGCATCTCCACTGCAGAATTAATGCAGTTTGACACAATTTTAATTGTCATTGGTCAATGCTGTGGAATCATGGGACTTGTAGTTTTACAAGGTCGTTAGCCTTCTCTGTCAAAGACTTCTGGTGCCTCATCAAATTACAACTCTCATGCTTGGGCCATGGTGGTAGAAGTGGTGTCAAACTGCATTAATTTTACAGTGTATATGCATCCCTGATGGTTGGAGAGAAGTCTGCTTTTGTGATATTCAGGATATTGATTCCTTTTTACCTATTACTGTATATATTCAGGTATAAGTTGACCTCATGTATTTGTTGAGGGCAGGTTTGGGGGCTAAATTTATGGATTTTGTAAAACCCTGTGAATAAGTTGGGGGTCATTCTATGGAGAGGAGAAAGCACCAGTACCGCCTAAGAGGGCTGGACCTCCATGGCAGTTTCTGCCATTTTTGTTTTCAGTCACTCAAAAAGCCCAGAAATGGAGCTACAGTTGGTCAGCACTTCTTTTAGGCTATCCCAGGGCAGACTTAAGCTCTTGCCTGTCTATATATGCAGAGAAGGGAATGGTTCCTTTAATTAATAAGAATGAATCTACAGTAGACCCATGGATAAAACAATGTAGGGTTTTGGGGTTTCCATGAGTAAATTGGGTATATGTGCATTTCTAAATACACTTGAGTATTTCGGAACAAGAGTGGGAACATTTAAACCAAATGGGAGAGAAGTGATTAGTTCATGTGGTTCATTTCATTTATGTGTCACTGTTGATTATAGTGTACATGTTAACTCAACTTAAAGTATTGAACTGTATGTAACTTGCAGTTTTGATTCTTAATTTGAAAATGAATCAAACCAGTCTCTAATGAAATATTGTGTATCTACTTAAAGCACAGTTTGAACATACAACTTGAAAAGAGACAGGAATTAATTTTAGAAACATTAATCAGATCATTAAAAAACTACTCATATGCTGCTGCTTAGAAAACCCAAGACAGCTCATGGCTACAGGTAACTGAAGGAATCTGAAGTGCTTAGATTGTAGAACATAGAAATAATTTTGAATTCTTGCCAAAACTTTCATAATGTGTCTCATAAATGCTTTAGTTCATTTAATTTTGTAATTCACCACTAGAAATGGAATGCCCATATCAAACCTAAACTCAGAGCCGGTCCAACAATTAGGCGAATTAAGCGGTCGCTTGGAGCGCAAAACATACGGGGGCGCAGTCGAGACTGCTTTTTCTGTTGATTTGTTGTAAAACATGATGTTTTGGTGCTTAATTTGTAAAATCTTAATGTAATTTGATGTTTAATAGGCTTTTCCTTAATCCCTCCTTATTATCCAACATTTTCACTTATCCAATGCTTTTATTTTTCAGTGATTGGTTTGGGGGGGGGGGCAAAATTCTGTTCGCCTACACTTGAAAAATACCTAGACTGTACTTATTCTAAACTGTACTTATTCACTTTTCAGTATCTCAGAGTATGAAATACTCCCATAGCTATTTATGCCGTAGTTGCCATCTGATTAGCATGCAAAAGGATCTTGTAGCTCCTTTGAAGCTAATTGCAATATTCGTTTTCATAGATATAGGGAGCATCTACACTGTTGTTTGGTGAAGCACAAACTCTCTTTGGCAAAAAGGCTACAGATCTTGTAAAACTGCAACTCCCATGATTTCATAGGATTGTAGCATGGCAATTAAAGTGGTGTCATGTTGCATTAATTCTACAGTGTAGATGCACCATATCTGCTTCCTCACATGCATAGAGTGACCTAATGCCTGGTAGTAGACTTCTATGAGAACATTGTATGACCGTCACCTCTGTTTTTAAGGCATTTATTAAATACATGTAAATTTAAACAGGCTTTATATTTACTAGTCTACTCTTTGTTTCTTGGCCCACTTTAAAGTGCCAGTTATTAGTAATCAATAAATGTGTGATTTAGAAGCAGAATGTCTGCATTATTGTGACCTACATGAAAATATGCATCAATTTTGGTCATCTTTGAAAGTTCATTTCTTTATTGGATTGTTAAAAGCTGTGATTGATGACAACTTGGAATAGGGCCTCATGGGAACCATTGTACTACCTTTATTGTAATGTCTTTTCATGCCTCCTTTCAGTTTGGCATGCTGTTTTAACAATACTGGAAGGTTTTATATTTCCCTTCATTAAAGCTAGTGAATTTCAAGGTAAGAATAGTGATTTTGAAAAGCTTTCTCTTTGACATCTTGCTTCTTAGCTTATAAATTATACTGCTTTTGCATCACAACATCAAAGGTGTACTGTTTCTTTATGCGCTTTCTTCTAAAGGCAAAGAAAATTAAGTGGAAATTATATTACTTGTGGAACATCACTTTATGTAAATGTAAAGTCACATTTACAAAATTACACCAAGAGGGAAAATGCAGTATAATCATTTCATAATTTATAATCAATTCACAGTGATTATATTTTGTCTCTTGATGTAATTTAGTAAATGGAGTTTGTGTAAATGTGATGTTCCTCATTTAATGTAATTTATGCAATATCCAGAGATTTTAGAAGAATGGGAATAAAAAGTGTCTCTCTTATATTTTTGCATAATGGCTGTTTTGTTGGGAAGAGGTCTTCATTTGTCATTGCTCAAAATTGGGACCACCCGGAATTCACTTTGAAACTGAAAATAATGTAGGATTGATTTCCTTTATATGAGGCATCTCCATTACTAAATTCCACTATTCAGCATTTTTGATGTAAATTTACTGTAACAGTTGGCTTTGTTACAGGTTTGCTGCAGGAAGAATACAAGCATAAGAAAAAAAGAATGATACAATTGATTTTTCTGAATTGTTGAGGAGAGTTTTGGTGTTTCTAAGTTTAAAACAATTTATGCATCATTTCAGCAATTTTTGTTCTTAGGTGACAAGGAAAAGATGAATGTAGTCCGCGTTATCATGAAAAAGATCAGATGATGTATAATCATACATGATGTTGTTAATATTATCATATAGTGATAATAATGAATGCCACAATGTTTATTTATTTATTTATTTCCAATATTTCTACCCCACCCTTCTCCCCGAGGGGACTCAGGGCGGCTTACACAACTGGTAGAATCACTACCAGTACATCATAATACAATAAAATAAGAATAAAACAGTTAAAATAATTAAATAACATAGTAAAATACAATATATAAAAATTTAAGACAATGCAACACCAAATATATATACCAATGTTGAACTTGGAGATGGAAAAAAAAGAACTGGATATTATTTTACTTACAGTGGTGAGACTTATAATTGCAAGGAATTGAAAGATAGTAACCAATCTTACTCTGGAAGCATGGTATAGGAAGTATGGAACGTAGCCTTAAATGACAAACTATCCATGGAAAAGAGGGTGTTGAGGGGGGAAATTAAAAGATCAGAATTTGTTTCATATTGGTCGGTTTTCATTAAACATATTTTAGAGAGTGATAAAGGACAACAATATAACCTTGTTGGTCAGGAATTTTGGATATGACATTTGTTTACTAGTTGACTCATAAATGTATGGGAATGAGAAACACATATCAAGATCATCCAAATCATCTTGAGAACTACTAGTAGCGATGTATTTACCTTTTCTTCACTCCAGCACATGGAACACTTTGCATGGCTTGAAAAACTGTGTTGCTTTGCAGTCTGTTCTTAGGCTCAATTCAAGGTTTGTTTTTAATATTTAAAGTAGCAACGGCATTAAGGCTAGGTTGCTCAAAGGCCATCTTCTTTAACTTGAACCTGTGTGGCTATTAAAATCCTTTACAGAGGATATGTTCTTTCTAATTCTTTCTAATGTATGAACCGAGATTGTTGACGAACCAAATTAGGAAATGTTCTTTTAGGAATTTCTAATACTCTTCCCCATGCTAGGCTCACTTAAAGCAAAGTCAGTTTTCACTGAGTGCCACACGAAGTGCCTTGTGTATACATTACTAATTTTCATTGTTCTTTTCTTGTTAATGTAAACTATATTATTTGAATAATTGTAAAAAACTCTATAAATGTTTCAGAATACATGGTCTTTTCCCAAAGTAATTAGAATGACTGTTGAAAATGTCCAGACAGTTGCGACAAAGACTTTGAACAACACCTCAAATAAAGACTTTCTCTAGTGCTGTGAAAAGTGGCAGCAATGCTGGAATCACTGTATTTGATCACAGGGAGCCTATTTTGAAGGAGATAAACTATAATTGCATGTATGTTCAATACTTTTGAGACAGAGCAACATAAAAGCAGATATCAATAGTAGGAATCATCATGATGTCTGCGCTTAATAAACTCAGCTCTGCAGTTTTGCTTACTGGATCTATTTTTCTTTCCTTTATTTTCGCAGTGGATTTCAGGCTAGTTTACAACTGAGCCGAGTTTATTGCTGCCCATATGCTAATTTCTTGAGATACTTGAATGCCCACTCCCCAATGCAGAAAACAATGCATCTCTGTGGGGCAGTGTAATGGAAAATCCTTTATTCTTCACAACAGGTGATGAATTACAGCTTTTAGGATATTCTGCTGAAGGTAGAAGTCAGCTGACTTCCTAATTAATGACCAGAGCATTTCTTAATTGATAGTTCCTGCAGAGTTATTAATTGATTTAGGAAGAGCTCTTCAATCCAAAACAAGAACGTTGGAATCTCTCCTGTAAACCATCAGTAGTGCTTTTTCAATGGGTAAGAAAGTTTGTACGTGTGAGGAGATAGTCAAACAGCATGGAATATTTGCTACAGTCCTGATACTTTGTCCCATCTGATACATAAACACTAAAAATATCTAATTATGTAAAATCATACTTTACATACAGTCCCCAAGTTACAAACAAGATAGGTTCTGTAGGTTTGTTCTTAAGTTGAATTTGTATGTAAGGTAGAACAGGTACATTTTCAAGTGTATCTCCAGCCTACATTATATATATATTTATTAAAGCTTTGGATAGCATAAGGAAGGGTGAACACCCCTGTGGTGGTTATTTTGCTGTCTGTGCCCCGTTCAGAAGACCACCTCAGTTTCTGACCCTGTGATAATCGGATTTTGAAAAATGACATGTTGTGGAAACAAGGATTAGTGAGGATGCTTCAGTGAAGACACCTTTTCCCCATGATAATAAGTTTTTCTGGGGTGAATTTCTCTTCAGAGTGGTAGATTTCTTTCACTTCTTGTTGTCTCACCCTCATTCTTAACTATAAGTTGTTTGTTAGTCAGAAATTTGTAACTCGGGAACTGCCTATAAGTGACACATTACATTGTGTGTGTGCGGGGGGGGGGGGGGGGCTATTTTACACTGCAACCATTAGTGTGTTTACTTACCAAAATGTTAACTTGATCCTTGAAAAGGAACAATTTTGCTGGACAGAGGTTATGCTTTAAGGTGCAGCAGCTGTCCTGATAAATACCTAACAGAGTCTGTTGTGGTAACTTGCTGGAGTGTTTCATTACTGGAAATGACCTTAATTGTGATATTTTGAATACTGTTTTTTTTAAAAAAGCTTCAATTTTTAAAGTAACCAAGGAGATTCACAAAGGGGGACATAAATTGGGTCCATTGCTTTTGAAAATAAATTGCCTGCCTAATAGTCTGCTTCATTTTACTGCCTGACAGGGTAGTTTTGCAATGAACATATTGACTTAGACAGGCATACTTGAGAAGGTACTTTCAAAGTAGTTCTTAGTAATCGCTCTATACAAAACCATTGACCTGTAAAAGTGTATTGCTGAGTGCTCTGTGTTCTTGGACGGCAAATGTATTTGGTCATTTGTTAATAGTTATAGTGATCCAGAAGATGTCCTAATGCATGCTGTGCCTTAAGAGAACATTAGTTTTTCTCAGTACTTAGAATCATGATATATTTCCAAATACAAACAAATTGAATAACAGGCAAAGGAGTGAGCCTCGAGCCTTACCTTAAAAGCAAGAAAGTCTGCTTTAGAAACAAACTGCAAATGCTATTGGTCCTTTCGGGAACATAGTCTTTTTGTATTTCTTCTTAAAATGAGCTCTGACCTCAAAATACCTTTCTTTTGACATGGTGGCAAAATAACAAATACTTAAGACTATTCTATGTCCAACAAATTCTGTGGGCTTGAGTAGCAGCTGTTTGAATATAGATTATTTGAATCTATACATTTCTGTCTAAAATATCTCGCAAAGAGCTAGCAAGCATACAGGGATATTTTCATTTAAAAGTTTAAGATGAGATCCTGCTGTTCTAGTATCGCCCTAATTTGATCAGTGGAAATGTTATACAGAGGCACTATATAGCAAGATGCCCAATTAATGGGGCACCTTGACAAGCGTGTGGGCTGCCAGGGCTGTATTTTATTGTTGTTGCAGCTTTGTTTTATTGTTGAATGTTATGATATTTTAGACTGTTTTTAAATTAGTATTTTCAAGATGATTGAAATGCTATATAATAAAATGCCAGAAAACCCAACCTTACCTACACTTGCAGTAAAATGAAATGTAATAATACAGCAGTTCAGATACCTCCCAAAGCACTTAACTCCTCAGAGACAGGCAGAATAAAAATGTTATCCTCCAGCCAAAGGAAGGAAAGGAAGAGGGAAAGGCACACTTCCAGGAGTTTATAGGACTATTGCAAAAAAGGCAGGGATTGCATTTGAGGTTTTTACTGTAGCAGTTCATAGTCTGTCTGCCCATTGCTTTCCCTATCTTTGTTCAATGTGTTAAAGCAAAAGAATAAATAAAGACTATGTCGTCGGTAATTCTGAATCCTCAGCTCCTTTAGACTATTTTACAGTGTTGAGATGGAGCCATGTATGCAGTGCAAAATGGTGGCCAATGCCATCAGCTCTGTGACTAAGGAGAGATAGTATGTCTTATGTGCATTTTAAATAAATAGATCTTCACATTTGAGTGGCCTTGAGGTATCACATGGTAACAGTTGTCCTGATAATTTGCTTAAAATATAATTAGTTAGAATCTCTCAATTGAATGTGAATGTACTCTGCCAAAGTGCTCTTAACCCATGTTGTACCCTGCCTCGAGCCAGGAGAGGCAGGTAATAAATTGGTTCTTGTTGTTGTTGTGGTTCTTATTCTCTAGCTGTGACTGCAGAGGTGTCTAATTTCAACAACACAGATAATTTCAAAGCAGGACCTTTAGCAGCATGGTTGTTGGGTTTTTTTCCATTTCTCTGTGTTTGAATCACAATAGAATATTGTTAAAATCATTTATGGAAGGAGTTGCATTTTAATGTTTTTATTATGCAGTTTTTTGAAGTTCTAAGAGTTACTGCAGAATGGAACTACATGTCTATTAACTTGTGTCAAATGGCCTAGTTGCATTGGAAATAGAAGAACGATGTCACCTGAGAACAAGATGCTTCTTTATATTAAGACTTTCAAGCAGATACAACAGAAAGTATTCAATTCACAATCACAAGTATAAACATTTATGTGTGTACTGAAATTGATTACCATGTTCCTGAAGGAACTAGCATAAATCACTGTCTCAAGGGACTGTTTTAGTCATTAATTTTTAAAAAAACTAAAACTACAACTTGATTTAAATTGTGTTTCCACTGAAAGAATAATCTTCTATTACTATTAATAATCCGAGCTCTTACATGGAAGGTTGGAATATAAATCAAATCAATCAATACATTCCTAAGGGTGCCAATAATTCATGTATTTGACACGGGATGATGGCTAGTCCAGTAAGTGCAGAAAATATGTTCTCAAAGATCACATTGTAAGGTTTATGGTTAAACATACTCATACAGTACAATATAGAACTGTATACATGTATAAAATAAGGCAAATCTGCAGGAAATTCAAAACCTACGATATTAGTATGTAAGAACAGCCCAGTTCTCATCAAATGGTTGCAACACAATCCATTGTTATATGTGGATCTTGAAATGCACATGGGAGATCATGGAACAGAACATTTTTGGCAAAAGTGACATGCCAGCAAGGGGCTCACATCAATTTCAGAAAAGACTCAATTTCTGAAGATTGTACATCCTGCAACATTGCTATGCTAATCAAGGCCTGATCAAAGATCTTAATAATTTTGTTTTAATGGGATAAAACAATTAGGTGTGTTGGTTTCACATTGTGGTGGAAGGTTTATATGCAGTCGAGCACAATCAGTTCAGTGGACAGAAATTAAGATTAATTAATAGGAGTGAGGCATTAGTTTTTCTCTGTATAAAATATTAACCTTTATTGACTCTTGAGTTTACAAACACAGCTTCTACTTACTACTGAAATGATTTTGCATTTTTTTTAAAAGTGAGAAATGTAGTCATAGACATTTACACAGTAATCTTCCCTTTCTACTTTTAGGATCCATACTGATTTCTGTAGATATAAAATGTGGAGATTACTTTCTAGGTATCTGCAGGTATCATTTTTGGTAAGCAAGTTTCACAGTTGTTAACATGTACAATAGGTAATATCTTTTCAATTGAGGTAGACAATTTGGCTTCAAATCCAGACAAATTATGAACGAAGCACTGTTTCTGATCCTTATTTTCCACTTGATGAAATTTGGGGAAAGACCTAGATGTGAAAAGCTATAAGGATTATCATGGTCAATCAAGGGTAGATCCTTTGTCAATTTGTTTAGGTATACTAGTGTAAACTTTCAGCTGTGTTGCCTTTTAAAGCAATATTCTATGTGCAAAATGCAGATTTTTTTTTAAAAAAAATTCATCTAAAAATAGCAGGCAGCCCAGATGGATGATGACATGAAAAACATTAGAATTGCTTTTTGGGGAAAACACACTTGAAGAGACTAGGGGCAAAGAATATCTAAATTTAACTAGCAATTAATTCGCCATACTGAACAATTCTAAACTTTTTTTTTGCTTGAAGGAAAAGCAGAGATAGCTTAGAAGATTTATTAGATTACAAAAATTTCCATTCCCAACATGTCAACCTATACAGAGTCTCTTCAGGGAACTATCCTCATTAAAATTATTACATGCACTTTGGGGAAAATGTCTCATGCACTTTGGGAAAAATGCAGTATTAGCAATCTTCATCCTGTACACAGTTTTAAAAATTCAATTTTTGAAGTGCTGTTGATTTTAAAAAGTGGAAGGAATAGAAGAAGACACACACATACACTGGACTAAAATTATGGGGGTAAGTTTTTTTTAATAAACCCTGTTCAAACATTGTCCTAAGTCTAGAGCCTTTTTCTGAATTGAAATAATCTGTCACACAAATATTTATGCTGTTATCAAAATCTATTGGAAAATGTATTGGTCATTACCAGTGTTTAAAGTTATAATCTTGTCTCCTATGAGCATGCCCTCTGAACTCGGGGTCATTTGTAAGTATGTATATGATTGCATTGTAAATTGCATTTTATTATTTAGCTAATTCAGAGACAATTTGAAGTCATACATACAACACTTCTCTCCATCTGTTTTGGAGCTCACCCTACTATGAACAGGTTTTCCCCCCTGCAAAATTTCTAGAAATTTGTTTGTATATACTTACAGTATGTTCAAGGAAACCGAGGCAAACATACCCCCAAGGAATTCTGTTGGCTCTGGAAAATTGATATTTTTGTTTGATTCTTTGTTTGGTGTTGATATTATTTATTTGATAGGTTATGTTTTATCTTAATTCTACATGTTAAGTTATAATTTGTTTTCTATGTTGGGTTATTATTTTTTGCTATTATGTGTATATTGGTTGTTGTGATTAGGCATTGAATGTTTGCCTTTTTGTGAATGGAACCCTCCCTATGTCCCTTCGGGGAGATAGGGCAGAATATAAGTAAAGTATTATTATTTATGATTATTATTGAGGCAATATAATCAGCTTTCAGTTTTACTTTTCAAAAGCTCCTGTGCTCCCAACATCAGTAACAGCATACATTTCCAGGTAGCAATCAATAGTCTCAAAGTAGACTAATCAATGAGATCAAGAACGTAAATTTACCCCATTGAGAATTTCCATTTATACCTGACTCTTCAAACAAACAAAAAGCTATTAATCATTTGTCCATGGACATAATTACTGATCTGTTGTCTTAGAAAATACAGCCTTGTGGTAATGGATATCATCAATCAGAGGACAGCCCATCTATGTCTATGAAAATCAGTCCCTGCTGACTATTAAATGCTTTGCCTGCATTATTTACTATAATGCCTTAGCTCAGGATTCCCTGCATACTTGTGTGCAGGTATTGAAGAGTAGCAGTTAACAGACAACTGAGATAATGCTTCAAAACATTGTTGCAAGTCTATCTTGAATATTTCTGGCAACAGAATTCAACTGTGCTGGATAACATCAATGCTAAAACTCAGCCTTTAATTCAAGAGGGCTCCCAAGGGATAACAATATTGTGACTAGTTCACAACATACTTTATGGTAATGGAGTCTATTCTATAAGGAAAATAACAAGCATATTTTCATAGCTGTATTTATACATTAAGAAGGCTGCCATAATATTTCTATGATTACATTAAGTTTTAGGGGAAATGCTTCTAAGCTGTCTCGGTAAGGTAAAGAAAACTTGTATACAGGTAAATACTTTAATGATAATTACTTTTAAAGTTATAGATTGTATATAACATTACTACATTTCTTTAGGAACACATTTAATGTTTGGCATGAGCAGGAGATAGAAGCAGCCAAGACATTTCAGAGAAAAATGACATAATGATTGATTTGCCGGGGTTGAGGTGATGGAGGTGGGTGGGAATAATCTGCTTTCATGCTCTTAGCAGTGCCGTTGAAGAACAAGGGAACACCTTGTTCTTTTGCTCATCTACCTGGTATGGAAAAAAGGGGCCTTATGCAACTTGCTTAGTGAAAGCAATCAGCAGTACTGTTAGACTCACAGCCACATAGTTTTGTTCAAGATTGACTTGATCCCACAGGAAAAATATAAACAGAATAAAATTCAAAACCTCCCTGCTATTATCATGAAACTATTTCCCATAGTTTAGAAATGACAATCTGGTAGGGATGAGGAAAATGTGCTCCATATGCCCCCAAATCACCCCCGAACTCCCATTTTAAAATTTCTTTTCTAGTGTGATTTTGAAGCAATTTTTTGCTGGAAAATAACACAACTCATAGTACACTTGAAAATTAATAATCATATGCAGCCTTGAAAATAACTACTTTTATTCAAGGCCATATGTCAAAATGGCAATATGATGTATATTGTCATCTTAGGTCATGACATTTTTATGGACCAAAAAAGAAAAGAAATGAAGGGATAATGGGCAAGTGCAGCCTATGGGGAGATTGTGGAGGGGAAAAAATCTCCTTGGCAGTCATGCAATTTTTCATCCCTGGTCTAATCTTTGGATTGTACTTGACACAAAGGTAAAGCAGATCTCTTTCAAATGTTCATCTTTTTATTATTAACATTCATGTTCCTTCTATCCACATGCCATAGTGCATTTTGTCATATTATATAGATCTTTCAAGAATAAATACAGCAAGCTCAAAACAGAATCCAGGATTTTAAGGAGATATTTATTATTTATTTATTTACAGCATTTATATTCCGCCCTTCTCACCCCGAAGGGGACTCAGGGCAGATCACATTACACATATAGGCAAACAACATCTTTCCACATAAACCCTCAGTTCCTTTTCATCTGCCACTGGAACAGGATGGATGGAAATGATTAAAACTGTCATATTTCTGATTTTCAACTGAGTCTGTTGGATTTTTCTTCTGAACTTTGATTTGTACAATTTCTACCTTTCTTGAGGTATGGTTTTACTACATGGTTGATGGTATAGGCCATGCTCAGGGTCTATGGCCTCTGTGGCATCTTTTAAGAAATATGTTTCTTGTCGGGCTGAGATTTCTGAACATGACAGCAATTCTAAGTGTCTATTCCACTTGGGAGAAGGATACATAGTGGATGCTTGTTCACACTGCAGAGCATTCATTCGTAGGCCAGAACAAACTGAGTGTCAAAACTGAAGGCCTTCTACATTTTTTGTACAAAAATGTCTTTAAAAGCCATCACTACACCTATAGTTCTGGTATCATACAGAGTCTCAAGGACTACAAGGATCTCCCTGGTTCCTGCAAATACTGTTTCAAAGTGATCGTTACATGAAATGAATATGGATTTTGCCAAGAAGACCATTGACAAGGTATTGGCGCCCTCAGTACTTTTCAGTACTGTGGTTTGTATTCTTGGGATGGGGACTCTGTGTTATTATTATGAATACTCACCTATTCTGGATTACCTCTCCTGCAGAGAGAATGGTCATTTGCATCAGTACCCAGAACTTCACCATTGTCCGTATCAGTACCATGATGTAGACAAATTGCCCTGTCAGAGTAGATACTCAGAATAGGGACTTTGATTACAGCTGCAGCTTTGGCACCAGATATTCTAGTACCTCAACAAAAATCTCTTGACTGTATCTTAACTGAAGGCAGATCTGTTGTTCCTCCTCTGCCATGGTCTTCATCCCTATCACACTAAATGTGTACACTGCATGTAGAAAAATAAGATTATTTTTCTCAAACATTTTTTCACAGAAAGTCATTTTTAAATAATTAGTTATGTTTATGTTTAAGTTGCCAGCTATTAAGTTGAAGCCAGTTATGTGGAAAGACCTTGAGACGGTGTTCATTTCTCTATTTAAGCAGCACAAAGACAGTAAGTCATTATGAGTATGCATTTAGCCGCAGCATAGACACCCTAAGACACAGAATAAAACAAATCAATTTTAAATTCCATAGATTTCAGTGACAAAGGATCTGGTTTCTTATTTTTTATTCCTTCATAATCAATGAAAGTTAAGCTGGGTTATGCCCTTTTCATCTCATAGAAAAATGCTGACTCTCCCAATATGTATTTCTGGAAAGTTGTATTTAGCTCTTATCTGAAGATGCTTCAAGCATTTGCAAGTGGACAGTGAGTCAAATAATCAATCTGTTAATCGCACCTTATCTTTAATTATGCAATGCAAGTACAGTAGAGTCTCACTAATCCAAGCCTCGCTTATCCAAGCCTCTGGATAATCCAAGCCATTTTTGTAGTCAATGTTTCCAATAAATCGTGATATTTTGGTGCTAAATTCATAAATACAGTAATTACAACATAACATTACTGCGTATTGAACTACTTTTTCTGTCAAATTTGTTGTATAACATGAAGTTTTGGTGCTTAATTTGTAAAATCATAACCTAATTTGATGTTTAATAAGCTTTTCCTTGATCAGTCCTTATAATCCAAGATATTCGCTTATCCAAGCTTCTGCCGGCCCGTTTAGCTTGGATTAGTGAGACTCTACTGTAACTATTACTTGAATCCAGATCTCTGGGTTTACAGTAGTTCTTTCACAGAGGGCTATTTTGATTGCTGATTTTGCAAGAGCTACTCACCCCATGTATGCCATTAGGAAAGGACCTTTAGCTTCAGGAACTACTTGGAAGAAGTACATGTGTTTCTTGCAGAAAGAGATAGGAAATTTCTGTTCTTAGAATTCACATTTATATGTCCAGAAGCATTGGATTAGGCTTTCTATTCTAATGCAGGTTCTTAGGAGCTGCAGATTAATATGTGTTAATTTTTATAGAATTATCCTAGCATGAGTGCTCAGTCATGACATGTATGAATTACACAGTGGGAAAACTAATTGACATTTCTTGTTGTTGATTATGATTTAAATATGCTTCCAGTCACTTGGATTTAAATTGGGTTGCCCAGTTTTAAAAATGAAAACTGTATATTATTCAATTAGTTGGCAGGGTTTTTAAGGGAAATTTCTTTTCTTTGGGGCAGGAGGGTTAGAAAAACTTAAAAGACTGATTTCAAGAACACTTTTGTGAAGTAAGATTTGTATTAAATATTCAGTTTTCAATTGTTTGTTAAAGACAGTCCCTATAGAAATCAAAAACTGATGACTCATATGAAGGAGGGAGAAACGAGGATGAGAAAAAGGAAAGAAATGTGGCCTTTAGACTGTTTTTAATTATTGTATGAGCTTCTCTGGGTGCAGTACAGTGTGATAGTAAATGCTCATGTATCAAGCAGTTGTAGTCATGGGATAGAATGTAATAGGATTCAGAAAGATGAAAATCATGACCATTGTCCTAACTTTTCAAAGACCTGCATCATGTGGTATAGGTCTTTCAGATTTTTACAGTGGTCAGTTAATGTTGATGTGTGAAAGCAACTATTCTGCTCTCAAAAAGTCAGTTTCCCTGGATTGAAAAGTCTTTCTGAAAGCATTCCTAGTAGCAAGGACTCGTGTATTAATCTATGTGGTATGTCTTGATTCCTAAGTTTTCTCTGCTAATGGATTGGAATTTGTGAATGTAATTTAATTCAACAGTTCAACAGTGACAAATGCAAGATACTCCACTTAGGCAGAAAAATGAAATGCAAAGATACAGAATGGGAGATTCCTGGCTCGACAGCAGTACGTGTGAAAAGGATCTTGGAGTCCTCGTGAACAACAAGTTAAACATGAGCCAATAATGTGATGCGGTGGCTAAAAAGCCGATGGGATTTTGGCCTGCATAAATAGGAGTATAGTGTCTAGATCCAGAGAAGTCATGCTTCCCCTCTATTCTGCCTTGGTCAGACCACACCTGGAATACTGTGTCCAATTCTGGGCACCGCAATTGAAAGGAGATGTTGACAAGCTAGAAGGTCTCCAGAAGGTGTCTAGAAGGGTCTGGAGAACAAGCCCTACGAGGAGCGGCTGAAAGAGCTGAGTATGTTTAGCCTGCAGAAGAGAATGCTGAGAGGGGACATGATAGCCATGTATAAATATGTGAGGGGAAGTCATAGGGAGGAGGGAGCAAGCTTGTTTTCTGCTGCCCTGGCGACTAGGACGCGGAACAATGGCTTCAAACTACAGGGAGGGAGATTCCAGCTGAACATTAAGAAAAACTTCCTCACTGTGAGAGCTGTTCAGCACTGGAACTCTTTGCCCTGGAGTGTGGTGGAGGCTCCTACTTTGGAGGCTTTTTAAGTAGAAGCCGGATGGCCATCTGTTGGTGGTGCTTTGAATGTGATTACCTGCTTCTTGGCAGGGGGTTGGACTGGATGACTGGATGAGGTCTCTTCCAACTCTATGATTCTATTGTTGTGATAGGCTTCTGGAATAGATGTGAAGGACACAGCTGACATTTGAGTTTGTGACATTATCATATCCCTATATTACCATCTATTTTATGTGTCTTGTTAGTTAATAGTTTCAAGTTTGGAAGCTATCTAAAGGTGAATAAAAGTCTGTTTCCCAGAAATTGTGAGCAGGTTGTGTTATTCTCTGGAATTGGTTGTATCTCTTAATGATGCAATTGAATTATCTCAGCTGAGGACTGTAGGTGACTATCATTTTCTTTATTTGATCTGTCTTGTAGTAAATGGTTTCTAAGTATTTGTCTTCCTTTGTTCATTTGTTCCATTGGTGAGTATTGTAGTGTGAGAAATGTAGGTTGTAAATCCAAGAGTTTTGAGACTTTCTTGTGCATCTGAACAGATGCCGTTGTATCCGAAGGCATGGCTATAAATAATAGAGTTGGTAGCATGTTCTGAGGGAAACTGCGGACATGAAAATATGTGGAGTGATCCTTGGGTTTTCAATAGTGTGGTACTTAGAAGTCCATTATGCAGTTGCTCAGTGGTGTCAAGAAAGTGAATTTGTTGTGTTGATTCTTCAGGCTCAAGTTGATGCTAGGGAGTAAATTGTTGAAGTCCTGGTGAAACTTCTTAAGTAATTGTTCTCAACAAACAGTAGATAGAGGGGAAGTGTCGAAGTGCACGTGCTGAGAAAATGTTATTCCAGGTCAGCTATGAAGATGTTTGCATACTGTGGTGTCATGTGGATGCCTGTGGTAGTGCCATTGACTTAAGGTTCATACCTATGTGTTGAGTTCAAAGTGGCAGAGTTTGGTTGCCAGGTCTGCTGTAATATCATGTGGAATGATAGCCTAAATGGCTTATTGTCTATCCTGGTGTGAGATGGAATTGCATATTCATTTTGCTTAGAATGGTATTCTCTGGGAGATTATGGATGGACTGTATTTTCCTCAGGAAATCAGTTGTATTCTTCACATAGCTTGGAATATTGATGGCATATGGCTTGAAAACTGAGTCTGTATATTCAATTATTCATGTTACTTTTATTTTATGTGTTTTTCTTTTTCTATTATACATTTTTGTTTTTCCTTTTCCTTTGTGAAAATGCACAACAGAAAATTGGCCTTCTAAGTATAACTAGTCCTTTGAAAAAACTCATCAAATGCTTGTCAGAAGTCTTTACTTATCTGCAAAAAGAAAGTTGTTCAAGTGCCAGACTAATTTCTCTGGGAATAAAATTTCAGACCTTTGGGGCGGTATTAGGTTCACTTCCCCTATGTTCCCATCAGAAAGCTATAAACTCTGATTCTGTAAAATAGAAAATTCCATGTTATAAGTAATAGATCATATTGAAAGTTAAATACTAAATTAAGTGAAGAAACAATATAAAATATGCATTAATGTTGGAACTGAATGTAGAATTCATAATACAGTTGACGTAGACTCACAGAATCAGAGAGTTGGAAAAGCCTACATGGGCCCATCCAGTCCAACTTCCTGTCATGCAGGAAAAACACAATCAAACTAGTATGTTGAAAACACAAACTGACAAGTTAAGCTGTGTATAAACCAAGTGAAATTATTGTTCATCATTTGAGTTACAATGCATTATTTAAAACTGGTTCTGTGTGGGAAAAGAGATCATCATGATGATTCATTCTCTTCAAGTTTTGTGTTCATAGACCGACATGGCCCAACTATTTTATACTTTTCTGGTTGAATTTCTGACTTAATCTACTTCTGGCATACATCTTTGTATTCCCTGCCAATTTCTCAAGGCTCTGTTTAGAACTTGTAGTCTATCTTAAAATACAGGGTGTTTGAAAAAAGAACTTCCTAGTTTTAATATATTTATTCTTAAAACTAGGGAGTTCTTTTTCAAACATTCTGTATTTGTGTAATTCAACCTCTGTTTAACATTCAAGTAACTGACTCTTTGTTTTTCCTGTTCTGGACTGAGATATTCTTTAATATGTTTTAACATTTCTCATGGTGCATCTTGTTTGAGATGAGTTAGCTTCAATAAGACTCTTTACCTTTGTGTGTCTGTATATTTTGGTGCCTTCAAGTTGCCTGTTGACTTGTGTAGCTCACCTATGAATTTCACAGAATTTTCTTAAGCCAGGAATATCCAGATGTGGTTTTGTCTGTTCCTTCCTCTGAAAGGTAGTTTACAACATTGGCAGACTCCCATCCAAGTTGTGACCAGGCTCACTCTTCCTTAGCTTCCAAACTAGAATCTGGCATCTTTAGGGTATTTAGGGAATTATGAACATCTCCGTTTTCATTTAGCAATAAAATGATGGTTGATAGCTGGGAGAAAGGAAGCGTAATATTCTGAGCAAACCAAATCATAATATAAAATCGTTTGCTTACCCAATCAGATAATATTGAAACTTGCCAAGGTTTCAGTATTATCTAATATTTATAATGTGAGATTTTGGATTTTGCAGGATCAGGGTTCATGGCTTTCAAGTGGCTGTAAGAACCTGTGACAATTTCTGTCTACTGCATTGCCTTTGGATGTTTCTTTAAATACCTACAGCCAGCATTATCTTCAGTTTGTGATGTTAGGATTTGGAAGAGTACTTAGTGATGAAATTCTGTCCTTTTACTTCAGGCTTTCAGACTCCATGGTTGTTTAGATAAATGAATTGGAAAGTATTAAAATACAATCCATTAAGGAGGAAACATTAATGTTACCCTAAAGTACCTGAAACTGAAAGATTTTTCTAGTCTAATTCTTCTGTACATGGAGAGTCAAGCAAGTCTGCCCACCCCTCCAAAATTCCCTAGGCTTCTCGTTGAAAGCATTTCTACTTGTTCTGTGACAGAATAGCTACAGGAAAAAGGCGGTAACAAGTGATTGCATAATGCCGATGGGCAAGAAATGGCATTTTCAGGTCTCTGTCATCTTACTGAGTTCATTCAACACCGTGAAAGCCTTCCCCAGACTTTGATTTTAGACAGGTTTATTAGTGCACAATTTTTCTCTATCCTCTCCAAGAGAATTCAGCTATATTGACAAAAAGCTTCATTTCCTTTTGATGCAGCCTGAGTCACAAAAGCATTTTAATAGCCATGTCAGATTGCTTCCTCTACATTGTTATTCCTATTTTGAAGCAAACAGGGCTGAGTCGTGCAGATGCTGCATACAAACCACAACATGGGTTCTGTCACTGATACTGTAAATGTTTTATTATTAAATTTAGTTGTTGAATGTTGACATTAACACAGGAAATGTAAGGATTTCTTTATGAAATAAAATTGGGCAACAGTGCAATTTCTGACAAGGGGTGCATCTACAGCATAGAATTAATACTTCTTGACACCAGTTCAACTGCCTTTGCTGCATGCTATGGAATCTTGGAAGTGGTAGTTTTACAAGTTCATTAGCTTTCTATGTCAAAGAGTGCTAGTGTCTCACCAAACTACAAATCCCAAGATTCCATCATATTGAGCCATGGTGGTTAAAGTAATGTCAAACTGCATGAATTCAACAGTGTATGTGCATCCAGGGAATCAGAGAGCCTGTTTCATATTATCTATAGCAGAGCTTCTTAAACTGTGGAACCCAACCCCAAATGGGGTCCCCTTAACTCAATGTTGAGGTTGTGAAAGGCTCCCCCCCCCCCCCCCGCTGTTGCTGCCTCTATCAAAGAAGGGGGAAGAAAACCCAGTTCAATCTGCTAAGGGAAGGGAAATGTCCCAGTGGAGGCAGCTGCCCACATAGATGGATGATGGAGAAAGAAACCACCAAGAGGAGGAAGAGGGACGAAGAAAGGCAAAGGAGGTATGCAAGAGCAGAGGAGGAACCCTGCCAGGCAATTACTGCCTTTCTTTCTCCCCAACTGTACCCCCTTACTTGAAAGAAATTAGATTTCCTTTTGGTTATTTTAAGGATTGCACCTTAATCTTCCTGCAGAGTTTGGCTTGCAATATGATGGGCCCCCTGCACCCACAAATTCAACGATCCACAGCTTAAATATTTATATCTATTTCAAACCTTGACTTTGCCATCTGATATAAGGGACATCATTTTACTAGATCCTTGTATAGCACGGAATTGGAGCATCCATTGTGGAGAAGTCATAGTTATTATGTTTAATTTTAACTGTTAGAGTATGTATTTGTGTTTAGTTGACTCAGTAGCTGAAACAGATGCCATCTTGTTTCAATCCACAGTAGTGCTGTTACCAAGGAGACGGAGCTGGCTAGCTCACCAGAGGGAGAAGTGGGCGGAGCCACGAAAAGAAAAAATAGGAGTTTTTTTAAAAAAGAAGCCAGTGAGTGCGTGGCAGTCAAGAAGGGCTGAGGAGACAGGCCTGGCCAAAATCTTTAGTCAAGGCAGATTAAAGGGAGCCTAGTCAATATCTCTAGTTGGGAAGGACTAGTGATCAGGAATTTGATCGGTAGTAGATCAAATTAAAGGTTTTTATTGTAGTTGGGACATTGTTCACTAAGGAGCTCAGCTGAGGTTAGAGTTCGCTACAATTTATATCATCAGTAGGAGAGTGAGAGTGGAAGTACACCAGAGACTACTGTTGTGGTGGTTATAAGAGTTATTAAACCACTTGTTTATCTAAAGTTCCATAAGTAAATCAGTCAACTTGCAACCATAAGCTTTGTATGCAATAAACTTATTGTTCTCTGTTAACAACCGACTCATCTCATCTCATCTGCGTCTGTGGAGCCAAATTTCATTTTGATAATTCAAAAGCCTCACGTTGGTGGCAGTTACCTTCGTAAATCACCTAATTGGGGAAGAGTAATAGTCACAGTTACCTCAGAAAGGGAACAACAACACAGAAAGCCCTAACTACAGAGGCAGAGGCTGGGATCTTGAAATAAAGATCACCCCCTGTAATCCTTCCCCTCATATAAAGGTCATATATATATAATCTAGAGGGATTAAAAGATTCAAAAATCCCCTCAGCAGTGGAAACAGCATTTATAATTTGCTTTGACACCATTACAATTGGCTTGAGTCTTCCCAATTGGCTTTAGCGCCATCGCACCATGGTTTTTGGTATCTAATAGGTGTCCTGGAACCAAACCTCGGCATATACTGAAGGTATATGTATTTTACTGTATTTTACTTAGGGGATTTGATTATTATCTCCTTGGAAGTTAGACATGCCCTAATTGTTATTGCTGTGGTACAAGCAGTCCTCCATATTCATGGATTTAACCATCCAATTTTTTTTAATTGATTTGTAAATCTATTTCATATTCCTATGAACCTGGGTCACATAAAAATTTCTTGACAAAAAGGGGCTGCGTGTTGAAAAAGTGTAAGAAGACCTGGTCTAAAGTGGCTAAACCATCTCAAGCCAATTTTATTGTACCCAGCCCTAAGATAATGTGATGGAAGGTGTGATCTAATATACTCTAATAAAATCAATCAGTGGTCTGTTTGAATAGAGGGCAACTCTCATCGATTACATAACAGAAGTCATGGTTCTTTGAACCAGGATGGGTAGGAAAGCCATGGGGAGAAATATCATAAACTGTTTAGTTATTGGGGAAGAGGGGGAAATTCATGTGAGCTATCGGAACGATGAAGGATGGCTCAATGTGTAAGTAATTTATAATAGGGGGCAGTCTTGTATTGCTTGTTTTTTTTTCCTGCTTCTTGGCAGGGGGTTGGACTGGATGGCCCACAAGGTCTCTTCCAACTCTATGAGTCAATGTTCAAGATCCTTTGCTTCCCAAGCAATTTAAGGCTGTACTCTTCACAGCAGGACTTGTTTCTTTGTAGACATTAATTGGACTGTACTGTTAATGGTGAAAGTTGGGCTTGCTCTGTTATAGCCCCCCCCCCCCCAAAAGTAGTGGTGTTTCAGTAATCAAAATGGTTTGCTCACTGCCTCGGTCAATGAGATGTTGTGTGTGCTTGTGAAGTTTTTTTGTTTGTTTATTTACAAAATACATATTAACATGTTTGCATAATGGTATCTTGTAGCCCTATATGCCTCAAAATTGTCTTTATGCAAAAACACTTGTTGTCTGAAAACACCCCATAATGAATTGTGGTGAATTGAGCCAATTCATGTGTTGCTTAACAGAAGATACCAATTCTTTGTACTTGAACCCAAAATTGTTACATTTCAAGACAATGCAAAAACGCAATGAATTTGCTAAACGTTTAAAATTGTTAAGTAGTACACTTCCAGAATTTGTTGCGAAGGGTTTAACTGTGCATCAGAATAAGGATGCCCTGCACAGAATATCACGCTGTTTGTTTTCTTGAGGTGGATTTGTAATTTTTTGCAATCTATAGGAGACCTCTTCTTAACAGTTGTAAAAGCACCAATTATGTTTCCATGGTTCAGTCTCATCAGAACCAAAAGGGAAACATGATCTTGCACTCCCTCTAGTGGTAACCAGGTTACAGTAATCTAATTTCAAATGTATTTGGGTCTATGAATATTATATACTGTATCTAATAATTCCTTTTTGTCTAAATCAGAAATATTATCTACGGTTCACAGAAAATAATTCCTGAGCAAAAGGTCAGCTGGTGGTATGCTGTATTTGCACATAAAGGGAAGTCATGGAGAGAGAGCTAAAGGGTAGATAGAAGCAAAAAGATTATCTATTGCTTGTCTATGTAACAGTTGTTTAGAGACAACTAGTCGGAGCACAGCTCTTTTAAGACTAGACTGTACCATTAAAATTGTATGTCTATGCTGTTTCTCATTGATTCATGGTCAATCTTTTCTCATTAGTCAGGAGATTTTAAAAATCTTAAATGGATTCCAGACCAAAAGGTATTAGTTTACTACAGAAACAAGGTTTGCATCATGCATATACATGACTTTTATTTTCTTAAATGCATGTAGTATGTACTTATAAAATAGTTGAATCTTGTATAGATAATATAAACCAGAACTGATTCAGTTTTTCAGAATATGAATATGAATTTGAATTCCATCTATAGCTGATAAAAATATAAAGGATAACTGTGTTTCTTGGGTCTATCTCTATTTTTAGGCTGTTCTAATTGCACACTTTAGTTTATCCTTTTATAGATAGGGCAAAAAGAGAATTTAAGTTACCAAGTTTGGAGAATTATTGGGAGAGCAAATGTCACTAAGAAATTAATCTTAAAAGTAGAGGATTATATCTATTCCGGCTCTGCCAACAATTTATAACATGACCTCTGCCAAGCTGTTTGACATTGGTTATATTATTTTCCAATCTGTGAAATGAAGTGAAACTTTAAGTCCTGGTAAATTAACATTCAGGGCTTTAAAAATGACTGGTGTATTAATGAAATAAGTCAGTAGTAGCAGCATCATCAATAAAGAGTTTTCTGGCATCTTAGGTAAAGGTAAAGGTTTTCCCCTGACATTAAATCTAGTTGTGGAGACCAAAATCCACTGCTTGTGGTAATATGAAAATAACCAAATAAACTCAATGTATATCTTACAATAACATATATCCAAAAAACAGGACTGTTCTAATCGCATATACAGTAGTCTCACTTATCCAAGCCTCTGGATTATCCAAGCCATTTTTGTAGTCAATGTTTTCAATATATCATGATATTTTGGTGCTAAATTCGTAAATACAGTAATTACAACCAGAGGCGGTCCAACCATAAGGCGAACTAGGCACTTGCCTGTGGCGCCATCGTCCCAGGGGCACCATCGTCCTGGGAGGAGGGCACCACTCTCCACCTTCTTCTCTTTTGGGCCTTCCTGTAGCCACACTGGGCCTCCCGGTGCCCGTGCTGGGCTTTCCGGCCGGCGCAGACCCACCTTTGCACCACGGGAGCCCACCTTCGGGGCCTTCAGAAATTGTGAGGTCTACGAATCTTGTGCCTTAACTTGGATCAAAGATTGGCTATTTCTAAAGAACAAGAAAATCTTAAATCTAGAAGGTTTCGACCTAAAAGCCGACTGGCATTTATATATATGGCACAAAGCAGACAAAAACAATAAGAAAATATTCAGAAACCATATAATAAGAACTTCACTAAACAACATATGGGAGAAATATAAAATAAGAATGTTCACCAAAACTCCAATGTGGCTATCGCCACTAGCAATAACTCAGAAGAGTATCCAAAGCAACATAAACTGGCCCACATACAGAGATGTCCTCACAAGTCAAGAAAATGAATACGTACTAAAATCACAAGAAGTAGTATTGAAATCATTCGGTCACTTATCATGGATCCACTACAGGCAAATAAAGGAAGAATATATTAAGGATAAACAAGATGGCTTCATGAAGAAAGACTCAGAATGGGACAAAATTCTAGAGTCTGAAAACAAATTAATTACAAAGATATATAAGAAACTCTTGGAGTGGAATACCGAGGAAGAACAAATTAAGGGAAGCATGGTGCAATGGTCCAAAGACATAGGAAGGCCTATAAGATATGAGGAATGGGAATCAATCTGGAAGAAAAATATAAAACACACATATGCAACCGACTTAAAAGAAAATTAATACAAAATGATTTACAGATGGTACATCACTCCAAAAAAAAAAGCCATTACAACAAAAATATTCAAATAAAATGTTGGAAGTGTCAGGTGAATGAGGGCAGTTTCTACCACATGTGGTGGTTCTGTCCCGAAACAAAGAGGTACTGGAAAAAAATCCATGAAGAATGTGTAAAAATAATGGGAAAGAAACTACATATGAGACCAGAACTATACCTATTGGGCCTTAAAAATTTGAATTGAACACAGATGAGGAAAAAAATTCTAAACTATCTGGTTATAGGAGCCAGGATTGCCTTCGCCAAACTATGGAGAACAAACCAGATCCCTTCAATCAATCAATGGCTATTAAAAGTATGGGAAATAAAGACCATGGACAGACTAACCTTCCTGATGAAGAAACACCATGGACAACCAATAAAAGAAACCGACTGGTCAATATTTGAAGAATACATAAGGAAAAGACGGACATACCTCGAAGAAATTCCACAAGAACAACCAGAAATATACAAATCTAGCAACACAACATGTCGCTTCAGGAGGCAAACGGACCCCCCACCCCACCCAAATGGACAGTTACCCATGGACTAGCCGACACCACAAGGGGACTACTCTCTGACATCCAAAGACTCAACCGACTCTCCCGGGCCTCTCTCTAGCCCCCTCCCCCCTCCCACCCTCCTAAAACCCACACTCTTTGCTTTTGTTTCTCCTCCTTTCCCCTTTTTCCTCCCCCCTCTTCTATAACCTCTCTCCCAGCCCCACCCCTCCTCCCTACCCCCTACTTCCCTCTCCCATTTTGGAACCCCACTATTTTAAACCTGTATGCAAAAATACTTAATAAAAATTATTTTTTAAAAAAAGAAATTGTGAGGTCTGTGGGAACTTGGAAGCTAGGTATGTGGGGTTTATATATCTGTAGAAGGTCCAGGGTGGGAGAAAGAACTTTTCTTTGAAGCAGGTGTGAATGTTGTAATTAACCACCTTGATTAGCATTTAATGGCCCTGTGGCTTCAAGGCCTGGCTTCTTCTTGCCTGGGAGAATCTTTTTTTGGGAGGAGTTAGCTGTCCCTGATTGTTTACTGTCTGGATTTCTTCTGTTTTCAGTGTTGTTCTTTATTTATTGTCCCGATTTTAGAGTGTTTTTTTTAAAATACTGAGGGCTATCTGGGTTATCTAAGTCCACACTGCCCTATATCCTTGTTCAATGTTTAGTGCTAAATTCGCAAATATAGTAATTCCTACATAACATTACCATGTATTGAACTGCTTTTTCTATTGATTTGTTGTAAAACATGATGTTTTGGTGCTTAATTTGTAAAATCATAATGTAATTTGATGTTTAATAGGCTTTTCCTTTATCTTTCCTTATTATCCAACATTTTCGCTTATCCAACACTTTTATTTTTCAGTGATTGGTTTGGGGGGGGGGCACCAAAATTCTGTTCGCCTACACTTGAAAAATATCTAGGGCCGGCTCTGATTACAACATAACATTACTGCATATTGAACTGCTTTTTCTGTCAAATTTGTTGTACAACATGATGTTTTGGTGCTTAATTTGTAAAATCATAACCTAATTTGATGTTTAATAGGCTTTTCCTTAATCTCTCCTTATTATCCAAGATATTCGCTTATCCAAGCTTCTGTCAGCCCATTTAGCTTGGATAAGTGAGACTCTACTGTACTTACAAATGTATAATGAGTAGTGGTGTGCATTTGGAATCACTGTTTGTTTTGTTATTTTCATTTGTTTTGGCTTATTTTCATTTTTGTCTCTTCTTCTAAAAATGGGGCACCTATCCAAATGGGATTTTCATCTCGTGTCCAAAAACCCCCAATTTTTTTCCGACCATTGGGAGAAAATAATTATAGTTCTCCTAAGGGCCAGTTTTATAGAGAGACAAGGATTGAATAGAGACAGAAGCCGAAAAATGTCTTTACTTTCAAAAATATATGTAATCTATAACAAATAATAAGTCTATCTTATTGTATTTGTTCTCTATACAGCCCATAGGAGAGGGAGGACCAAGCCACAGGCACTACATAGAGATAGGGAGAAATAAAAGAGCAGTTTTTCCAAGGGCTAGTTATGGAGAGAGAGAGAGACAGGCTTGATTTCAAAACAGAGAAGGGAAACCCAACAATTTCTTTCCTTTTAAAAATATTTCTTTTTACAAAAAAACAATAGGGGGAGGAAGAAGGGGGTTTTACACAAAGAATAAAGAAGAAAAGCCCCACACAGATAAAAATCTACAACGATGATGGCTTTTAAGATGAAAGTTGACATCCCTTATGGCCTCCACTGCGTGTCGTAATCTGCATTCTTCTCTATACGGGGGATAAACATACCGTGTGCTTGCTAAAATACAGTTGAGGCATTTAATGTTTATATTTTGGCCAAGCTGAATTCAAGTTACTTTTTTCTTTGTGTGTGTGAGGAGAGCTGGTTTTCAGCCAAAAGTATTATCTTATGCAGACAGGGAAGACTGTTTTAATTAGAAGCTTAATCTGGCATGGAACAGGATTAACTCCCAGAAGCTCTTGTGAGCATCCACTCCCTGTTCCCAGATGGAGTACTTTACAAATGAATTTCATCTACATATTGCTCTTTGATTCCTTTGCGTTTTGGGGTACTGTCCATTTGTCAAATAACAAAATCTTGCCTCCTTTGAGACGAGTCAGTGCTGGATACAGTAATGTTTTTGAGCTCTTTCCTTACCACTAAAGTATTTTTTAATGAGGTGTTGGGAGTGATTTTTTTAAAAAAATATATTGTATTTATACTAGATACTCTGAGATTTGGGCAGCTTTGTGCTGCATTTACTTTGTGAAGGAGGGGAGAGAGGAAAAGGAAGCAACGATCGGAAAAGGAAAGATATGTATGACTGAGTAAAGTGTAACCTGTTTAGTATTTGTTGTGTAGCTGAACCATGTTTCTAAAATAAAGTGTGTGGCCATGAAACCTTTAAGAGAAAATGCACATAAAGAATAAAGAAAAAAATAGCAGATTTATTTTGTGTATTTAAGAAATGCATATGCCATCTTTATGCCTTCCCAAAGTGGCTTTATATGATAAAATCCCACTTAACAATACTACAAGAAAACTAAGAAGCAATAAACACAGTCACTAATAACTCTTTTTCATAAACAAATATACATATTTAATCTGCATATCTAGATTTTCCCTTATTAGGAGTCTAAAATTGAATATAACATTGTTGCTTAGAAAGCAAGAGAATGCCAAAGAAAAGAAAGAGAATTTCATATATTTTCTGAATGCCAGTAATGATATAGGTTGATGAAGATCTGGATGTTGACTCACTTCAGAGGTGTAGGCTCGCTGACCTAATGGCTGTTTACATTTCTGGTGCTACAGGAGAAGATATTTCATAAATCATATGAATTTGTCTGTTATTTTTGGAATCAGAAAGTAGGATGACTTGCATGTGGATGGCATTAGATATTTTAACACTAAGACCAACCCCTCCCTTTCAATAAATTTATTTTCTGATATTAAAATATTACAATTCTTGGCTCCTAATTCAGCACTTGTCCCGGTTGCCTGGGATGAGTAATAATGCCTACCAGCCAAGTTCTTGCTACACGCTCAATGCTGTGCATGTGGTTGGCTAATTTCCCCTTCAAGCCTAAGACCTAGTAACTATGAAATCCTGTTTGCACATTCTGCAGAGGGCTTCTACGCAAGCACGCTATTCTCTCCTGAAAGGAGCACCGATTCAAAATATCCATGCACTGTGAATAACATAATGATGGGGAAAGATTCATCAGGTGGCCATGCTCAGGATAATGCTTTGGGCAGCCATTTAATGAGCATGCTTCATGGTTTCACAATTGTCCTTTTCAAGGATCATGATTCCTACTGTGAGACATGGCTATCAGCAAGAATGGGAAGTAATTTTGCCTCCAGTCATTAGCACATTTAGTCACGTGAATGTAATAAGTTCTTCATAAACTGTATAGACTTGTTTTGAATCATTATATATGAGAACTAGGGAACTATATATGGCATAACAGCAATCACTGTGGAATAAATAAGCAAACAAATAGTTTGTTTCTACCATAATACCATTATTTCTGTAAAATGTCAAATATAGAACTAATCAGGAATATCTGGAGGTGAGGAGGATGAATCTCTTAAACTGCATCCACACCCATCTTTTTCATTGGTCATATGCAATCTTATATAGGACTGGAGGAATGGTAACTCAAAGAGCAGCATTTATTGGAAAATGTGACTCTTTCATGGATTTATCATGCAGAAGAGAATGCACAAGCCAGTACCACTAATCACACCAGATATTAACACTAAAAGTAATTTCTCACTTCGTACTTTAAGTTAAACCATTATAGATTTTTTCATAAAGTATGGCATACCTGTACTGTCCTAAGAGTTACTCAGAAATGATTTTTAAAATGGTTTGTCTGATGTTAATGAAACACTAGCAAGTTTTCAGCGTCACTAACTCTAATTTTCAGACAGCTGCTGCATTAGAGTGTACTTAATGATATTAAAGCCCAGCTGGAGTTATCTTAGCTGACTTTGCCTACTGGTAGCGCAGAGCACCAGGTGTGTTTCTTGGAGTGTGAAAGTAATTCTGCAGATAAGCTATCATCATTGGTATTTGTGTTCTCTCCTAAAGATGTTTTCACTAGCTGTTGGAGAAAATAAACACTTTGGACATTATTGGTAAATACAGGTTCATTAGCCAAATGCTATTTATAGTAATATGACTACAATAGTCATTAATGATTTCTGTAAGAGTCATGTTAGAATTAAATGTGAAATTAGCAAGTAGAGTATTGGAGGTCTTAATGTGGTCCAGAGTAATTTGTTTCTTGATAGAGTTTGATTTTATCAGGTTGAATTTCAGAAACAAAAAAGGACCAGAAGCAAAATATGCCACCAGGTTGTTGTTCCAAAACTGCTTATGTTAGTAGTAATAGGAGAATTTTTATGGTGCTTAAAAGTGTTATGATAGTTTCACATATTATTACTAGTGGAAGAATGTGAACAAGCTCTAGTACAAGTGGAAAGTCACAGAAGTGCTCGTTTCCATGAATTGAAGGCACTTTCCAACATACCTTTTGCCTAGTTTACATTGTTGTTGTTATTGTTCTTGTTTGCATTAAAGTCATTTCTGACCTATATACCTCGGAAGTTAGTCTTGGCAGCAACATGTTACCTCATCAGTGCTTTTATCAAACTGAAAATAATTAGAAAGGATGCAGCAAGCTATTCATGTTTCTGTCACACTTTCTGACTATTGGGCCTCAAAATTAAATTTCTTAATGTCATTATTGGTAGTAAGTGTTTAAAATTCAAAATTATGTTCAATTAATGGTTCCTTCTTACTCGATGCATGAAATGTCACTCAAATAGGTATTGAGTACAAAAAAGGATTTCCTCCCTCTGCAAATACATTTTAAAAAATGCTTGTAGGTTTATCAAACGTAGCTTCCCCTGTTAGAGTTCATATGGGGAAAGTTCCATGCAGAGTCATAATTTTGAATCAGTACGTATGTAAAAAGATTAAGGGAATGTGAACCTTTGGAAAGAATGAGACAGATTCTCAGTTCTGAATTTGCAAACAGTGACAAGTACGTTTCTGAAAATGGAGGTAGCAAGGGTTTGGATTTTTTAACCTATTGGGGCTACCGGGAAAGTAAATCCTGTAATTGAATACTGTACTGTTCAGATTTCAATCTCATGAGTGAAACCCTGCAGGAGATATACAGGCTGTTCCTATGCTGGAATCATCTCTCTCCCACCACCACAATTTTTATCCCAAGCTTGTTTAATGTTCATCTCTCTAATCTGATGGTCTGTTGATGGTTCTAATTTTGTTCATGTGTCTGGGTCTGTATCTTTGACCGTTACTGTAATTCTATCCTCCTCACCTTGGCAGAAGCGGGCAGGTGCTGTGGTACAAGACACAGTAGGACACAGGTTATATGAAAATCCTCCATCACGACTATTTTGAGCAGGGGTCCCCAAACTAAGGCCTGTGGGCCGGATGCGTCCCTCCAAGATCATTTACCTGGTCTCTGTCCTAAACTTTAGACTTAGGGTTGACCTGAGTCTGAAGCAACTTGAAGGCATACAACAACAACAATCCTAATTTTGGACTATTTCATCATAATCCGGCCTCCCAGCAGTCTGAGGGACCATGAACTGGCCCTCCACTTAAAAAGTTTGAGGACCCCTGATTTAGAGGATTAACCCCTCCCCCTCTTTCACTCAGTAATGATTACAACTAATTTCCATGTGTAATTCAAAATTAAGTAATTTTACTACATTAAGACCTTACTATATAACACTGTAATCCAGGTATTTGTATCTGTGTTTGGGACTCTCTGGTCCTTGGCTGAAGTATTTCATAATTAAGTATAACAGATGCCTGAAGATTGAAGCTATGGTAGTGATGTGATGTACTACTTTGGAGCAATATAATGGCGTCATGTAAAAAATAGTTGTTGAAGAGATCCCAGGTAGTGATGGTTTTGTATAATTGTATAGAGACATGGTAATAAGGAGGAGTTCATTTGCCAGTGAGTTGCTTGACAACAGTATAAGAGGACATGCTGTTTGATACAGTGGTGAATTGGAAGTACTTCATAAATATTCATGGAAGTGGAATTTCTGTTTTTTCAACACCTTAATTTAGTTAACATGTACTGGAAATTTTTTAATAACTAAGTTTATTATCTCTCTATACTGAAGTAGGACTGTTCCTTGGAAACAAACTTCATTTGGATCTACTTTGAAATAACAGCATTTTAGAGTGCTTTCCAGGAGATTGAAGGAAGCTTAACTGCCAGTATCATCATCCTAAAGCTTGTGAAAGAAAATAATCTGAAAATTTTGTTTTCTTTTTCTGTTATACTTTAATTTTTTAATTTTTACAATTTCCTGGGGAATTGTGTTGAAATTTCTTTGACATATGCTTTTCTGAAGAGTCCACTTTTATGTTCAGTTATATGCATAGTATGAGTACACTGTCTAGCTGTGTGTGTTTGTGTTTGTATAATTACTATGAGCCCTCCCATCATAAAGTCTTAGCTGAATGTGTCAAGGTCAGACGCCAGCCAATGGATGAAAATACAGTTTATTGTATAAACAACTCAAAAAAGCTCTTAAAACAAACACAGGAGCATGCGACACTTAAACTTCAGTGTGAAACAGACATTTAAACTGAAAAAACTCCAAAAAATCAATCTGGAAAATAATACGGATTATCCAGAGATATAATCCGGATTAAAACAAAACTGCTTAGATTCAGCTCAAAGTTGCAGGACAAAATGGAGAAGGCAAAACAAACTACGGGCCAAGTTCCCAAGGAACCAAAATAAACAGAATCCCAACTGGGTACAAAACAGAGTTCAAAGATTCAAATCAAACAGCATCCCAAACCGGGCTGAACTTTGCCACCAGAAGCAGCACAAACAACCCAGTGCCAAAAACAAGTAATGAAGAGCAAAGAGTTACTGCAGGGTCAGAAGTCAAGCCAAGGACCCATAACAGAGCGTAACTGCAGAACCAGGAGTCAAGCCGGAATTGAGAGTGGAGAGTTACTTCAGGGTCAGGAATGAAGCCAGTGGTCGGTAACGGAAAGTAACTGCAGAACCAGGAGTCAAGCCGGAATTGAGAGTGGAGAGTTACTTCAGGGTCAGGAACGAAGCCAGCGGTTGGTAACGGAGAGTAGTTACAGGATTGAGAACGAAGCCAAGCCAGAATAGGAAGCGAAGAATAATGCCAAAATGATGTCCAATCCAAGGTCCAAGATGAGGTCGTCTCAGCAAAGTCCTCGTCAATGGGTTGACACAAGTAGCCAAAATGACGGAGGCGAACTAATGCAGACAGTAATCACAATGCAGTCTAAAGAAAACCCACACAGTTCCAACCCCTGTCGTACAAGTAACCCAGAATAAACTTACGTCGGTTGCACAGTCTCAAGCCAGTCTTCAGGAACACGAAACCCAATGGCGCCCAACAGCCACCTTGCCACACGCAATGGCCCAATGGCCAGAATTTATTTACAATTCGTCTTCAGAACTTGAGCTGGGCACCACCCTTCCCACAAGTTGTTCCCATTCCTCATCTGAGCTGAAACTGCCCTGCTGACGCCCAGACCTACCCTCAGCTGTGGAACTATCCCCACTCCTCCAAATAGACCACCTTGGGTCCGATCCTGAAGGACTCCACATTTCCTCAGCATCCCCATCACCAGTGAACCCAGTCTCCCCATCACAATCCTCTGGAGCGCGTGTCCACTCCATGCCATCCTCTTCAGCCTGTGCCACATCCTCAACATCCATTTCAAGCCCCTCATCCCCTTCAAAACCGTCAAATGAATCCTCATCTGTTGATTCCTCAAATATCTCTTTAAGCCTCTTTCTCTGCAACTCCTCAAATGAGTCTTGCTCCTGAGGAGTCTTTCTTCTCTTCCTGCTACTATCAGTAGTATCATTGACCCCAGAAGGCTCATTCACAACAGAATGGGCTCACTGTGTTGCTGCTGAGAAACTTTCTTGCTGAGTCAGGCAAGCTGTTTGGAGTGTTAATGTATTATATTAAAAATGTGTATAATTTCCATCAATAATGTGTACTCAGTTGCTGATCTGTATTGTTGTGTACTTTATGTGTAATGCAAGAGTCATATGCTCATAGAAGGATTTTTTAGTGACAGCTCAGTGTCTTGTCCCATCATTCATAGGTAAAGGTAAAGGTTTTCCCCTGACATTAAGTCTAGTTGTGTCCGACTCTGGGGGTTGGTGCTCATCTCCATTTCAAAGCTGAAGAGCCAGTGTTGTCTGTAGACACCTCCAAGGTCATGTTGCCGGCATGACTGCAAGGAGCGCCGTTACTTTCCCACTGGAGTGGTACCTATTGATCTACTTACATTTTCATGTTTTCGAACTGCTAGGTTGACAGAAGCTGGGGCTAACAGCGGGCGCTAACTCTGCTCCCCGGATTTGAACCTGCAACCTTTTGGTCCGCAAGTTCAGCAGCTCAGTGCTTTAACGCACTGCGCCATCCTTCATACGTGACACAATACTGTAACATCAGAAAACAGAAAAGAACTTGGCCTTGTTTCCACAATTGCTGGGAAGAACACAGTGAGGCTCACATGTACTAAACCAGGGGTCCCCAAACTTTTTAAACAGGGGGCCAGTTCACGATCCTTTGGACCGTTGGAGGGCCAGACTAGTTGGCCACCGAGCAATAATTAATAATAATAATAATAACAACAACAACAACAACAATAAAAAAGAGGGTTGGAAGAGACCCTTTGGGCCATTGAGTCCAATCCCCTTCTGCCTTTGTGCACTGAAAGCACAAGCAAAGCACCCTGACAGATGGCCGCCCAGCCTCAATGTTAATAATAATAATAATAATAATAATAATAATAATAATAATAATAATACAGGGGTTTAGAACACAATACTCCTGACCTCACAATTGTGTTAAAAAACAAAGTATGGATTGTCGATGTTGCAATCCCAAGTGACAGCAGGATTGAGGAGAAACAACTGGAAAAGCTGACACGATATGAGGATTTAAAGATTGAATTACAAAGACTCTGGCACAAGCCAGTCAAGGTGGTCCCAGTGTTGATCGGCACACTGGATGCAGTGCCTAAAGACTTTGGCCTGCACTTAAACACAATCGGCGCTGACAAAATTACCATCTGCCAGCTGCAGAAGGCCACCTTACAGGGATCTGCACGCATTATTCGCTGATACATCACACAGCCCTAGACACTTGGGAAGTGTCCGGCGTGTGATCCAGTACAACAGCCAGCAGAGTGTCTGCTGTGTACTCATCTTGTTGTGTTTCTAATAATAATAATAATAATAATAATAATAATAATAATAATAATAATAATAATAATGGTGGTAAGAGAAGAAGAGACCCCTTGGGTCATTTAGCCCAACCCCCTTCTGCCCTTGTGCCGTGGGGGCCGGATAAATGGCTTCAATGGGCCGCATCCGGCCCCGGGCCTTAGTTTGGGGACCCCTGTACTAAACAGTACACAGATTTAATGTCACTTTATTTCACTTTAAGGGAAAAATAATAGCATTTAATTTAGTGCTATTTATTTTATTTATTTCTCATGTTTATATCCCGCCCTTCTCACCCGGAGGGACTCAGGGCGGCTTACAACAGTGGCAACAATTAGATGCCCATACAAACCAATAAAAACAGCACATAAAACAGTTAAAACTATTAAAATACATTATGAATTAAAAAATATACGTTTCAAACATAAAATCAGATCCGTTCTTCCTCATGCTTTGTCCATAGTTCAGTGCTACTGGGCTGAGCAGTCTGTACCTGTTCTCTGTACAACCTGATGTCAGATTAATTGTTCTGCTCCATAGTTGAGGTTGACTCGGAGGAGTGAAATAAAAGTGAAATAAATACTTTACTGGCATTGGGTTTATAATGCTCTTCAAAGAAATGTTAGATTGGTGTGTTGTTGTTGTTGTTGTTGTTATTGTTTCAAAGAGTTTTGGGGGAACTGATTTTTTAAAAATAATGTGCTGTATGTCTCATTTTTAATGGTTATGCTTTTAAATTGCTTTTAATTTTGTTGATAGTTGTCAAGGTCAGACGCCAGCCAATGGATGGAAACAGTTTATTGTATAAACAACTCAAAAAAGCTCATAAAACAAACACAGGAGCTTGCAACACTTAAAATTCAGTGTGAAAAAGACATTTGAACTGAAAAAACTCCAAAAAACCAAACCGGAGTATAATCCGGATTATCCAGAGATATAATCCGGATTAAAACAAAACTGCTTAGATTCAGCTCAAAATTGCCGGATAACTTGAAGAAGGCAAAACAAACTACGGGCCGAATTCCCTAGAGTCCAACATAAACAGAATCCCAACTGGGCTACAAATAGAGTTTTAAGGCTCAAAACAAACAATGTCCCAAACTGGGCCAAACTTTGCCGCCGGAGGCAGCACAAACAAACCGGTGCCAGAAACCAAGCCAGTGGTCAGTAACGGAGCGTAGTTGCAGAACCAGGAGCCAAACTGGAATTGGGAGCGAAGAGTAATTGCAGAGTCAGGAACGAAGCCAACGGTTGGTAACGGAGAGTAGTTACAGGGTTGAGAACGAAGCCAAGCCGGAATAGGGGGTGAAGAGAAATGCCAAAACGATGTCCAGTCCAAAGGTCCAAGATGAGAAGTCGTCACAGCAAAGTCCTCGTCAATGGGTTGACACAAGTAGCCAAAACGATGGAGGCGAACTAATGCAGACAGTAATCACAATGCAGTCTAAGGAAAACCCACACAGTTCCAGCCCCCATCGTAGAAATAACCCGGAATAAACTTACGTCGGTTGCACAGTCCCAAGCCAGTCTTCAGGAACACGAACACGAAACCCAATGGCGCCCAACAACCACCTTGCCACATGCAAGGGCCAAATGCCCTCAATTTATTTACAACTCGTCTTCAGAACTTGAGCCTGGCATCGCCCTTCCCACAGGTTGTTCCCATTCCTCATCTGAGCTGGAACCGTCCTGCTGACGCCCAGACTTACCCTCAGCTGTGGAACTATCCCCACTCCTCCAATTAGACCACCTTGGGTCTGATTCTGAAGGACCCCATGTTTCCTCAGCGTCCCCATTACCAGTGAGCCCAGTCTCCCCATCACTACCCTCTGGAGCGTGTCCATTCCATGCCATCCTCTTCTGCCCGTACCACATTCCCAACATCCATTTCAAGCCCATCCTCCCCTTCAAAACCGTCAAATGAATCCTCATCTGTTGATTCCTCAAATATCTCTCTAAGCCTCTTTCTCTGTAACTCCTTGACTCCTAAATGAGTCTTGCTCCCGAGGAGCCTTTCTTCTCTTCCTGCTACTATCAGTAGTATCATTGACCCCAGAAGGCTCATTCACAACAATAGTTTAATTGTATTTTAAATTGGGTATGTTTTACTTATGTAGGTTTTTATCTATATCTTTTTTTCTTTTGTAAGTTGCTTTGAATCGTAGGGCTGGACAAAAGGTGATGTCATCACCTGAGAAGTAAAAAGCAAATCCAAATCTAGAGATCACAGAAGAATAAAGAGTTGTCTCTTTAACTAGTATTTCATTTGTATTATACCTGCAATTAGTTTCTGTATTCTTTTAGCCAATTTAATGTGTCTACTAAGGTCACTTGAGGGTTGCTTCCTTGGTTCATAAAATTATTTTTAAATTTTATAGTTTTCATTTAGCCTTAGTAATCAGTCCACCCATAAACCTGGAAATAGCTGAAGTCCCATCATCTTTATTATTAATCCAACACTGTTCTGAACTGTAGATTGTCTCTTTTTATGAGATTTTTTTAAATGGACTTTGGAAAGATCAAACGAGGCTGAATGTCAGCAGTTGAAGTGCTGTGTGCAAGTTCATGTGTTGGTTAAATTCTGCCATATGCTGACAATCCCAGAATCTAAACATGTAACACAAGTATATAAAGGATATGACACTGGTAGAGTATTTTCCTCATTTTATCAATTGTCTATTATCCTTGGATTAATACATCTGAGGCATGGACTATTTTAAATGGAATTTGTTTTAATTCATATAGATGAAAAACTTACAGACTGTTTTGTTGCAATAAAATAGGGTCTGGCAAGAACCTATTTCCTTGAAACAGGCATGGTTCTCCACCCTTTGGAACTGAGGGTTCTTTGTTGTTTGTCAACTAACCTATAGCTCTTTCCTGTTATAACCTTGATATGAAGGAACTGAGAAGAGGAATGTGATCGATTGGGAAATCGTATTAGTATAAAAGGGTTGATGAGTGAATAGTACTGCTGTGTTGTGCCATTAGTTTCTTCCACGTAGTGTAACTTTACTGTGTTCCAGAGAATGATGTAAATTGTGGGGCATTTGCTTACTGAATGAATGATTAATGAATGAATGAATAAATAAATATATTAAACAACATGACACTGTATTTAGAAATTAGTTCTCCTGTTGAACTGGTTTAGAGGATTGTTGGGCTGGCTGAAAATCAAAATGATTGATGTCAGGAGCACTATGTGGATGTGTCAGTGTTATGTCTGTTACATTATATGTTAGGTACATATTCTTGAACTGGCATAATGTTGCACAGATGATCAATTGAAGAACTACAGTGGAGAATGCAAGTCCAGAACATAAGAATATTACCCATTGTATCTTCAGTTACCTTCAGTTTAATTTGCTATTTTAATAAAGCTTGATAATGAACAAAAATTAGACACTTTTTGGGTAAGACTTAGAGGTGACAGCTCAATTGTGCCAAAAGCAACAGATCCTGTCAGATTTTGTTAGCTAAGCAGGGTCAGTTCTGGCCTATACTTTGTTGGGAGATTGCTGACAAATGTCAACTGCTGTAGGCTACATTTTAAAGGAGCATACTAGGAAATCCACCGTGTAGTATTCCTTGCCTAAGAAACATTGTAAAATTGTAGTCATGTTACTTGTATAATCCATTGCACAAAACATTGCACCATGGCTTTCACAAAGATACTATTGAGCTAGGTGCTCTGGTTGCATTCAATATATGCAACCTCTGCCAGAACATAGAATTGCTAACGGAAGGATACAATGTCTTGTACTTTTCCATTAAATGGATATAACTACCTGTTTTTGGAAAAGGCAGCATTTGAAAAGTATCACAATCCAATTTTACAAATAGCTTGCAGAGTATGACTTCCCCCATCCCCCAAACCCAGAAGTGTTCAGGAAAAAAATACATTATTAACTCCACTTTACAGATTAAAAATCAGTTTGTTACTTTAGGAAAATAAAATTGAAGATACATTATGTTGGGTCAAAATACCATGTTTGATATATTAAAAGTTCATTTTTCAGAATACAACTAGAAATGGTTCACTTTAAGGAACACATAAACTGTAACAAACTTCCTAGGTTTTGCCACTTTGACAATCAGACATCTCCCCCCCCCCAAAAAAAACAGAACAAAATGTCAGAGTTTATAAAATGATGAAAATAATTTTGCTTTTACTAGTTCTCCATAGCGTCAAGAAGCAAAATGCACATTTCAGTAACATGAGCTGGGGGTGGAGTGGGGTTGAGTTGCAGTGGTATAATACTACCTTACATCAAAGACTTCCTCTTTCCTAGGTGTTTTGGGAAATGATTTTGAAGCAATAAATACAGTTGGTTGGCCATATCTGTGGTTTTTTAATCTATGTATTCAACCATCTACAGCACAAAAATATATATTTTACAATTCCCCAAATCAAACTTTGATTTCACCATTTTATTACATGGACCCCCTTTTTACTAAGTCATTGTATATAATGGGACTTCAGCATCCACAGATTTTTGCTTATCCACAGAGGGCCCTGGAACCCAACCCCAGTGGATATGAGCACTATTTTAAAAACAATTTCAGTCTGGGAAAAAGAGCTTTGGAAACAAATTATCTTGTTTCAAATTTTTGGGTTGTCTTCTAGTTTTTCATATCTCTCTTTTTCAAAGAGTCTAACAGAACAGCATCTTTGTGTTTTGGACAGCTATATACAACAAAAATAGGTCATGTGAACCTGTATTTTTCCATGTGATAATTCAATCTTTCATTACATCCTGTTAGTAAATGGATAGGTGTGATACAGAAAGGATGCTAACTATTCTTAAAGGTAGGCCAGTGAGTCTTTACTTAAGGGTAGCATTCATTTTTGCTGAAAACACTTATTGGAAAAAATGTGTGTGGCATCATTAGAATCTCCCCAGTTCAAAAATGTTCAAGGGCAATCTGTACTTGTGGATGTGTGGTATTATCTCTCCTTTCCTGATTAAATAAGCATGTTTGGCTTGCGTGCTGTTTGTTGCATGTTGTATAGCTGTAAACGAGAGTGGTGGAAACTACTGAAGCAGAAAAGCTGCCCTCTCAGCTGTCAATTATACTGTATAGTTTACAACAAAGTAAATGGCTTTCCAAAAGTGAGCACTCTTATGAAACTTGCTCTGCCTTACGTCCATGAGAATGCTTCCCAAGCTAGGACGAAATGTGTGAGATCAGATCGCTTTCCTGGGACTTGTTCCATTATTACTCAGGCTTTATTAAAAGCTTTGGTTATTGTTCTGATACGTAAAACCTGGCCACTTTGATTTAAATTGATTTACTGCTTCTGGGTCGTCTTTTACCTTTATGGCCTGTTCCAAAGGGATAATGTGCCAATTTCTGAAGCTTTCAAGAGATTGATTCAGTTGATTTTGAACTTCTTTAGTAGTCATTGAATGATTTGCAGCATTGATTATTCCCGCTGGGGTTTTCAGTTTAACTGTAATATTGAGCCAGTCATTTAGGTCTTTATTTTAAAAAGAGTTTATAAAGAAATTCTATTTTTGTTTTCAAGTGTAATATAGTGTTGGGGATGCAATTAGATTTCCTCCTCTTCCTCCTCCACTTCTTCTTGATATAAAAATGTATTGGTAACTCTTCTGGCACATTATCTTACTTCATGTGACCATTTTGCAGTTAATCCATATGGGTCTTTTGGGTTTTGTGGTCTCATTGCTATGTGTGTTTGAAAAAAGAGCAGAAAGTAGAAGAAAAAAGGGAAACTGAAGGTGACAGATTCAGTGGCATAAAAAAGGAGTAGGAACACAATTCATGGCCTGGAGTGAAAAGATAATGAGTGAAAAAAAGAAGCCTGAACATGTTTTATATTCCCCAGTTACTGTATGGGAAGTGTCTGTCTGGGCCAGTGTGCCATTATCATAGACTCTGACATGGGTGCTCCAGAGCTATAAAAATCAGTGGATCATTATTTCTCAGACTGTTGTATCTCTCTCATTGGATAATTTTGAGGATTAAGTGAGAAATAGGTAATTCCTGGACATTGTATCGGGATCATATGAAAAAGGGGAATTCATGGTAAATGTAACAAAAGTATATACATTAGAAGCTACTTCTTTACCACATTTGGGCTTCTCCCCTCCCAATTTCAAATGATATTATAATGGCAAATGCTTCATTCTTATCCTTGATCTCCTTTATTTTCTACATTTGAAACTATTGGCCATTTCTCTCATCTTCAAATAAAGTTATTGTGATTCTAGGTTTATTGGGCTTAGTTTTTACACTTCATGTTTTTTTCAGGGAAACATGAAGGGAAAAATGAATTCCAGTAAAGAAGATCACAAAGTAAATAAAACAAAAAGCATTTCAAAAAGAAATCCACTTTTAAACATCATCTGAGGAACTGGGCTGTAAGTCACAAAAGTTTGTGGCAAAATAAATTACCATACTGTAGTTAATCTTTAAGATGCCACAAGGCTCTTTCATATATCAGTAAAAAAACAGAATCATGTGCACTTTCACACATGTAGAAACGTGACAGATAATGATATATAGATATATTTCAAACACATATTTATGAATGTAATATGAATGAAGTATACTTCTGTTTCTCTTTCTTTTATCTGGCATTATATTAAGAACTGCATTTTGCTTCAACTACCCTTGTTCTCTGGAGCATAGTATTTCTGATACTTTGACAGTGAATGATTGAATGCATAACAGCTGTAATTTTTGAGTAGATATAATAATTTCAGTCTATAGACATAACAGTGTGGGAATAAATATAATCATATAAAGGGCTGAGAGTATCAACAAACTCATTGCCTCTCATCCTTTTTCATCCAAGACCTGCAATATACTTGTGTATGAATATCATATCATTTGTTGACTGAAAAGGGGATAGTTGTTCAAGTTGTTTTTTGAAGGTACAGTAGAGCCCCGGTTAACCGAGGCTCTAGGTTATCCGAGGCGCTGCTGGGGGCACCCTTCCCTCTCCCCCTCCTTCTCTTGAGTTCAAGAGAAGGAGAGGGAGAAGGAGGAGGAAGCGCCCTGCGATAGCTGCTGCCTAGCAGCTATGGCGAGGTGCTTCCCAAGGGGCGTGGTCTTGCCAAGGGACATCCCTGGGTGAGCCCAGGCAAACCCCTCGCCATTGCTGCTGCATAGACTGCAGCGATGGCGAGGGGCTTCCCAAGGGGCGAGACCTCACCCGGAGACATCTCTCGGTGAGACCTCGTCTTATCCGAGCCATTCAGTTATCCGAGATGGGGCCTGCTCCTTTACTGTATTTGTATTGATACATTCATCTCCTTACATGTGCATGTTGAATTTTTTAAATCAGTCATTTGTTCATACATTTAACCACTTTTAAAAATTAATGGAGGCAAGGACTAGCCCTGCTTCATTTGCTTACACCTTATATCTCGATTAACATTCCTTGGTCCCAGTATCCATCTTCTCTTCCCTATTTATTTATTTACAGCATTTATATTCCGCCCTTCTCACCCCAAAGGGGACTCAGGGCAGATCACATTACACATATAGGCAAACATTCAATGCCTTTTAACATAGAACAAAGACAAACAAACATAGGTTCCGAGCGGGGCTCGAACTCATGACCTCCTGGTCAGAGTGATTCATTGCAGTTAATTGCAGCAGCTGGCTTGCTCTCCCGCCTGCACCACAGCCCGGGCCCTAGTCTGGCAAGGAGAAAACAAAATAAAATAACTGCTGTTCTTTCAGTCTCTAAGACACGAAAGGTACTGTAGGTTTGTTCTTAAGTTGAATTTGTATGTAAGTTGGAACAGCAGCATTTTTAACTCCAGCCATATATATATACTAGCTGTGCCTGGCCACGCGTTGCTGTGGCTTTTTTTAGGTGGTTCCGTGTCTTATAGGGGGGGAATGCTTTGTTGGGAGGTGTTAGGTGGTCCTGATTGTTTCCTGGATGGAATTCCTGTGTTTTCAGAGTGTTGGTGTTTATTTACTGTCCTGAGATGAGAGAGTGATGAGCACTGAGTGGCCTTGCACCTTGAAAGCTTGGGTGGTTCCATCTCTGAGGGGGGGGGAATCTTTTGGTGGTAGGTGTTAGCTGGCCCTGATTGTTTCGTGGATGGAATTCATGTGTTTTCAGAGTATTGTTCTTTATTTACTGTCCTGAGATGAGAGAGTGATGAGCATGGAATGGCCTTGCACCTTGAAAGCCTGGGTGCTTCCGTGTGTGTGTGTGTGGGGGGGGGGAATCCTTTGGTGGGAGATGATAGCTGGCTCTGATTGTTTCCTGGATGGAATTCATGTGTTTTCAGCGTGATGTTGTTTATGTACTGTCCTGAGATGAGAGAGTGATTACGGAATGGCCTTGGACCTTCAAAGTCTGGGTGGTTCCCTGTCTGAGGCGGGGGGGGGGGGGGAATCCTTTGGTGGGAGGTGTTAGCTGTTCCTGATTGTTTCCTGGTTGGAATTCGTGTCTTTTTAGAGTGTTGTTGTTTATTTACTGTCCTGAGATGAGAGAGTGATGAGCACGGAATGGCCTTGCACCTTTAAAGCCTGGGTGCTTCCGTGTGTGTGTGGGGGGGGAGAATCCTTTGGTGGGAGATGTTAGCTGGCTCTGATTGTTTCCTGGATGGAATTCATGTGTTTTTAGAGTGTTGCTCTTTATTTTCTATCCTGACATGAGAGAGTTATGAGCCTACAGGTGTTTTGGACTCCAACTCCCAGCATGCCTCACAGCCTCAGGCCCTTTCCTTTCCCCCCTCAGCCGCTTAAGGAGCTGAGGGGGAAAAGGAAAGGGCCTGAGGTTGTGAGGCATGTTGGGAGTTGGAATCAAAAACACCTGCAGGGCGGAAGTTTGCCCAGGCCTGACATAGATGCAGACATACATACACAGATCACAATAACATTACCTTGGAGGAATCTCCATGATGTTGTTGGCCGTCACCAAGGGCTAGAAGAAATGAGATGTTTGCCTGTTTCCCTCCCTTTGAAAATATTTGAAATTAAATATGGAAATTGTATGGAAATGATCATCTCTTCTGCAGTTATTTCATCCTGCGACTTCCCAAAGTCTTCTCCCCAGCAGCTCCGCCCACACCCTGAACGCCACTCCTTTCCCACCAATCACCTTTGAAGGATCCGGAACGCGGCCCTTCCATTGGGTGGCCTGGCCCAGCAATGAAAGGAGAGTATGGGGTGAAGCTCCTATATAGATCCTATATCATGGGAGTTTAAAAAAACAAACTATAGATGATTTTATATATCTGTGGAATGTTAAAGGTGGGAGAAAAAACTGTTGTCCGCTTGAGGCAAGTATGAATGTTGCAATTGGCCACCCTGATTAGCCTTTTAGCTTTAAGGTCTGGCTGTTTCCTGCCTTTGTTGGGAGTGTTAGCTGGCCCTGATTGTTTCATGTTTTGCTATTCTTTCAGTCTGTGTGTCAGTACCTCACAACCTCTGAGGATGCCTGACATAGATGTGGGCGAAACGTCAGGAGAGAATACTTCTGGAACATGGACATACAGCCCGGAAAACATACAACAATGCTTTGTGTCAGTCTGTTTTTATGCCTCTATGATTTCCCCTTGCATCAGCTTTCCCTTAAGCTAGATTTAGAATGAGGTAGAAAAGGAAACCCCGCCTTTTCCATTCAGAGCGGCCAATAGGACGAAGCCTAGCCCTCGAATGACTAACGGGAGAAGAGGAGAGGGGTTGTGGAGGGGTGGGTCATGTGCCTCTCCTCCAATCGGCAAGGCGGGGCATGAGGGGACTTCCCCATGCAAGCCAGTCGGGTGGGAGAGTGACCAGGTGCCGGGTGCCGGGCCTTTTTGCGCCTCAGATGCCGATGTACAAGGTGAGGCCCTTCCAGGGCAGGCCAGGCTCTGCGGTGCCGCCCGAGCACCTCCCCACTTGCATGTACCACCTCGGCAGGGTCCACCGGGAGGCCAAGGCTGGTCCCTCTCCGCCGGCGGAGCAGGTAGGAAGCAGGCCTTGGCTTTAAAGGGCCCTTCCTGAGGCGAGGGAAGATGCCTGCCTTCGTGGCGCTTTCGCTTTCAGTCCAGAGGAAGCGGTTTTGTGGCCTGTGTTTCTGTATCTGTTCTTTGTAAAATATAAGGGCGTTTTGTATACCTCTCATTTCATTCATGAAGATGGGTGTATATATGTATTTATTTATTTACGACATTTATATCCCGCCCTTCTCACCCCAAAGGGGACTCAGAGCGGCTCGCAAATTAATATGTACATACAATAAATTATTTCGTTGGAGGGAGGGGTGTGGATTGTTCTGTGTGCATGCGGCCTTGTCTCTTGGGCATGCGTAGATGGTGTGTTCCAGTTTTGGGGGGGTTTTTTGGCCTCATGAAGGTTGGGGATGTGTAGTTAGTTTGTAAGAACATAGAGACATGGATGAGGGGTTGTGTTGTCAATTTTCTAGGTTGGGGGCCTTTAGTTTTGTTGTTTTGCCCGGTGGAGCGACACCATTATCCTTTTATATATATAAAAGATATATATCTAATCTAAATCCATAATAAAAGTGAAAACCCGTATGTGTGTATGTGGCACGGATATCTGCTCACACAGACAGCCTCCGACCTCCACAAACAGGCTATACTTCCCAGGGTTAAAAATCTAGCAAGTCACTCTTTTCCACTGACATTGTCGTTACAGCGAGCGCCATGAAAATGCAGCCCAAACCCTGCCAATGTCCTTCCCAAACGCTATAGCCCACCACCCAAGGAATGCTTTCATTTGGGGACAATTTCCTCCTAGATTTTGCTTTTGCTTCCACCACAGGCAGGCATCCCAGGGTTCTCCATTGCTGTGGCATTTGCATGGCCCCGCCCACAGCCCTTTCCTTTCCAATCTCTCTGCATAACAAACAGAGCACAACTGAGCTGCAACTAAACTTACTGGAGGAGTTTAGGGATTGACTCCACATGGTGTAAGTTGTAGTTCACCCTGCATCAAGTCAGAGCACTGTCACTCCTACTGGGGAATATAGAGGAGTTGTAGTTCATCTACACCCAGAATGCTATGAACCCAAACAAGGATGGGTTTGGGCCAAACTTACCATGCAGACCAGATATGCCCAGATTTGACTACTGGTGGGTTTGGAGGGGAACTGGACTGGAAGTTCAGAAGTAGTAGATACTAAGATTTATAGTTCACCTGCAATGAATTAGCATCACACTTGGCACACAGAGCCCCCATAACCAATACAACATATTGGATAACTTTGGGGAAAGTGGAGTTATAGTTCACCTGCAACCAGATAAACACTGACCCCCACCAACAATGCACTAGGAGCACACTTCACACAGAGAAGCCTCATGACCTACTGAACATACTGCAGGTATTTGTGGGAAGGGGCCTTGATTTTGGGAGTTGTAGTTCACCTCCATCCAAACACCACTAAACCCAGCCAATGACGAATCTAGACTTGCCACACAGACTGAACTTGGCACACAGACTATTGCCTGCTGTGACTACTGATAGATAGGGAATCTGGAAATTGCAGTAGTTCACGCCCATTCACAGAGTACTGCACCACACGATTCTGGGAATTGTAGTTCACCCACTCCAAACAGAATACATAACATTCAAATACAAATAATACCATTCTCAAATGACCCGGGCATCGCCGGGTCCCCAAGCTAGTATATATATAAAAGCTCTGGATAGAATAGGGAAGGGTTAACATTCCTGAGATATTTGTTTTGCTATCTGTTCCCCTGTTGAGAAGTTTTCACCTCACTTTCTGTCCCTGTGATAATTGGATTTCAAAAAAAATGACTTGGTATAGAAACAAGGATTGGCGAGAAAACTTCCCTGCCAAGAAGCAGGAAATCCTGATGTTCTGGTGGAATCAGAAAGAACTTCCTCACTGTGAGAGCTGTTCGGCAGTGGAACTCTCTCCCTCGGACTGTGGTGGAGGCTCCTTCTTTTGAGGCTTTTAAGCAGAGGCTGGATGGCCATCTGTCGGGGGTGCTTTGAATGCTATTTCCGGCTTCTTGGCAGGGGGTTGGACTGGATGGCCCATGAGGTCTCTTTCAACTCTACTATTCTATGATTCTGTGATTCCATGAAGACACCTTTTTCCCATGATAACTCTTTCAGGAGTGAATTTCCCTTCCTAGGAGGAGCTTTCTCTCACTTCATGTTGTCTCCCTCGTTCTTCACTAGTAGTCATTTATAAGTCTGATGTTTGCGTTTTATGTATGTTGCCTTGGAAATGTTTGTATGTTGATAGATAAAATATAAAAATACTATTTGTCTTGCCTGCAACTTCCATGGTACTGTTCCTGAAACAGAGACGTTTCCTTAACAGTTGTAGGAGAGGGATGCTTTCCTCCCAAATAGCTTTAACTATATAACGGGAAAAAACAAAACATACTTTCTAAAGGGAATGTGTAGACCTATCTCCTTGAAAATGGTGTAAAGAGAAGGCAACATATGTTTTGCACATCACTAGCATCCAAAATGCAGCTCTGCTTTTAAATTGCAGTTGGGTCCTGCTTCTGAAGGATTGTTTTTTCTCCCCCTTTTGTGTCTAACCTTCAATTAAAGTAATTGGGAATTTTACACACTGCATTTAGAACCCAACCCTCTTTTTGAATATGTTTTCCCCATGTCTCCTGGACTATAGGAGCAACACAGTACAATACCTGTGTCTTCAGGATCAATACCTACAGTTTCATGTACTCACATATGAAAAAGTATGCTCTCTAGGCATTTAGTAGGTTCTCCAGCCTGATTCTGTGGTACGTTTCAGCTGGAGTTTGACCATAGAGTTGCAGTGGAAGACGTAGAAATGTTATAGAGGTGTACCTCATATATTTTGTTGATCTTCAATGTGATTCTATGGTATGTTTCTGCTGGAAGTCATTCATTTCAAATAGGGTTCACTATTATCCACTGTTTGGTGTTTTCATGGCAGGTCCAGAAATGTGTGCCCAGTACATATGGGGTTGTACTGTGTATTGATGTGCACTCTTCTTAATGCAGCAGAGTGACTAGCTTTACTTAAATCTAAAGGCACAGCATTTTTTTGAAGTAATAAGAGACTTGGATTTTATCTGTTTGCTTTAGGGCATTACCACAGGTGACCAGGCAAGCAATTGTTTCTAACCCTTAGCTTCAACACATATTGTCTTGTGAGCAGATATAGCAACGTAGTTGTAGGCAGTACTAAATTTCCAGCAATCAAATCCAGAAATATGCAGATAGTTTTCAAAAGCAATTTAATGTCCATCTGGTATGCTATAGGGAAATTCTGAAACTCTGCTTAGTTGCTAGCAATTTCATTACCAGCAGCCTTATTCTTTTCACTCCCTCTGCTTTTGCTGTAATCTTGTTCAGCAGCACAAGAGCCTTGAGTTTCATTCATGGGAGAAAGGTGGGATATAAATTGAATGAATAAATGAATGAATAAAGAGCTGTGCCCTGGTCTTCATTAAATACATTCTTATGCAGGGGGACAGGGCTTTTCTCAAAGTTTGTTTAAACTTTAGATTTCACTAAGAATTTTTTTACTGGATATCTGCAGGGCCAGATGGCTGGAATCAAAGAATTCATGAAGGCTATGTTTATCACTGTCTGTTTAGCCGTGATGTCTAAATTGGGCCTGCATGTACTTACTTACTTACTTATGCGATCTCTTGTTGTCCAAATATGATGACCTTCCAAGCGTAGTGTCTTGGCGATGGATACATAGGTGACTGTGGAGCATTATTCTTGACCCGCATGTTTTTCCACAATGAGGACATCAGTTTCCAGGTGGATGGCGGTCCCGGTCATGTTTGACATGCTTTCCTCTTGGCACATTTCTCCCTTTCATCCTATATTGTGCCTTTTCAAATTCCACAGCTCTGCTGGTCACAGCTAACCTCCAACTAGAGTGCTCAAAGGTCAGAGTTTCCCAGTTCTTGGTGTCTATTCCCTAGTTTTCAAGGTCAGCTTTAAGCCCATCTTTAAATCTCTTTTTCTGACCACCAACATTCTGTTTTCCTTTCTGGAGTTGGGAGTATAGTAAATGCTTTGGGAAATGGGGGTCAGGCATTCGGACAATGTGGCCATTCCAGTGGAGTTGATGGCGTAGGAATATTGCTTCAATGCTGGTGGTCTTTGCTTCTTTCAGCACATTGACATTTGTCCGTCTATCTTCCCAAGAGATTTGCAGGATTTTTCTGAGATAACGCTGATGGAATCATTCCAGGAGTTGAGTGTGATGTCTGCAGACAGTCTATGTTTCTCAGGCATATAACAGGGTTGGGAGGACAACAGCTTTAGAAACAAGCACCTTGGTACAGCTGTCTGAATCCTCAAACACTCTCTGCTGTACTGTCCTGATGGCCATAATGTATGTAAGAGAGGCAGCCATTGCATCACGTTTATATTTTCTTTTCTTCAAGCAGCCTTTGGCTGGTTACTTGGGGAATCCTATACTTCATCACACTAGAACCCTGGTCTAATCAAGAAAGGAAGTTCTGTACTATATATACTCATGTATAAGTCAACTTTATGTTTAAGTTGAGGGCAGGTTTCAGGGACTAACACTTTTATATGACCCATAGATTGGTCAAGAGTCATTCGGTGTAGCGGGGAAAGCCACATCATGAAGCCAACCATCCCAGGCCGCTCCCACTATTTCCCTACCAAAGCATTCAAAAGGCCACAACTAGTGCCACAATTGGCAGTGCTTCTTTTTTATTATTTTTTTCTGGGAGAGACTAAGCTTTTTCCTTTCCCCACTCGTTTTAAGAGAAAGGGATGGCTCCTTTTTTTTGGCAAGAGTTAAAGTACAGTACTGAAATTGACTCATTGATAAGTCGATTCAGGTTTTTAAAGTTTTTTTAAAAAAATGAAAAATGTGTGAAATCTTGATGGAAATCTCTTTCCCTTTTAACAACAAAAGGAGAAATAACTATTTATACATTTATTGGAAGACTAGGGAGAAAACCCATTATATTCAGGATTTTTCTGCTGTTCATGTCTTAAATCTAGAAGCTAACCTGTAAAGGCTTTGGAGTCCTCCCAGCATTTAGAATCACTTGCACCTTTTCAGTTGATATGAAAGAGGGCAGTTTTCTTAATCCGAATACCCTAGTTGCAATTTCTGATATAGTTTTAATTTAGAAAAAAGGCTAGTGTGTAATTAAAAACTCTATCAAATTGAATACGCCCAAGGGGAACAGATAGAGGTTGTGTAGGTAACCATTAATTAGGATATCTGAACTTCTGGTATTCTGATCTAGCCATTTTTCTTTCCTTTTTTAATGTATAAGATTTGACTAAAAAGAATGTGAGAGGCTTTAAAGCCAAGAAAAGTATTGAGACTTGGAGATTGTTCAGGTATTCCTGATCATTTTTCTTCAGAGCCTTTTAGGTACAAGGATTTGAATTACTGACATAAAGTGCTTTCAGAGCATTAATAGTGACTGAATTTGTGCATATTGTTAATAATTGTGCCAGTTCGATAATTTAAAAAATTGCATAAGAATTCAACACAGGAAAATGAGCTAAGTGACAGATATAGCAAAATTGACAGACAACTGCTTGTCTGGGCATCTGGTAATCATAAGGGCCAGATCTCAACTTTGAGAATGCAATTGTACATTTTGTTAGCTTATGATGGCAGGCATTTTTCCATACTTTTCCTTTGTGTTTTCCATTGTTTTACTACTGCATTGTAAAGCCATTGAACATTTGGCTCTATTTGTTTAATTGTTTAATTGTTAAATTGTTTAATTTGTTTAATTTAATTTATTTGTATCATCTTTTTCTTATTTTCAACAAAGGTCTTTCTTTCCTAGGACCACGTTTCAATTTATATATTCCAAAGCTATATTACAGGGCCACCTAAAGCAAAAATGAATACAGAAAGGAAATGATTCCTCTTTTTCTAAAAGCTAGTTATGCGGATGCCACTAGTACAAGATTGGATCCACCCCACCCTCTTGGCCACAGATTAGATAAAAAAAGGTTGCTGTGTACTCCTTATTAGTTAAGTTATTGTCATTATATTAACGGTAATAGTATAAGTAGGAGGAAAACCAGGAAAGTTTATCATTCCTTTTGACCACATTCAATTGAGTTGCATGACCAAACTGCAAGCAAATACAGCATGGTTAGGGAAAGTAATCTAGTTTCAGGCTACACAGAAGTGACAAATATACAAATATAGAGGTGCATTTTATTGGATACTTCTATAGGCTTTACTTTGAGATAAGTTCAGTTGCTTGGAAGGATGTTATAAACTTCTACAAAAGTATGTTGGCCCAGTTTCTCTGCTGTTCAGATCAAGGAGTCTGACTCGTTCTCCTGTGCCTTTTCCTTCCATATGTCACATTTTTGTATTCAAGACAGGCACTTTGCACCTTTAATGATCATCATGTCATAAGCTGCTTCCACTTCTTTTCTTATCAGACTTGCAATTAATATCTAATTGGATTTTGCAAAGCCGTTCATTGTAATATCATACACAGGGGAGTGGGCTTAATTAAAATAAGCACAACATCCGTTTTATCTAAATTTCAGTTCTTCTTTGCAATTAATTGACTAAATCCTGAATGGTCAGTAGCTAATGTTCTGTAAAATTCATATTATGTGCAATATCATTTCATCTATCTATCATTGAAAAGTGCTAGATGTTTTATAGCAATTATTTTTAGATTGGTTGTGGGGGGATTATTGTGGCAAAAGTCTTTGAGAAGGCAAAGTTTTTTTCTTCTCGTTAACTGAATGGAAATTCTAGCTTTATGTTTTTGGTCATCCTATTTTAGCATTGCATTTGAGGAGGATTTGGTTGACTAAATAACAATATAAACACCGATTCAGTTAATAACAATATCTTGTATTTTCTGTTTCTTCTTGCAGAGAGAGCTATTGCAAAACATGAAGTCCGAGAAATTGAGCAACGTCATACAGTAGATAGCTCTCGATCAGATGTAGTTCCAGATGAAGATGAAAATGTGGTGATAATTTATAATCGAGTACCTAAAACTGCAAGCACCTCTTTTACAAACATTGCTTATGACCTTTGTGCACGGAACAAATACCATGTTCTTCATATCAACACAACCAAAAATAATCCTGTTATGTCTTTGCAAGATCAGGTAGGTTATGTTCTTTAAAATCTTATTTCATTTTAAAGAGAGCAACAAAATACTTTTTGCAGTAAAAGTGTATGTTTAGAACAAAAAGGGTGGTTCTACATGGACATTTTGTCTTGGGGCAGATCAACCCCAGGATGGATTTGACTGCCAGCCTCCGAGCTGCTATGGAGATAGGAAGAAATCCTGACTGTCTCTCCCATTCCTGTTGTAGCAATGGCCACTGAATGTAACATGGCTAGTGTCCCTTGCTCGTTGCCTCAGGAAAGGGAAAAGAAAAGGGGAGGGGAGAGGAGAAACCACCACCTCCTTCCTTCCTCCCTTATCAGATCATCTTTGTGTCCTAGCTGACTTCACTCCAGGCGATAAGCAATGGACGCTAGCCATGTTTCATAAGGTGATCACTGCTATGATGGAAATGGAAGGGAGACTGTCAGGACTCCTTTCCAACAATGAGAACAAGATGGGGACAGTAAGTACCATCCCGTGCCCCTGGGTTACCCAAGCCCAGGGAATACTGGATGGCTGTGTAAACAGTTGTCACTGGCTCTGTCTCAGACCTGGCCCAACTGATCAAAGTCATGGTTAGCTCTGGGTTTTTGGGGAATATTTGGAACAACTCATGACTTTTTCAAACACAGTTCAAAGTACTTTAACCCCACTCACCACCTTCAACTACCATTCTTCTGGCCAATCAGACAGACAGCTAAACACAGCAACGTTGTGTCTTATGTAATATTTATGTAATCGTTATTGATCTTATGTACATTGTAAATCTTGAGGGCAAATTAACATTTTATAAACTACTCTGTGTCTTTGTCACTGAGGAGTCAGGTAACAATTAAAATAAACCCAAATCGCTCCGAGCATCACGCAGCCACCTCGGAGTTGCTTCGCCTCTCCCGTTCAGGATAAAGGGTCAGGTATATTCATGCGTAAGCTTAGAACTTAGAACATAGCAAACATGTATAGATATCACTGAGTTTGAAATTAAACTTGTATAAAATACATAATATATATGTTGAATTGTTGTAAAGCAAAGCCTGAATGATAATGTTCAGTTTTCAATAAGAGCTACATATCCTCTCTCCAATGCCTTCATTTTCTTGTATCATTTTGATATTGATTAATGATATTGATTAAGGAGCCCCGGTGGCGAGGTGTGTTAAAGCACTGAGCTGCTGAACTTGCAGACCAAAAGGTCCCAGATTCAAACTCCGGGAGCGGCGTGAGCAGCCGCTGTTAGCTCCAGCTTCTGCCAACCTAGCAGTTCGAAAACATGCCGATGTGAGTAGATCAATAGGTACCGCTTTGGCGGGAAGGTAACGGCTCTCCATACAGTCATGCTGGCCACATGACCTGGAGGTGTCTACGGACAACACCGGCTCTTCGGCTTAGAAATGGAGATGAGCACCAACCCCCAGAGTTCGTCACGACTGGACTTAACGTCAGGGGAAAACCTTTACCTTTACTATTTGCTGTTACTGTACAGTAAAATAGTACTTCATCCCTGTTGATCAGTAACAAAATCTGGATTTCATTAAGTTTGTCTTCTCCTTTGCTCCTTCATATTCAGCCTGAAGTAATTTCTCTGTTTGGGTTTCTATTGCTACCCTTCAGCTCTCTTGTTTCTTTCCAGAAGTCTGTCACCAAAATCAATAATTTAATTCAGTTTTTTTCTTAGTTTTCCTCCCTATCAATGTCCAGTTCCCTTGCAGGTGACATTTCCTTCTTTATTTTATAAGCATATGCAACACTTACTAAATGTTTACTTCTAGTTTTTGTCTCTGTCCTGCTGATTGAGAAGTGCTCTACCTTAGGGAAAACTGCCTGTGTTTATGTCATTTGTTTAATATATTTATATCTCATGCTTTGAATTCCCAAATATTTCAAGAGCAATTTCATTGATCTCCAGGAATACTTTTGAATTTTGAGATGTCAATGCCACATAATACATTGTCAAATACTGTCCCATGCCCTGTGATCCATCTCCGAGGATTCTGTCATTGGTAACCCAATTTATTTTATATCTATGGAGCATATTTTTCCAAGTTTTACTGAGCTCATAAAGGTCTGTCTCGTTGTTTTTCTTTGATCCTTAGAAAAATGTGGAAACTCCCAGCTGCCAAGAACTCTGAGATCTTTATACCATTCATTTTCTACTTTTCCCTTGCAGGATTTCTTGTTCTCTATCAGAGTACATTTGATCTCTCCTTCAATTCTGCAGAGCTCATCTAAGCTTAAAACATAAACAGCTTTCATATACCAGAAGTTCAAAAATAGATTTTCAGTTATTTTTCTAAAAGTGTTGAGGAGAAAAGCTAACGTAGAAACCTGTTCACATTTTTGGGCTTTCTGGGTTAAATTCCAGAGATTATCTTCAGCTTGGAGAACTAAATGACTGTCTCTCTTCTAAAAATACATGGAAATGGGAGTAGTAAGATATGGCAACAATATTCACAAGGCTAAACAAGACCTGTTAATAGTTTATTGTATTGATTCCTAATGAATATACTCTGTTAGCATCTTTCACAAAACGTCTTTTTTATCAAATGAAGCAGTATCAAGTTGAACACTACTCTTTGTCTTGACATGAGATAAAAGTCAAAAACACTGATGCTAAAAGAATGAGTAGATGACTCCCACAACTAAAATATCACAGCAGGAAATGTAAAAACAGTTTGTCCTTAATTAAAAGGTAGAAAATTCTGGAAAAAAGAGGGGCAGTTTCATACTTTTTTGCTCAGTTCACGTTTTTTAGACCTTTCTTCCACCATCTATAAGTCACTTGATGAATGAGTGAAAAATCTGGGAGTTAAAGCAAAACATTCTTATAAAAATAAGCATTAATATTTGCAGTCTTCATACTTATAATATGATTATATTTGAGATGCTTTAGCCCAGTGTACTTTTATTTTTGATCAAGCACATATGATTGGCTGTAACATATGGCAGCATGGGACTTAATCACTGAACTTGCTATTTTCCCATGTCAGCTAGATTGTCATCCTTGAGATATTTCTCATCATTATTGTGCTTCTATCTTCTTTTTTCAACATGCAATAAGAATGTATCAGCCCTTCCTTTTTAATTTGCATTTATGACAGATTAAAAGCCTTGTAGATCTACTGTTAAGATGTATAGGTGTATTTTAAGTATTTTGAGGATGTACTATATTCACTCTCCACTTATGGCCTTCTGAGTAAGCCTTTTCTGATGTATTTTTGTTTGGCAGACTAAAAGGTTGTTTTGTCTCACAACAGATTGGAACTAGTGAAAAAATTACAGGGGAATTGAAATGTGGCATTGGGTTTAAGTAAGGTTTCCTTTCTGAAGGCTGTCACCTAGCATTACATCATTATACACGTTGTCCTAACATGTCAGAAACTTAAACTGAAATATGTCAATGGCTTACTGTGATTTACATTCAGATCCCAGTCACTCTGCCACAATGAATCAATTGATTATTGTTGTTATAAAATAACTTGTGTCTCTAATTTAACTGGTAAATTTCTCCCTTTTTAAAAAAAATCATATCTGGAACATGCAACATGCAACAACAAAAACAACAGCAATAACAACAACAACAGCAACAACAACATCTGTGTTTAGAATGTTAATTTAATTCCATCTCCCAATTGGTTTTCCATTTCTCTTTTGATAGGCAACATGTTTAGCTGTTGATTTTGTTTTGCCCCCTATGTTTACTCAGTCTGTATTCTTCCAAACCTCGCTCTTCTCTGATCAGGCTGATGCCATCCACTTTTGGGTGTTGTATGAAATTGGACCTCTTTTATAGTTGATGACATGTGCCCTTGAATGTGTGCTCTTAATCGAAGCATTTTCAACATCTTAACAGCAAAAGCACTCTCCATTTTTAAACAACTTGTCTTTGCAAGTAAGATCCCATATATCAATAGAATATTGGTCAGAGGAAGCTCTGTCATAAAAGTACAAGATTCATCTAATTCCAAATGCACTATATTCACTTTGGTTAATAGCTAAGACCATCTTGTCAGTGGCAAAAACGAAATATAGGAACTCACTTTAAACTTCAGAGTACATCTCACGATGGACTCCTTCCTGTTTTGTTTAATTTTGTTGTGTACATAATGGAGCCTAGGAAGTTTATTTAAATTTATACATCTGTTACCTTAAAATTCATGCTCTAGAATTACCATTCTGCATTAATTTGAATATAAGATTCCTTAGTTGTCTGTTGAACAGCACAACAAGCACTTTCTGCTTTAACCGAAAAGGTCATACATCTTTTATATGTTGTAATATTGTGCCAGATGCCCCCAGACCATCTCACCCCACAAAAAAGGCATAAAAACAGGCAATTTGCCCCAAAGCCTCCCCAGAGTATATTTAGCCACATAAAAGCTTCCTCCCAAGTTTCCATTATGTACCAAATTACCCTCTTTCAAAACAGTACATGACTTTTCAGTGACTTTCAGATTTGTAGAAAGAGGAGGTTGCATCCAGAAATTGGAGTATTTGTTTTCTTGACAATTAGTGACTCCTTACTCCTTCAATACAAACATATATCCTAGTATGTTTAGTTTTTGGATGTGCCATGTTGTACCACTTTCCACAATGATTGTGATACTCATATTTCTCATAACATTTAGTAAACAATCTTTGCCTGCACTACCTGGTGAAATGCTTAATACTCTAAGATTGCATAAGCCTTAAATCTTTCATTTGTGATGCACTTTCTTGGCAACATTTATTTATTTTTAAGCACCAGTCTTTATATAGCCTAAGCCGTATCTTGCATGTGCAAGAAGGAGCTATTGGCAGGCTTGGGGAAAATGACATTTGCTGAACAAGAATACTAAAAACAGGACTAAGCGTGCTCAGCAGTTTCAGAACATTGACTGGCTGCGGGAGATGCTTTTGAATGTCTGAAACTCTAAACTCTCCAAACTGCAGTGGTCAGGACTGTTTCCACTGAATGTAATATATCTTCTTAAGTCTGCCTAAGACAGTGGTTCTCAACCCGTGGGTCCCCAGATGTTTTTACCTTCAACTCCCAGAAATCCTAACAGCTGGTAAACTGGGATTTCTGGGAGTTGTAGGCCAAAAACATCTGGGGACTCACAGGTTGAGAACCACTGGCCTAAGAGTTCATGGCCTAAACCAGAATGAGCAGCTTCTAAAGGTCCAGGGCTCCATTTTCTACCCCCAGGTCTCACCAATGATAACAACAGCAATGGTTCCCTTCAGTCCTGAAGGTATCATGAAGAAATTACTGGTTTTGGTAACCCTGCAGACATTACAAAAGGATTATTTGATGTTCATAAGCTTGAGATTTTGAGAAGATTATGATCAAATGTGGTCTTATAAATGTTTCCAGACCGCATGTCCCAGCATCCCTCAACATTGACTGTGCTAGCTAGGTGCAGTGGGTTCCAGTTTGTCAACAGCTGGAGGGAATGTAGTTGCTCATCTCAATTCAAAGCAGCCTGAGCCATTGAGGAAATGTTTTTTCAATATGAAGCATAATTTTAGATAATGTCAAAAACCCAGCATTAACATATATGTCAAGTAAGTTGAGCTTGTCTACTCATTACGTTGCATCTCTTAGTAGAAGCTTCTTTCATTTAATTGCAAATATGTGATTTTGTTTAAAGTTGGATAAATACTGCATTCCCACCCATCCCTATTCTTTCAGGTACGATTTGTGAAGAACGTAACTTCCTGGAAAGAGATGAAACCAGGGTTCTATCATGGACATATATCTTTCCTGGATTTTGCAAAGTAAGCTACTGAACAAACTATTATTAAGCAATTTGAGTGAGATGTGTCTGTGTATATATGTACATGTTTGTGTGTATATATATCTACAGGGTAGCCAAAAGTCATGAAGGAATTTCAATATTTAATAGCTCCTTATTTTCTTTTTTAAAAAGTTTCAATACTATACATTATATATAGGAAATAACTTTACATTTATGTGTGAAAAATCAGGTCTTGTTATTGGTACCCAATGCCATAGCGTCATATATACCAGCAGTGACTATTGGCCCACCCTGTAGATAGATATGTATAGATATAGATAAATATTCCCTGTCATGCATCTGTTCATAGTTCATATCACACTGGCTCAGTTTAGATTTTGGTGACCTCTAATGGTCAAGATTATATATTACACTGTATGAAATTCTGTGTTTTGTTTTGTTTTGTTTACGCTGCTTTAATGTAATTGTATATCCCTCTGTGGACTTCTAATTCAATCAGTCAATTTTCTGCAGTTTCCTTTCCTTTTAGCATGTTTTGATGACTGAAACTTAAGAAACCCTACTGCCCAAATTTAATAGCTTCTGTGTACTTCAAGTGTATAATTAATATGAATCCACATTTCTCTCTTTGTTACAATGTAGACTTTCTGGGCAACCATCCAGAAAAATTAGGCTCTCTTTTTTGATGACTTTACTAATTTATGTAGTTTAAAAATCTCTGCACATCTTATTTTCAAAGTGTTTTTAAACTGTTGGTACCACCTCTTCACCAAGCGGTGGCAGTTTTGACTTAAGAGTGCAGTGTTTTAATACTTCAGAGCAGCTTGTTTTTATAAAAACATTCCACTACAGTTTGTTCACTAATATTTTAGCTCATTACATTTGTACCTCTTGTTTCAGCATGAGAGAGGTAAAATTAGAATTTCACTAAAACATTAAAGCTCTTTTAAGCCATATATTAATTGGCTTCCTAGATGCCTAGTTTAAATAGAAGTGCTGGAAGTCACTGCAGAAGATTTCAGAACCTGTTTGTCACTTTAGGCATCCAGGAAACTTTATTAACTGGAAACAGACTGTCCATTGTTCCCTAACCAGGAATACTGAACTGTACAGATTAGTAGGCATTACTGCTACCACACTGTAATGTAGTAAAGACTTTGCATCCTGTGATTCAGCTCATCTTTGGTTAAAATCACATCTCAAGCAGGATCATAGTCTTCCTAGCAGAAACAGGTAAAGTTCTTACAATAGCAATATAAATGGGGATTGAAAATGTGGCAATGTTCCATACATTTCACAAACTTCCAACTGAAATAATGTGAAGCACGCTTCTCTGCCTTAGATACAGTATGGTAGCACTGGACTCCTTTTGGAGTCCAGACAGACAACTGGACTGACAGTATATTGGAACCATTGCTGCCAAAGCAGCTCTTCAGTAGAAACTTGCTGGCAATGTTGCTTCTGATGAGGCCACAAGAGGATGTCCAGCCACATTATCAGCAAGGCTCTGCCATGGAGCTGCTTCTTGTCAACAAAACAGTGGTAGGTCTTTTTGATATGTGGACACTAGATTCAGCCCAATCCAGCTTTCTGCACATCAAAAACACTGGAGTAATTTATGGTTCTCCTTGTACTGGATTAACAGCTGGAAACAGCACTTTTGCTGCAGAACCAGCCATACGTCATGTGGATTGTTCACAGCAGGTTTGAGGTGAGTCTGTTTTGTTTGGCCACTATAGAGATGGCCTTCTATGCTCTTCTGTCACAGATCAGCCCTCTTTAATAAACTATGACTAATCTGGAGATATGATAGGTTCCAAAGTGAATTTCAGAGAGGGATGGCAGCTCCTCATTTTTATCTGGAACCCTGTTTATGACATCTGTTGTCAGAAACAAAGGGAAAACTGAGACATCAAAAGGTTTGTTTAGGGCTGCAGCTCCCACACTTTAGCTCTCCAAATATTTTGGATTTCAGCTCCCAGAATTCCTGACCGTTGGACAAACTAGCCGGGGGCTTTTGGGAGTTTGAAGTCCAAAATAACTGGAGGACCAAGGTTTGGGAATGGTGAGGGTATAAAAAGCTTTCTTATACATGCATCATAATATTGGGGAAAGAGTGCTGAATGCTGCTACATCAGGTAAAATGTTTCTACATGAAATATTACAAAGAAATAGTTGCCAAACTTAAATCTCAAAAAGCAAAGCTAAACATAAAATTACATTGCTTTTCCCAAATTTAGAAGTGCAAAATGTAATATGAATAAATTCTTGTATTGAATACATAATGAAATAATAACCTTGTGAATTGCTAGGTTAGTGTTGCTCTATCCATAATTCATAGGATAATGCTTAAAACATTCTGTAGATGCTGTAACTTTTCAGTCTAAAATTGTTTTGCCTCAAAAAAAAGTGGCTAAGCGATTTTACAAATTTCATTCGTATGCATATTTTCCTCCAGGGTCACATTATCATTGTGTGTGTGTGTGTGTGTGTGTTTTGTTACCCTTTCACCTAAATGATTTATTCTATCACCACCCCTGCAAATACTTTCTTTCTTATATTTATGGTTTTTCATTATTACAGTAATATAAAATGCTGTGTTTGCTCTTGGCATTAGACAAGAATAACTGGTGGTCATGCATTCTTGATGCTGAATGTTACCATTTTTGTACAAAGATTCTTAATCTTTTAGCATAATGCTTTGATTTAGTGTGTGTGTGTGTGCGCGCGCACGCATATGCACATGTGCTCCTCAACTGTGTTAGCATGTTTTGAATTTCAGTTCTCATCATTCAAACCAGCATAGTCAGAAATCAGGAATTTTGGGAGATGTAGATCAGAAAGATTTCTGTGTTAGGGAAAACAGGCATAGCCTATATTATCGTTCCCATCATCATCACCCTTAAAGATAACCTTAACCCTAACCCTTTACCTTTTACTAAGGTCCTTTCAGACTCCACAATTTTACTCCTGTGCTGTAGCAACATCCGAGGAATCCTGGGATTTGTAGTTTGGTGAGACACTAGAGCTCTCTGGTTGAGAACTAAATACTCCTTTCTAAACTACAAATATCAAGATTCCATAGGCATGGTAGTTAAATTGGATTTAGAGCATTATGATTGTGTAGCATAAAAGATTTCCTAGTTGTACTTAGGAATAACTTTTTACTAAATGTATAAGGAGAAATGTGTTGTCAAAGCTTTCATGGCAGGAATCACAGGGTTGTTGTGTGTTTTCCGGGCTGTATGGCCATGTTCCAGAAGTACCTCACAACCTCTGAGGATGCCTGCCATAGATGTGGGCGAAACGTCAGGAGAGAATACTTCTGGAACATGCCCATACAACCTGGAAAACACACAACAACCCTGTATAAGGAGAAAGGTGAAAGCAACAATTCTGATTAGGGGTTGTATTAGAAACTAAATCCACCATGGATAAGGAGAGGTGAGGCATATTTTGTTACATACTGGGTTATAAGAGGCATAATTTTTTTATGGTGGCAGCATCTGTGCTTTTGGGGATTCTGTTTGAGGAAACAGGAGGAGGAGGCTCCCTTTTGGGAGCCTCATGATGGTATATGATGACATTTATACTTCTTCTCTTCAAAGGTGAGGTAGTTTTCAGTAGAGGAAAACAATAAAACATAACTGTGAAACAAAACAAGATCAAGCATAAGATTCAGGAGCAGCAGCAACACAGGGCCATAACGGTTGAAAGCCTGATTACAAATACATTATAGAAGGAGTGGTCATCAAGTTTTCTCTGCAGTTGCCATGTTACTATGCGTTTGATTATTTTCCCTTAAATGTCAAGATTTGGGACTGCTGTTAAGTTTGCTAAAGTACCACATCTGAAAACAGTTATTTTTTATCAGGTAGCCAAAGCAAGGCATTGGGTTTTAATCTAAATTTACTGTATAAACTGCCAAAGTAAGGCATTGGCTTCTAATCTGCACTTATTGTATATACTTCCAGTGTAAAGCATTGGCCTCTAATTAGTACTCTTAGCTTTTTCTCTTAGCTTATCCACAGGTCATATCAAAATCAATAATTTGGGCTCCAAAATCTAAGTGAGGTTGGCTTATACACAAATATATATGGCAATTGACTTTAAAGCAAAAGTGATTTCTGAGCAACTCCTTTGTCCTCAAACCTTTCTCCCATCTGGCCATTACAGTCCCGCCAGCTGCATTATCTTTTTACTTACAAAGCATATTTTAAAAAGCCTGCATCTGTTGGACACTGAAGTATGAGACAGGACTTTGGCTGATAAAAGTCATTAGTCAAAATAAACTGAATGAATGTATGTAAATATTAAATATGCATGTTATCCATCAAAATGGAATGTATTAGGATAAGGTTTAGTGATTGCTCTTTGAAAAATATCAAAAGCATGTATATTATAGGAACTTTGAAATATAAAACACATTTTCTACTTCTTCTTCCCCCGACTGTCTTAATATGGCAAACTCAAACCATCTTTTGAAACAAACTTGACCCTAGATCCACTTTTATATCATGCAGGAAATACTTTGATTTGTCAATTGGATTCTCTTTCTGTTTCAGATTTGGTGTTAAAAAGAAACCAGTATACATCAATGTCATAAGAGATCCTATAGAACGGCTGGTTTCTTATTACTACTTCCTGCGCTTTGGTGATGATTACAGGCCTGGACTCCGAAGACGAAAGCAAGGGGATAAAAAAGTAAAAGTACATCTTCTGGTCTTTGTTTTGTTTTGTTGTTTAACCTTACTATGCAGACTATAACAGAACTTTAAAAAATCCAAGATCAAATTTGTTGAGCATAATGGGGTGAAACAAAATGTATCCTTCCATTCACAGAAGGAAGCTTTTGTGAAAGGAAGAATCTTTCACCCAGTGGAAGAATCTGCTGCATGTTTGCATGCAGTGTGCAGGGGTCAAAAACTTACTTTTTATTAGGTTCCCTTTCTATCCTATTCCATCTTCTGTTCCTTTCTGAAGTCTTCCACAATCCTTTGGAGTAGGTCTGAAGGATACATCCATGCCTCTACGTTCATACAACAAAAAGAAAAGAAAAATAAAGTCCTAATTAGAGTGAGAGGAATAATTGTTTTTATCCAGTTGCTGCCAGTTAGAAGCCTAAACTCTGCCCACTTGGTCTCCTAGCAACCTACTCAGCCCAGGGGACAGGCACGGTTAGGTCTCAGGCTTCTTCCACACTGCCTATAAAATACAGATTATCTGATTTGAACTGGATTATATGGCAGTGTAGACTCAAGGCCCTTCCACACAGCTATATTACCCATTTATAATCTTAAATTATCTGCTTTGAACTGGATTATCTTGAGTCCACACTGCCAGATAATTCACTTCAGTGTGCATTTTATACAGCTGTGTAGAAGGGACCTCATATAATCCAGTTCTAAGCAGATAATATAATATTATAAATATACAGTAGAGTCTCACTTATCCAACATAAATAGGCCGGCAGAACGTTGGATAAGTGATATGTTGGATAATAAGAAGGGATTTAGGAAAAGCCGATTAAACATCAAATTAGGTAATGATTATACAAATTAAGCACCAAACATCATGTTATACAACAAATTTGACAGAAAAAGTAGTTCAATGCTCAATAATGCTATGTTGTAATTACTGTATTTACAAATTTAGCACCAAAATATCACAATGAATTTAAAACATTGACTACAAATCATTGACTACTAAAAGGCAGACTGCGTTGGATAATCCAGAACACTGGATAAGTGAATGTTGGATAAGTGAGATTCTACTGTAATATGAAATAATTACTGTGGTAATCCAGTCCAACACAACTCTGCCATTGGACAATACAATCCAAGCACTCCCAACAGATGGCCAGCCAGCCTCTCACTAATAAGAATAAGAATATCATACAATCCTAAGGTTAGCAGATACCCCTAAGGATCATCCAATTCAACTTCCTTATATCATGCAGGAGGACACAATCCAACCACTCCTGACAGATGGCCATCCAATATCTGCACAATAATAATACACATCGAATCATAGCATCAGACAGTTAGGAGACACCCCTAAAGGCCATCCAGTCCAACCCAATTCTGCCATGCAGGACACAATCCAAGCACTCCCAACAGATGGCCACCCAGCCTCTCAATACTAATACTACTACTACTACTAATAATAACAACAACAACATCATACAATCCTAAGGATTGGAGTGACCCCTAAGGATCATCCAGATCAACTTCCTTCTACCATGCAGGAGGACACAATCCAAGCACTCCTGACAGATGGCCATCCAGCCTCTACATAATAATGATGATGAAGATTATGATGATTATGATGATAATAATAATAATAGAAGCATAGAATCCAAGAGTTTGGAGAGACCCCTAAGGGCCATCCAGCCCAACCCTTTCTACTATGCAGCAGGACACAATCCAAGCATTCACAACACATGGACAATGTATAAATACTATACAATACTACACAGGGACATAGACCCCCTCTAACCTCACCACTTTCACAGTACACAAACAACCAAATGCATACTAAACATAAAGACAACCATACAACAGACATTCAATACCACCACTACCTCAACAAGTTCTCACCAACATCATCAGACAATGCCACAGCAACGTGTGGCTGGGCACAGCTAGTAAAATATAATTTAAATACTTTAAAGATGGACAGTTTTCCTCTTCAGAAGTCAAATCATGGTGTGCTGCTCTGACTTGCTCTGATCGTTTCAGGCCATGGGTACAACATGCTGAGGCAATTGCAAATACCTAATACCTGCTGCACAACATTGCTGCAATAATTGCTTTTTGATCACCAGCCGTTGCATGCCAGGAACCGCACTGCACGGCTTTCTGGCTTTGCATGACCTTTCTGTGGTGCCCATAAGTGGGGGTCCACACAAGCACGGTTGATGCCTGCAGGCCCATTTCTGAAAATGGGCCTCATCATAATGTACTGTGAAACCAGGCACTTGTATCCCACATTAATTCAGGAGCATAAGCACATTAAGAAGTTTGATATGCAAGATGAAAATTGATAGCTTACCCTTGAGTTTTTGTCTTTGTTCCAGACCTTTGATGAATGTGTAGCAGCTGGAGGCTCCGATTGTGCCCCTGAGAAACTCTGGCTTCAAATTCCATTCTTCTGTGGCCACAGCTCTGAATGTTGGTAAGAATATAAAGTTGGCTTAAACCATGTGTCATATATGTTATTAATGTGAATTTTAAGAAATCAGAAGGTGTAGCATAGCCTCAGTTTGAAGTGGGGGGATAATGCTTCAACAAGAGCATTTTGTGGTCCTACGAGAACATTATGTTATATGTTGTGAAGAGCATGAACCATTTCCAGACTAAACCTTTTGAAATTCAGGTGTTAGTGACTGGATCAATTGAATAAAAACTTCTTTGTAGAAGGGATTTTTCTCCTATGCAGATTGTTAATACAATATAAAAGGGAAAAAAATATAAAAAGGCAAAATCTATAGCCCCTTTTAGTTCTAACTACGGAAATAACATTTACAGCAGTTACAATGGATGGACAAATGTGTGTCCATCACAATTGAACCAATTATTTCCTGAATGTTCTCAGGAAATTAAAGTTTGGAAGTTGAGTTGTCGTATGCAGTAGTAGTTGAGGTCAAATCTTATCACACTTCAGTCAATGAAAAGAGAGTGAGAAAAAAGAGTGAAATTTTTAAAATTAAAATAATACTTCCCATAACACATTGTGCTTGAAGATCACTTGGAAGTATAACAAATTTCCCTCACTACACTTCTGCGTAGGAGATAAATGTGTAAATGGATGATGAGGATGACAAATAATTATTGACAGAAAGCAGGAAAAAGTGCTTGGAAAATATAAAATGTTGTAGAAATGCTTAACCTTTCTACAAACCCAAAATTCCACTCCTTGTTTCTCCTCTTACAAAGCAGTCTTGCCCCAATGCAAATAATACTTAATATGTTAATGAAGATTTCTGCAAGGTTGAAATGTGTATTTTTCCATTTTTATGCAGTGTCTAAGATATTATTGAAATCTTAGATGGAACAGCAAAACTTTCCACCTTGAATTATTGCATTAAAATCTTGAAAAAGGCATCAGTGTTATCAAGACATTAGAAATCCGAGCCATAAATCTTTTGACATCTAACCTAGGCAATGAAGAGAGCGAAAAGTGGGAAACAAGGAAAAAAGGAAAGGAAATTAAAAATGTGTGTGGCTGAAACTTTGTTTTCTTGCCTGTGCAAAGATAACAGCCAAGCCATTCTTTTAGCCTGGTGTTTGAATATCTAAATGAAGGGAGCCAAAATTCTTGGCAGACATCAAAACCTTCCTGTAATTACTTTTTATCGTTTTAGGAATGTGGGAAGCAGATGGGCTTTGGAACAAGCCAAATACAACTTGATTAATGAATATTTCCTAGTGGGAGTTACTGAAGAGCTTGAAGACTTTATTATGTTGCTGGAGGCAGCTTTGCCCCGCTTTTTCAGGGGTGCTACAGAATTATATCGCACAGGTATTTAAGTTGCTGCAAACTTGTCCACCATTTGTCTTTTAAAATCTTTACTTTTTAGTACTGTGTGGGCGACTTGTGGCATTCCAGAGGTTGTTGAACTGCAGCTCCTGTTATCCCTCACCACTAGCTACACTTCTTGGGTTCTTGGGACTTGCAGTCTTAACAACATCTGCAGAACCACAAGTTGCCTATTCTTACAAGAATGAACTGTTTTTCTAAGACTGTGGTCCTTGGGGAGAAAAGATGCAGAGATAATTGCATTGGCTGCTTCATCCTTTGGTATTTGGCAGTACATGTGTGGTTTGTCCACTGTTTTTCTCTCTGCTTAGAGCTGAGAAAATAAACAGTTCTGTCATAGCCTTGTAGGGTTCAGATTCACAGCATTGTGAGCATAGCTTAAAAGTACTATTTAGAGTTCCAACTTGCTTTTAGTTACATTTTCATAGTAACTATTTGCTTTTTCACTGATAACTATTTACAATACTGTAGTTACTAAAATAATGATTTTTAAAAGGTAGAATAGTTACTTTTAAAACTTACTGCAGTAACGTTACTGTGATGATACCAAACACACTCCTCTTCTGTCCACTTTGTTATTATCTCAATGCCATAACAGAAGAAGGAGGCACAGTATGAACCATATTTGAATCATATTTCTTCTCTTATCATTTATACAAGTAACCTAACTGTTCCAGTTAGCATAGTAAATGAATCAAGTTATTTCTTATTAAATTGCAGTCATGCTGTACACTGTCATCACTGGAAAACAAAATTAATTCCAAATAATTTACTATTTGTGGCTAGTTAATCCCAAGATTTATTTCTGAGATGGAATGTGGTCATTCAGTGAACAATTCGCTCTGTGAGTTGCTGAGTGGAAGGAGATTAGCAAGTAAGCCAAATGCAACTCTGTCAAAGAATTTGGGGGATCAGATAGGATTTATCTGCCAGACATTCTGAATATCAAACACATATTTCAATGATCAGTGATAGGTGCTCCCCTTGACAAATCTGCAGGTAGCTTTTTGCAAACTTCCTTATTGTGTTGTCAGATTAGCATCCAAAATAAAGAAGGTATAGCAATAGAACTACTTTCTCTCTGGATTTTTTTTTAGTTATGCTAGAAAATAATGGAACCTTAAGAAGCTGTTTGAGAGAGGAAAGGTATACGTATACTCTAGGGATCTATACTGTAAGCACATTGTTAATGGTATATGCTTATGATAAACAGCCAGGATGTCTTGCTTCCTCGCATGCTGTGAATTCTGTGAAACAAATTGCCCAATTGTTATGTGGTCTGGGTTTTTATTAACTTGATTATCAATAGTACTGAATTTCCAAATAGGCATTAATCATGATTGAAACCGGTGCCATAAATGGATGTGATGAGGAAATGCAGTTCCCTGTGCAAACACTTCCGCTTTATGGTTTCAGTAATTAAGCAATTTAAACAGTGGGAGGAATGTGCATGGTGAGAGCACACTAATGCACATGCATTTATGCTTAGTGCGGGGCTTCCAGTCTCTCCAACCCAAAGGCTTAATAAATCTTGGTCCAAGTTATGACATTTTATGTACCCATTTAGTAACCTGCTGACTAAAGAGTACTCTTCCACACCAGCTTTCTGGTCTGTGTTGTGTTCTTCTGGGAATATTCTGGCTGTAAATCAAAGTGAAATTACAACTGTATATATTTTGCTTTTAGGCAAGAAGTCTCATCTTAGAAAGACAACAGAGAAAAAACTCCCCACAAAAGAAACCATTGCCAAGCTGCAGCAGTCTGAAATATGGAAAATGGAGAATGAGTTCTATGAATTTGCACTGGAACAATTTCAGTTTGTCAGAGCGCATGCAGTTCGGGAAAAAGACGGGGAACTATATATCCTGGCACAAAACTTTTTCTATGAAAAGATCTATCCTAAATCGAACTAAGAACAATGCTTCTCTTTAGGTTAAGGGACTAAACCTTGTGGCCACATCCTTATTCTCAGCCCCAACTCCTAAATCAGCTGAGGCACTTCATTCTTGAGGTCGATAGAATGAATGTACTGTGGATTGCTCAAAGAAGATGGCTACTGTTTAGATAATGGTGATAATTCAAAATTATAGGCTTCAGTTTTAATATTCACACAGGAAGTTGCTACTCTACACTTGAAGAACCCACCCATAATTACAGAAACTATATAGCAATTATAGCTGAAACTGTAAAGATGAAAACCTTCCTTTATGTGCTTTTTGATTCACAAGACGACTTATTTTACTTAACCTTTTGGGAAGAGGACGCTTTTGGTTCCCTAGCCTCAGAGCGGAGATTTGGGTTGTACACACATATGAATAATGTTAATAACTGGCTGAAATTTGTGCTTTGTTCTTGTAAATTCATATCACATAACATTCACTGGAATGTTCAATCATGTTCTGCTAAGAAATGCTGCAGCTGGTCTTGCCCATATTTGTAAACATGGGCTTTCATTTTGAGAATCCAGAACTGATGATCAGTGTGTTTAAAAATTCAGATCCCATAGTGATGTTGTCAAAAGGCCAGAAATGAAGACAGTTTTTCATTAATCCCTCTGAACTTCTAACCGATGTTGGGAAAGCTCTCTTTAAGAAGCTGGCTTTTGCCTGCACATCAATATAAAACAAATAGTGAAATCTGTCTCATTGTTCCATTGATTCTTTGTATTTTAAATAACTACTGGTGAATCCATATTATGACTCAAATAGTGAGCTGTGGTATGGTTAGGGTTTTCCTACTTAGATACTTTTACCTGTAGAATATTTTTACTAAGGTGCTTTATAATGTGTTTTAAAGCATTGCATTTGCAAAAAGAGTGAAATGCTGTAAATAATGCACATTTTATGTATTCGGACCGAAAGGTTACAAGTAATAGTTTCAAGTGTTTTGCACCCGTTTTGTTGTATGTGCAGTAAAATCAACCCATCTGCTGTTAAAATTCCAGTTTTGAGTTAACCCTTCAACATTGCTGAAATGCACTTCACTGACCTCAACAACGTTTAAATGCACAGGAGCCCCTTTTTCAGAAAACTACATAATCTGCATCCTTTTTTCATGCTTTATAAAGGAAAAGGAAAACGGAAGCATGCGGCCTAGTCAAGAGAGATACAAAGAAATTAACGTCAGTGTGTTCATGGAACTGCCTTATGTTAACTTCCGTAAACTTGCATTTGCCAGGATTAGCACCTTATAGTACATACTCAAGGTTGTTTGGCACTTGGTTGGATACTGGGATGCAACAAAATATGTGAAAATTACTTAAAATGCTCTATCTGTACATTTCTGCCATATTTTAAAATGTGTATTAAAGTTTGAAGGGTTTTTTTCCAGTTTCATTAAGTTCAGCCTTTGAACTTCACATTTTATAGAGACTAGAGAGGCAGTGTAGATGTATTGATAAGGAAACCTTACCCAAATCATTTATCTGCTATACCATCACAAAGAGGTCAACTGTCTATAAACTGAATATTTTAATGCCAAAAGCATGGTCTATTATAATGAGACTGTTAAGTAAAACTTTTAATTTGCTGTATTCTTTATTTTGCCATCTCCTGAAAGATTTAAAAATAGCACCGCTTTGCCAAGTAGTTTCTTCTTTTCAGTTAGCAGCAATTACCTTTGTTCTTCTGATGTGCTACCATGAGCCAGTGTGTTGTGTAGCCACGTTACCCCAGATGAACGAGTACAGGAAAATGAAATAAACTTTTATTGGACCAACTGGCTACTTAAACTATAGCAGGCTTGTCAGCCAGTGCATTCAACCTCAGGTGTTGCTGTGTAAAGCACAGCTTAAATTGTGATGGTTGAGGGCTAATGGCTATGCATTGAGCCAGTTTGAATCTGTTCTTACACTGAATCAATCAGAATTTGAGTTTGTACCTCCATAATGAGAGGCAGTGTAGCATGGCATGAGTTCTTGCCAACATACAGACTCAAAGCGCTATTGTGGAAATGATTTCCAAAGCTTTAGTATGCATCCTGTGAGTTAATGCCACAGTACATGACTTCATGAGGTGGTTTGACTGCTGTTTCTGGCAAAATCTCCACTATGTGGACACTGCAAAGTGAACGTGTGTAAATTTATTACATGTTAGGTATATTGCTTTGGTCATTCAGGTTTATTTTTAATATTCAGGCAGCAATTGTGTGCACAGTTACCTAAGAGTGAAGCCTTTTGGCTGCAGTTGGCTCGACTCCCGTGTAAATATCTATAGGATTACACTGGCAACATAATGAAAAAAATGGGCAGCAAGTGGATAAAATAAATAGAAGGCACTTTCATGATTCCCAAAGTGCTCCTCTTTGGCACATGCTGCTCATACTTTAGCTTAATTGTAAGTCACGGCTGGAATTTCCGGAATTTTATTCAACTGTAAGAGACAATATTACCAGATACCGTCACTGTTCAGTATAGATAATGAATCTGGTGATAATTTGGATCTTTCTAATTTGAACAATTGTAAAACTGTAGACAGAGCTGTAAAAATATTGAAAGAAAAGCAGAGTTATATGGCACCTTGATGCATATGTTACGGTATACACATTTGTGGACCAGCAGCCACTTCATAAGGTTTGTGTAGTGAGACTTAAATTAGAAATTAGGTCAAAATTAGAAGTGTTGCATTGCATTGTAATGAAAAAAAAAAGTATTTTGAGGAAAATTCCCCCACTGTATTCTCTTAAACAAACAAGCTGTACTTTCTTCTGACATGCTTTGCATGAAGCACTTGCAAGTTGCTTTTAAAGAGAGCACTCACAGAGGTGTTAAAGTTTACAACATGAAATGCAGGCATTTAAAGTTGTTACAATACATTGGTAAGTTTACAGAAGTAAATGGAAATGTCACTGACATTATCGGTTCATTTTAACAGTATTACAAGATTTTACATAGGTATTGTTTATTCAAGAATGTCTTATGCATAGTGTTGGCATTGCAAATGCAAAAATAGTCTCAAAGTTGTAATAACTGTAAAGAAAATAGTCATTGGTCATGCTTGGACATAGCAACAAGCTGACATTTAAGAGCATTCTGGTTTATCAACATACTGGATGGTGTCAGCTAAATGTGATCTTGTCCGTAGGATGCGCTTATCTCTGACTTGGGTCTCCCTGGCAAACTAGAAAATGAATCTTGTGTTTGTTGTGTTGATAATTCCCAGCCTTGGCAAGAAGAAAACAGACGGGCTTCCTGCTAAATTGAAAGATGATAGTAAACAGGGGTTTTCAGGCAGCGCACTGCTCATCCTTGATAAACTATGTTTCATATGGAGCCCAGACTTACAGTATTTGAATGTGGCCTGTATTTGAATCTCAGTACTAAAAGAAAGGATCCCCGGTGACGCAGTGGGTTAAACCGCTGAGCTGCTGAAATTGCTGACCGAAAGGTCAGCGGTTGGCATCTGGAGAGCGGGGTGAGCTCCCGCTGTTAGTCCCAGCTTCTGCTAATCTAGCAGTTCGAAAACATGCAAATGTGAGTAGATCAATAGGTACCACTCTGACAGGAAGGTAACTGCGCTCCATGCAGTCATGCCGGCCACATGACCTTGGAGGCGTCTACAGACCATGGTTTAGAAATGGAGATGAGCACCAACCCCCAGAGTCGGACACAACTAGACTTAATATCAAGGGAATACCTTTACCTTTACCTTAGTCAGGGCATATAAATCTTTGGTATACTATTTATTTACATCCACATGGCCAAAATACACTAGTCTTTGTTACAGGTGTTTATCTCTTGTTCCCTAAATCACTACTTTTCAACCTCCATTATTCTAGAATATTTCAAGTGCATTTCAACTTTCAACAAGCCTTTTTTCCCTGAGTCAGGGGTGGGGGGTATTTGAAGATGAAGGTAGGTAGATTTTTTTTTTTTGCAAACTGTTCAGGATAACAGGTTTGTTGTTTGGCTCCTTCTTAAAATCTACACTGCAACCCAAATGATTGTTTTGCTTTAAAACATACTTTTAAAAGTTCAAGAATTAACAAAACTCTTCCTCCCCTTTAAAGTTTAATATAGTAAGCAGAAATTTTTCTTCCTCCAAAAGCAGGATAATGCATCCAAAAAAAGCTTGGATGGATTTTCCACCCAACTTCTTTCTTAATAATTTGAAAACCTATTTCCTGAACAAGTGAGTATTTCTGATACAGGGAATTGGATGCAGTTGAAGCTAAGGATGGGCAGCCGCTCTGCTAGAACACAGAATTGATTTAGTAACAGTACCCAACTATCAGTTGTGTCCCGGACATATAAACTAGTTTCTCTCTTCTCCAACTTTCCCTGACAATCTCTGAATGCAATCCCAAACCGTAGTTTCAAACAGCTATCCCAAATGACACCAACTTTGTGTTACTTCAGAAATGATAAGCTGCGAAGAGAAAAGCTTGTTGGAATATTGTTTTGTAAACTGGCTTGTAAACCAGCTTCAAGGTGTGGTTTTAGATTCTCGATTGGTGCTTTGCAAATAATGTGTGTTTAAGGCCGTCATTTGGAGTTCTAACTTTTTCAGGAGGGTTTTATTTTTTGCTTTCACATTATTTTACGTGGCAAGTCCAATCTTAATTTTAGAAGTCCTCCATAAAATACAATTAACTGACATAAAATGGAACTTCCCTTTGCCTGGACAGGGGCAGAAACATTCTTTATTCAGCTGAAACATTTTGGAAGTAGAATAGACCTAACCCACTGATTCAAAACTATGAATATATTCTTCTGAATGCAGCTGTTAAAGTTCTGATTATGAAATTGTGAGAAAAGGTAGTCAAGAAAAGCCAGTGCTGACAAAACGAATGTGCAAAAGCAGCTAAATGCATTTCTAGCTAAGCAGTAATCCCTACTTTACTTCCAAATCCAATTGCACATACTGAGCTAGCTCTTAGCAACAGGGGGCACTGTTTCACCAGCAGTAAACCTGTATGAAATTTGCATTTAAGTAGGCTTAAACAGAGGTGGGAAAGCACTGCCCTCAATCTAAATTCAAAATCTTTTTAAAATGTACTGTTTGGGCCTCTGACAAGATCAGTCTGCTTAATACCTACCGCATTGGGAAGATGAAGGGGGTGATATGAAAAAGAAGGGATCCAGAAGACAGGGAAGAATGAAAGTGATAAAAGTTCGTCTGTGGCCTCACCAACTACCAACATCAGTCCCACCCTGGCATGTAGACCCTGACTAAAGAAACCTGAGCTTCGTTTCAGGTTGGGGGTTAGTTGGGGGAGACACTGTATCTCTATTTTTATATATCTTGCAAAGACAAATATTCAGATGTTTTACCTAGCTGTCAAAATCATCTTAATCAAAATCTTCATCATATAGTAAGTATTTTCTCTGATCCAGTGAATTATTACTGATGTAAGTGCTGCTCATCCTACTTGAGATATTTATAAGGAGGACATACATCATCGAGCACATAGGTTCTTGCCTTCATTTAAATAAATGAGAAGCTTACATGTGCAAGTACACTCTGTGGCTGTGAAACTGGGACATAAGTATGTTGATCCGTATATTGCTGAACTGCACTATATTTCTGGTATCAGTCTATATTTTAGAGTGAGAAATTGGCAAAACCACCTCTGGGTATTTCTTGGCTAAGAAACCACATTGATACACTAATCCGCATTATTGTTGAGCAGTTCCAGCATTCTGTTGTGTATAAAGCCCAAAAGCGAGCCTACTTTAGTCTTTCTAACTCAATCTTTTTAGAATTGTCAGTCTTTATCATTTCAATGCCTTTAGATCTTTTGTTCCACATATCCTGAAGATTCCTTTAAAATTTCTAAATCTAAATATTTGTTGCATATTCTGATTACTGGAACCTTTTTGGAAAAGCTAAACATGCAGAGCTTTGTCCAAATAATAGTTAGTTTCTGATGGAAACCAGGACTGATACATAAAATGTCAGCATTTCTACAAATACATGCTTGTATATTGTGTCCATCATACATGGAGTTGTTCAGATATTGTGTATTCATGCAACCTTGAGTTCTTCTTAAATTATTTGAAATGGGAGCTGAAATGTACAACCACTTCTGAAATGTAGAAGTGGAAACTTTCATAATGTGGATTGCCCTTGGGACTTTTTGTATGTTTCAGTATGAGCAACTGCCTGTCCTTTTCCCTCCTAAACATTTGCTTCTGTTTAAGACCCTTCAATTCTAGCTCTGTGCTCTTTGGAGTAAAGCCCCACTGATTTCATTGTGTTTTGCTTCCAAGTAGTACTACATAAGGATGAAACCCAAGTAAAAGTCAAGATCTATCACAGGTACTGAAACTGTTTTGTACATAGATACATGTACGCCACCTAAGCTGTACTGCCGAGAGTGTTCTGAAAAGGGTCTATCACGTGCACTGCCAATTTAGCTCTTAAAAGTGGAGTGTTTTGTGACTACTAGAGAGAGTGTAATCAATGATTAGTTGCCAGGATATCTCCTATTTTAAGCCCATGTAGCTATGTGACCTTCTGTGGCACCTATTTATAAGCTGAAGTCCTTGTTGTGAAGATTTTTATAGCAGGTTTGCTTTTAAAAATCTGTTTAGATGCTTGTATTTCTCTCGTGCTTAAATTCTGGACAACAAAGCTGTAGCTTCTCTAATCGAGCATTTCAGAAGCAGCGCTGAATGTAATGTTGAGAACATGGATTGTGCCTCATTATTTTTTAAATACACACAGCTAAATAGTGCCTTTCCCCCTCCCGTCACAATCCATGTTAGAGAAGATGAGCACCCCTCTCTGTTTTCCTTTCTCGTCACACACAGGTTCAGTTGTGCAATACTCTCCCAAATTTAAAACCATTTTGTCACATCTGTTTGTGATAATTGCTTCGTTTCTTTTCCTTATTTTGCTGAGAGCTTTCTGTTGTTTAAGTGTTTCAGTTGATTACCTGATGCAAATGATACATGAAATAAAATGCCCACTGGGAATAGGGGAGGATGGTCTGATGTCGTTTTTTTTTCAAAAAAGAAAAAAAATCTTGTAAATAATAAAATGGCTTTTCATGTTTTTGGTACTCATTATGAAAATGCAGGCAGCGGAGATCAAAAATATAAATATTGTAGGAACTTCTTTTACCATTGTTTCATAACCTTCATTTGTCCTAATATGCCTTAGAATTAGGACGTCGCTTTCCATTCTTGGCAGTGAGAGCTTTGACAAAAAATGTAGAAGGAAGTCGAGGTCTCACTTAGAGGAAAGTCTTGTATTAATTATAAAGCTAGATGGATTAATATGTAAATATAGTTATGGATGATAATGGAGTTATAGCATGCTGAAACGGAAACCAATTTAAGGTGGGTAGGTGAAGAAATCGAAACAAATCAAAGTGGTTTAGTGGAAATCAAGCCATTGGGAATAATTGCATAAGAATCTTTCCAGATGACTCACTTTGTTAAAGTGCTTGCTTTGATCTCTTAATGGGATAGTTCTTAAATATTTAGTCATCAGCATTTCTTGGTAAGAAAGCCAGCATGTTATGTTTTGAATGTTGGGCTAGATCACTGTGAATACCCCACTCGGCCTTAGAAACATACTGGGTGACCTTGGGCAAGTTGCACTCCCTCTGCCTCATAGGAAAGCAATGTCAAAAAAGCTCCAAGTGAATTCTGTCAAGATAAACCTGTGATCAGGTCACCTTAAAGTTGCCGTAAGTCAGAGATGACTCGAAAATGCTGAAGACTGTTTTAATAGGCATAGAAGAAGCGAGGACACAGGAACTCGCCAGTTGGGCAAAGACTGGAACGCAAGTAGCTTGGAAGCCAGAGCAACAACCACCTTCCTAGCCAACAGTATACTTGCACTATCCAGTCCTGGCTTTCCTTTGGCCTTATGTGAAATGGGAAATCTAGCTCCGACCAGTGACCACAGTAAGCTTGCAAGATGGCTTACAAGCCGTGGGAGCAGCAGTAATGCCATTTCTTGTTACACTCTGTAGACTAGTTTCCTGTTTTGAAGAACACAAGTACTATTGCTTGAAGTCCCCAATGTTGTTATGTTTATTGCCATCTTGAAATATTGTGTTTTACTTTTTAAAGAAAAAAATATTCCTGAGCCTACCTGCCACCCCCAAGCTGCAACGCAAAACATAACCTTTCATAAACCTTCTGAGATCTAAACGTTCTCAGCGGCAGCTGTCTTTGAGCTGTGGGACAGTCAGATGACTCCACTTTAAGTGCTTGCTTTGATCTCTTAATGGGATAGTTCCTAAATATTTAGTCATCAGCCTTCCTTGCTGAGGCAACTGTCATATGGAGTTTCACTTCTTTTTAGGATGAGCCGTATATCTTGCAAAAGACTCTTGAAGGTTAAAGCTACTAATGTCAGGGAGGCAGGGAAGATTAAAAGAGATTAGCTATATTTCTAAACTCGATGTAGAGTCCGCCCTCTAAACTGCTCTGTGCTTCATTCACAGGTGCAGTCCTTTCATTCAAATCCATACGTCTTCCATGCTACAAGATAGGACAATTGCACAGACTGTGAAGCATTGGGTATAAAATGTTCCTGCCAGGGCCACCAGTTGAGCAAAGGAACATGACAGTCCTACAGTATGGAATATATTAGCATCCGGTAAAAGAAAACATGCACACATTATTAGGTTTTTGCATTAGGTTTTGCAGTGACCAAAGAAATCCTTTAAAACAGATGATATTGCAAAGACCTTAACTATTTGTGAATTTGTTAATGGGGGAATCTTTTCTCCTCCCCTGCTTGTGTGCTTTATGAGGGGGGCTGCTAGGCTTGGTCATAACAAGATTCTTTGCCTCTTAATAAAATATAAGAAGCTGCAAGTGAATCTCAAAGCAATATCCAGATGTTTTCTTCATGCTGAATTCCCCCTTCCTGCTGTGACCTCCCCCTGGGTTTCATTACCACATAACACAGATGTGGTAACTCACAATATGAGCTAATTTAAAAAAAACAAATAATACACTTTATTAAAAAATAGACCCTACAAAGAACACCTGTGGGTTCAAAACGAAGGCTTCAGGACCTTTCAACTTCTGATCATAACCCGCTGCAACCCCACCAAAATGAAAGGGGCCCAGCAAGAATTTCTGCCAATTTCTATAAACAAGTTGTTTTAGACCATGCCCTTTCAAGTTGTCCTCACATTGGAGCATTAAATCTATTTAAATGAATGTGATTGCGAGATAATGAGTGCGCTTTTAAGTGGAGTCTCAATGAAGGTGATTTTTCTATTTAAAAACAATTCTCAATTCTCTAAGAGTGACATTTATCTAGAATGGGTTAGGGAATGTGACCCTCTGAATGATGTTGGATCAGCCTTAGCACAGTCAGGAGTGAAGGATGCTAGATGTTGGAGTCTTATCAGTGTCTAGAGTTCCATACATTTCTCATCCCCAGTCTAACAAGATGGATATAATTGTACAGTCAGTCAAGTAGAAGTGAACCCATTTGAAGTGAGCAGCAAACATGGCGCTCTAAGGATCAGTCTTATGGACAACAATTCCACCCAGCAGTTGAAGTCCTGCATGGAGAAAATCAAAGCTAGGTTTCTTTCATGCAAGACATGGAAAATATAAATGCTCCTTCATCTGCCTTTGTCATATGTGAAGTCATAATAGTTTTGGGCCTGAACATGACTGCATTTCCCCCAATGCTGGATAATGAATGATCAGCCTGTGGAAGTACAAAAAGAATGAATGAGTACTAAACTTTTTATGCAAAGAAATGTAAGAATTCAGAAATACAAGCAGCAGAACTTTCATGTGAAAGGGTATTTATGTTTCAGTCTTTTTTTACAGATTGAGCCCCATATTGGGAAGAAAGGTGAGATCCAAATAAAAGCAGAAATGGTTGAAACATTTGGTGGACATCTTCTTGTTACAGCCTTTAAAATAACTTTCTAGGGTTGGCTAATATTATTCCCCCACTAGAGGTCATGTGAAAGTGGAGATGGTTTGTATATTTGTGGGCGAGGAGTCATTTAAATCTACTGCCTCTTAATCATGCTTTGTATGGAGGGGACTGTGTTACAAAACTGTCATTATACTTAACACATATTAGTCATACATGGTGCATATGTAACCACAAATTAAAATGTAAGGTGGATGTGTGAAGTAATTTTCTATTTAAGGGTAGTTTCACTTAGTGATCAGCTGCTGGTAGTGCTAGGAAAATGCAAAATCAAATTGAGTGGACCCATCCCATCCTCTATCTTTCCCTCCCTATTCAGTGGATGATCATGGAAGAGGAGGCTCCTCTTGCTATTGATTAACTCTTTGCTGAGAACTTGAAATTGAGTCAAGAGTTGCAGGTAGCTTGGAGAACATCCTTCCTTCCTCACACCAGTTCCTTGAACTTTCTGAAGCATGAGTTGGTCATGCTTAGAATCCTTGCTGTTATTTATCTGCAAGCTAGGTTCAGTGGATTACAACCCTACCTCAATGTTTTCTTCGAAAACGGTTTTCAGAGGTTTGCCATTGCCTTTTTGGTCTGATTTTGGAAGCTAAACAGGGTCAGCTCTGGTTAGTACTTAGACCAACCAGACTGCTAACAAGTCAACAAATGATTTGAAGACATATATACACACATATGAATCCAAGGCTGGAGTTAAAATTGCTGGAAGAAACATTAACCTTAAATATGCAGATGATACCACTTTGATGGCTGAAAGCGAGGAAGAGCTGAGGTGCCTTATAACCAAGGTGGAAGAAGAAAGTGCAAAAGCTGGATTTCAGTTAAACATTTAAAAAACCAAGATTATGGCAACCAGACTGATTGATAACTGGCAGATAGCGGGAGAAAACGTGGAGACAGTGACAGACATATTTCTAGGCGCGAAGATTACTGCAGACACAGACCGCAGCCAGAAAATCAGAAGAAGTTTACTCCTTGTGAGTAGAGCAATGACCAATTTCGATAAAATAGTGAAGAGTAGAGATATCACACTGACAATGAACCTATGGATGTGAAAGCTGGACCATAAGGAAGGCTGAGCGAAAGAAGAAAGACCCTTTTGAACTGTGGTGTTGGAGGAAAATTCTGAGAGTGCCTTGGATCGCAAGAAGATCCAACCAGTCCATACTCCAGGAAATAATGCCCGACTGCTCACTGGAGGGAAGTATATTAGAGGCAAAGATGAAGTACTTTGGCCACATAATGAGAAGACAGGAAAGCTTGGAGAAGATAATGATGCTGGGAGAAATGGAAAGAAAAATGAAGAGGGCCTGACCAAGGGCAAGACGGATGGATGGTATCCTGGCTTGACTTTGAAGGAGCTGGGGGTGGCCACGGCCGACAGGAAGCTCTGGTGTGAGCTGGTCCATGAGGTCATGAAGAGTCGGAAGCAACTAACAGAATAAACAATAAATACACACATATAACTATTATTATTGTTGTTTATATTCACCTTTTTGCCTAATCTGAAGTTCAAAGTAGCTTACAAAAAAGTACAAAAGTAGAAGAAAGTAACAACATGCATTTGTCTACTGATGTCTGTAATATGGAGATAAGAGGACTATCTAACTTCCATGATTCTAAAAAGAACTGTTCTGATAACGAATGAATGTAAAGATCCAGTAGGGGCGACTTTTTCAAAAGGGCAGGTTTTCATGATGTCCTGTTGATGGAGGACCTTAAAAACCTTCTTAACATTTGCCCACCCTTTATCACTTGAAATTGTGTATTTTACTCCAGTGATGTTCTGCAGGGCTGGCTTTTGTTGGAAAGCCTAACAGCAGGATGACTACACCATGCTTTTTTTCTGTACAGTTTTGTAGAGCAAGGATTCCCCTCTGATGGTCCTATGAAAAGCTATTCAATCACCTGTTGGCAATGTTAACCATCTCATAAAATCTACAGTATATCCTTATAGTATACTTTCAGGAGATGACTCCGTATTAAGCTACAGCTTGTTGTCATTTTTAGGCTTTTTACAAGCTGTGTGCACTTTAACTATCCTCATAAAACTTTGTTTGAACCCTAGTGTCTCCTTGTCTCCCTTCTTTTTTGGCTTCTTTTTAAACTCACTCTTCTTCCTCATTTTATGTACCAAATACAGTGACCTTCCTGTGCATCGAGTATTCCGTCTGAGGCACTCGGGAGCAATGAAAAACTGTCACTCAAGTGTTTCTTCACTTCCATGGAAAACGACAGTCTGTGGGTTTTGTGTCTTCGGCTTCACAGAAACCATCTTTCTTGTTTGAGTAATCTAACTGTTAAATCTCTCTCTTGAAAGATCTGTGCTAACATAGTGAAGTGATACTTTTTGGAGAAGTGGTAAATCATGTTGGCTTATGACTATTGTTCCCCACATCTCATGTCAAACACGGACCAAACGTGCCTTGTCTAGTTCCTTGCTGGAGTTTGAGTTTATTATTATTTCTGTCTGCGCACTTAATGAAGTAGGTCAATAAACAGTCTCTTTGGCTAGATATCATAAATGACTCAAGTGTAATGGAATAAACCAAACTTTTTCTTATTTTATACCTTTTAAACAATAGGTAAACGGAACTTTTATAATCCATTACATCAATTTGGATTTTTTTTAAATGCTAGGTTTGGAGAACACACATAGATAGGTTGGAAATGCTTGTTTTTTTAAGAGCCTTGAGTTACTCAAAACTCCAATGGAATGCAATAGAGATTGGTGAGAAATATATTTAGGCTTACAGTTTAAATGTGATCATGATTAGAACATAAACTTTTTAAAGGTGAAGCCCCAATCCTAGATATGCCCACATCAATCCTATTGGGTTCAAGGAGACTATCCTGAAAGCAAAAATCCTATCTGGTTTGATAAACTGAGGACCGCTAAGGAAAACCAGACCTAGTTTATGCTTGGAGAAAGGACTGTGAAATTGGTATGGCAAAGCTTTGACCACAGCTCCAACTCATATTGATAGAGCATAAAATATATTTATTTGATTAACATTTCTGAATCAAATAAAAGGAAATATGCAACAAACCGGGCATGTAATAAATTTTAAAGGGTAAAATATAATCATAAAATGATATATTTTTTACCATATATTGCTTTAATAAGTGTTCATTTTGAAACCAAAGGCTGAGTCAATTCATTTCTACCCACTCTGGCTTCACCAAAATTACTTCTGACTCCACAGCACTGTTGCCAAGGAATACCAAGTGCTGTAGGCTATATTCAGAGGAAGTCAATAGCAACCCGCTTTGGAGTATTCCTTGCCTAAGAAAACTCTCTTTGAAATTCATTGGTTACTATAAGTCAACAGGCAGCTTGAAATCATATATCTACACTTGTGTGGATTGTAAAAGCATTGTACGTTTACGGTTAAAGTTAGAAATAACCAAAGCATATTATTTGGGCCAGGCCTTAGCACAGCTGGTTAACCACCAACTGCAATAAATCTTACCAATCAAAAGGTTGGCAGTTCAAAGACCGGGTTGGGGTGAGCGCCCGAACTTCAACCCAGCTCACTGCTCATCTAGCAGTTAGAAAACAACTGTGAATAGATAAACTGGGTACTGCTTAAGTGGGGAGGTATTTAAATGGCACCATAAAGGAAATACTAGAAAAATGCTGGTGATCAAAAGAAAAGAGGAAGTCTGTGGACAGGCTCTTCGACATGGAGGACGCCGAAGATGGGAAATGCGTATATATCTCTATCTGTTGTCTGTCCTGTCTGTATAATGGCATCGAATGTTTGAATGTTTGCCATATATGTGTTCTGTGATACGCCCTGAGTCCCTTTTGGGGTGAGAAGGGCAGAATATAAATGCTGTAAATCAATCAATCTGCAAAGTTTGGGAAAGTTTCTCCAACCTGCTTGACCAGGGGTTTGGCCACACTGCAGAATTATAGCAGTTTGACACCATTTTAATTCCCATGGTTTAATGCTATAGAATTCTGGGATTTGTAGTTTGTTGTGGTACCAAAGCTTTCTAACAGAGAAGGCTAAATAGTTCACAGACCTGCAACTACTGTATACGGAAAGGTCTATTGAGGATTTGATAAATTTGTCCTTGTTCCTGATCTAAGACTGCTCCCAAGCATCTAGGAGGCTGCAAAATCTGGCTGGTTGGTTATGTTCAGCTGGGTGAATCACAGGTTCTGCTTGTCTTATGATTCGTAATCACCTTATAGTTTCTGCTATGATGTTTTTGGACTCTTAACAGCTGTTGAAACTTTTATTGGAATACCATTCGTGTGTCCAATCTCTGCTTCTTCACATAACTGTTAAAGGCCTAAGAACTACTTGGAGGTTTCTTCATAACCCTTCTAGCAATTCTATTGATGATCAAAGTATTTGAATACTCAGAAAAGGGCCTGGCAGATACTGACATAGTAAATATCAGTAAATAAGGTTCAGATGGGAAAAATGGAAGGAAAAAGGATGAGGGGTCGGCCAAGGGCAGGATGGATAGATGGTATCCTTGAAGTGACTGGCTTGATCTTGAAGGAGCTGGGGGTGGCGATGGCCAACAAGGTTCTCTGGTGTGGGCTGGTCCATGAGGTCATGAAGAATCGGAAGCGACTGAACGAGTAAACAACAACAACAAAGGGTCAGATGGGACAGGCTCCTCCCTAACTTTCTAGATAGTTGCTACCAGACACTATAATCAGTGGTCAACTCTCCAGATGTTTGGTGACTCCTAGCATCTGCAATGAACAATTGTCCAGATACCAACCTGTTAGATAAGTGGTTCTCAACCTGGGGTCCCCAGATGTTTTGGCCTTCAACTCCCAGAAATCCTAACAGCTGGTAAACTGGCTGGGATTTCTGGGAGTTGAAGGCCAAAACATCTGGGGACCCACAGGTTGAGAACCATTGGAATAGGAGAAGGCAATGGTGTGCTAAATGGCCCATGGCTTTCTGCAAGGTAGCTTCCTTGCCTTCACTATCTTGCCTGGAATACACAAACACAGAAATAGGGGAAACCTGCATCAGAACTGAGACAAAGGGGGAAATTATGTGCCTTTCCAGATTTTGTGGGACTACAATTTCCAGTAGCCCTAGCGTGCATACCCTGTTTCCCCTAAAATAAGACATCCCCAGAAAATAAGGCCTAGTAGAGGTTTTGCTGAAATGCTAAATATAAGGTCTCCCCCGAAAGTAAGACCTAGAAAATTTTTTGTTTGGAAGCATGCCCAATGAACAGAACACCAGAGCATGCAGGATCGGTAAATATACGTACCGTAGAGTGTTGGACATGGAATTAATGGTAGTAACAAGAAATTCTTGATAGGATTCACAGTTTGTCTGGTTATGCTGGTTTGTGATGACAACTAATATACAGTATATAATAAATGTTCATTTTTTTGTTCAACAATTAATGTGAATTCTTCTTCATGGAAAAATAAGACATCCCCTGAAAATAAGACCTAGCGCATCTTTGGGAGCAAAAATTAATATAAGACACTGTCTTATTTTAGGGGAAACACGGTAGTAAGGAAGGCTGGGAAATGCAGTCCAGCAAAGCGGGGAGAGATTTACTGGCTTTGTCTTGGCAGCAAACCACTTCGGCAATTTGAATTCACTTTTGCAGCAAGTGAAGCAAGCTGAAGGCAATGGAGAAAAGGGGGGGGGAAGAAACTAGGACATTTCACAGGCGGCTGAAAAAGTGGGATGACAGGAGATTAACTGGAACTGGCGTGTTTGGGGATGTGGTTTGATTGTGTAATTAACAGAAATGAAATTTTACCTGAAACAATTTTTTAATTGCATCTCGGCCTAATTAGCTCCCTCTCCATTCCAAGGCTCAGCCTAGCCTTTCCCCCGAGATGCTGCTCTTCCTTTCTGCTGGGAAGGTTTGGTGGTTTCTGTGGAAATAAATACTCAAGATACACACACATGCAAGGCTTGTGCTGATACAGCCCAGGAAAAGTTTGTTTTGCTCTGTGCTAGTTTAGTTTGCAGCTCTCCATTTTGGGGTCTGCCTCCTCCTTTTCCTTCCATTTCAAGGCAGGTGCGGTCGTAGCTGTGGCACAAAGTGGCACAATGTGCGTGTTTGGCCCCAGGTTCCGTGGCTAGTGGGCCTCCCCCTTAATCTCCTGCTTGGCGGATCTTATGTTGAGGCCGATAAAACCAACGGCCTGACTTCATTCAGCTCTTATCTAGCGTTGAGCAATTATCAGGAGGCAATTATCTAACTGCAGGCCTGGCAAGTAGGGAAGATAAAGGAGCGCACATACAACCAGCACCGTTTTCTTCAATGCTTTACCTTCTAGTCCAACTTTTTAAAAAGGCTCTTGTCTTAAAATCAAACCACTGCAATATATATGCATGTGAGATATAATACACACACACACAGTATATGATTCTAAAAGACATTGCCTTTGAAATGGCAAAGCAGCAACACTGCATGCTTATACGTGTGATTGCTACATACATAATGAATATTATGTATATGTTATATAACACACAAAGTTGCATTATATAACAGATGAGCGTGTTTCATATATATGTTTTGTATGTATGTGTTATGTGCATATGTATGTATTTATATGATATTCATGGTATATCACCTATTTAAAACACATTGTAGAATTAATGCAGTATGACACCACTTTATTATTATTATTTGATACACAACAAGATTAGTACACAGCAAACAAGAGCACTATGTTGGTTTTTGGATTGGATCACACATCAGACACTTCCCTTGTGTCTAGGACTATGTGATGTATCGATGAATAATGTGTCCAGATCCGAGTATTATTATTATTATTAATAATAATAATAATAATAATAATAATAATAATAATAATAATACTCCGCTTTTTCACAACATAAGGAGACTTTAAGTGCCCTGGCTCAATGCTATGGAATCATGGGAGTTGTAGTTTGGTGAGGCACCAGCACTCTTTTGCAGAGAAGGCTAAAGACCTTGTTAAACTACAACTCTCATGATTTCATAGCATTGAGCCAGGACAGTGAAGGTGGTATCAAACAGCATTATACAGTGTAAATGGGCCCTATACAGTTATAAAACATAACACATATATAGCATGGTACACAAACACATATATTGCAGTACTTTGTTTGGAAAAGATAGTACCTTTAAAAAACAAATTTCTATACACACAATAAAGGTGAAAATAGGGCTGTATGCGTGTGGCTGGGATGTCCACTTACGCAGACAAGCTCCCACTTCCACAAATAGCTATAGCTCCCACTACTCATGAGACTTCCATGACCAACAAAAAATACTGGAGGTCTTTAAAGGGATTTAGAGAAGTTGTAGTTCACCTACATCCAGAACGCACTATGAACCCAAACAATGATGGATCTGGACCAAACTTGGCATGCATACCCAATAAGCCCAAATTTGAATACTGGTGGGTTTTGAGAGGAATTGGCCTGGGCATTTTGGAGTTGTAGGTACTGGGATTTATAGTTCACCTGCAATCAATGGGCACTCTGGAGCCCCCGGTGGCGTAGTGGATTAAAGCCTTGTGACTTGAAGGTTGGGTTGCTGATCTGAAAGCTGCCAGGTTTGAATCCCACCCGAGGAGAGTGTGGATGAGCTCCCTCTATCAGCTCCAGCTCCATGCGGGGACATGAGAGAAGCCTCCCACAAGGATGGTAAAAACATCAAAACATCCGGGTGTCCCCGGGCAATGTCCTTGCAGACAGCCAATTCTCTCACTCCAGAAGCGACTTGCAGTTTCTCAAGTCGCTCCTGACACGAAAAAAAGGGGCACTCTGAATTCCACCAAAGATGGAATTGGACCAAATTTGGCACACAGAAACCGCAAGACAGGTTGAGAACCACTGGGCTAGAGCATCGCTTTTTCTCTGCGACTTCACTTCTTAAAGGGGAGAATAACTCCAAAGCAAGAAGACTGTGTTGCTGTGAATTTTCCGGGCTGTATGGCCATATTCCAAGCATTCTCTCCTGACATTTCGCCCGCATCTACGGCAGGCATCCTCAGAGATTGTGAGGTCTGTTGGAAACTATGCAAGTGGGGTTCATATATCTGTGAAATGTTCAGAGTGGGGGAAAGAACTCTTGTCTGTTGGAGGAAAGCGTGAATGTTTAAACTGACTGCCTTGATTAGCATTGAATAGCCATTCAGTTTCAATGTGTGGCTGTTTACTGCTTGAGGGAATCCTTTGTTGGGAGGTGTTAGCTGGCCCTGATTGATTAATGTCAGGAATTCCTTTGTTTTCTGAACGTTGTTCTTTATTTACTTTTTTTAAATACTGGTAGCCATATTTTGTTCATTTTTCATGGTTTGTTGTTGAAATTGTGAGAATACCTGCCATAGATGCAGGTGAAACGTCAGGAGAGAATGCTTCTGGAGCATGGCCATACAGCGGGGAGACTCTCCGCCACCCAGTGATTCCGGGCAGGAAAACCTTCGACAACACAAAAGAGGAAGAGCCTTGAACAAGGCTCCCGGGTGCGGTTCCGCATTGCCGCCACTAGGTGGCACGAGAGGAGCTCGGACGGGTCTTCCTGCGAGAGAGCGCCCTTGAGGCGGCCTCCTTCCCTCCCTCCCTCCCAGGCGCCGCGGTGCTGCCGCCTCCCAGCTTCGGGGGAGGAGGACGCCTTGTTTGTTTATATACTCTCAAGTCTGATCCCCTTTTGAAAAACACAACAAGCGGCGCTTCTAACCCTTAGTCCCCACTCGATTTCACGGCAAACCAGCAAGATTGTCCTGTGCCATACAGGGTTTTCAGTGGGCCTTCCACACTGCTCAGTTGTAGGAGTTTGAAGCCGCTATGAGGACATGCGAGGGAATCCTAGGAAGTTGCAGTAAAGCGAAGGAAGGGAACTTTAATTTGACTAATGAAGAATTCTCACTAATATGCCATGCGATACAGCCAAGTACTGTAGTTGAAGTGGAATCAGTAATACAGTAGAGCAGGGGTCCCCAAACTTTTAAAACAGGGGGCCAGTTCATGATCCTTCGGACCGTTGGAGAGCCAGACTATAGTTGGCCACCAAGCAATAAATAATAATAATAATAATAATAATAATAATAATAATAATAATAATAATAACAATAATAATAAAAAAGAGGGTTGGCAGAGACCCTTTGGGCCATTGAGTCCAATCCTCTTCTGCCTTTGTGCACCAAATGCACAAGCAGAGCACCCCTGACAGATGGCCACCCAGCCTCAATGTTAATAATAATAATAATAATAATAATAATAATAATAATAATAATAATAATAATAATAAAGAGGGTTGGAAGAGACCTCTTGGGTCATTTAGTCCAACCCCCTTCTGCCTCTGTGCACCAAAAGCACAAGCAAAGCATCCCTGACAGATGGCCACCCAGCCTCAATGTTGTTAATAATAATAATAATAATAATAATAATAATAATAATAATAATAATAATAATAATAATAATAATAATAATGGGTTTTGGAACACAATACTCCTGACCTCACAGTTGTGTTAAAAAACAAAGTATGGATTGTTGATGTTGCAATTCCAGGTGACAGAAGGATTGAGGAGAAACAACTGGAAAAGCTGACACGATATGAGGATTTAAAGATCGAGTTACAAAGACTGTGGCACAAGCCAGTCAAGGTGGTCCCAGTGGTGATCGGCACATTGGGTGCAGTGCCTAAAGACCTTGGCCTGCACTTATACAAAATTGGCACAAACAAAATTACCATCTGGCAGCTGCAGAAGGCCACCTTACTGGGATCTGCTCGCATTATTCGCCGATACATCACACAGCCCTAGACACTTGGAAAGTGTCCGTCGTGTGATCCAATACAACAGCCAGCAGAGTGCCTGCTGTAGACTCATCTTGTTGTGTTTCAAATAATAATAACAACAACAACAACAACAACAACAAGGGTTTTAAGAGAAGAAGAGACCCCTTGGGTCATTTAGCCCAACCCCCTTCTGCCCTTGTGCTGTGGGGGCCGGATTAATGGCTTCGATGGGCCGCATCCGGCCCCCGGGCCTTAGTTTGGGGACTCCTGCAGTAGAGTCTCAATTATCCGACATTCGCTTATCCAACATTCTGGGCCGGGCTGGTAAACAGTTGCTGCAATAAATCACTCTGACCATGAGGTCATGAGTTCGAGGCCAACCCGTGGCGGGGTGAACACCCGTCAATTAAAAATAAAATATAGCCCCTGCTCGTTGCTGACCTAGCAACCCGAAAGATAGTTGCATCTATCAAATAAGGTACCACTTATAAAAGTGGGGAGGCAAGTTTAACTAATTTAAAACGTTGGAATGAGGAAGTGAGGAAGTGCCATCAGAGTGGACGATGAAGCAGCTGCTCCCCCCTGTGGCCAGAATCGAACATCCCCTCAGGAGAAGGTTAAATTGCCTCCGCGTCTGTCTGTCTGTTGTCTCTGTCTCTGTCTCGGTTCGATGTGTTTATGGGCATTGAATGTTTGCCCTATATGTACTTAATGTGATTCGCCCTGAGTCCCCTTCGGGGTGAGAAGGGCGGAATATAAATACTGTAAATAAATAAATTACCCAACGCATTTTTGTAGTCAATGTTTTCAATACATCGTGATATTTGGGTGCTAAATTCGTAAATACAGTCATTACTACGTAGCATTACTGCATATTGAACTACTTTTTCTGTCAAATTTGTTGTATAACATGATGTTTTGGTGCTTAATTTGTAAAACCGTAACCAAATTTGATGTTTAATAGGCTTCTCCTTAATCTCTCATTATCCAACATATTCGCTTATCCAACGTTCTGCCGGCCCGTTTATATTGGATAAGTGAGACTCTACTGTATAACTGTAGGCAGGCTGGGTTGCTGTGAGCCTCACCTCTGAGGATGCCGGCCATAGAGGTGGGCGAAACGTCAGGAGAAAATGCTTCTGGAATATGGCCATGCAGCCCGAAAGACTCACAGCAAACCAGTGATTCTGGCCGTGAAAGCCTTCGACAATACATTGTAGGCAGGCTGTCCCCAAGTTACAAAGTAGGTTTGGGTTGCTGTAAGTTTTCCGGGCTGTATGGCCATGTTCCAGGAGCATTTTCTTCTGACGTTTCACCCACATCTATGGCAGGCATCCTCAGAGGTTGTGAGGTACAGTAGAGTCTCACTTATCCAACATAAACGGGCCGGCAGAATGTTGGATAAGCGAATATGTTGGATAATAAGGGATTAAGGACAAGCCTATTAAACATCAAATAAGGTTACGATTTTACAAATTAAGCACCAAAACATCATGTTTAACAACAAATTTGACAGAAAAAGTACAGTAGAGTCTCACTTATCCAACATAAGCAGGCCGGCAGAACATTGGATAAGCGAATATGTTGGATAATAAGGAGAGATTAAGGAGAAGCCTATTAAACATCAAATTAGGTTATGATTTTACAAATTAAGCACCAAAACATCATGTTATACAACACATCTGACAGAAAAAGTAGTTAAATACGCAGTAATGCTATGTAGTAATTACTGTATTTACAAATTTAGCACCAAAATATCACGATATATTGAAAACATTGACTACAAAAATGCGTTGGATAATCCAGAACGTTGGATAAGTGAGTGTTGGATAAGTGAGACTCTACTGTAGTTCAATATGCAGTCATGCTACGTAGTAATTACTGTTTTTACGAATTTAGTACCAAAACATCACAATGTATTGAAAACATTGACTACAAAAACATTGACTACTAAAAGGCAGACTGCGTTGGATAATCCAGAATGTTGGATAAGCGAATATTGGATAAGTAAGATTCTACTGTATATTAGAAACTAGGCAACTGGGGTTTATATATCTGTGGAAGGTCCAGGGTGGGAGAAAGAGCTCTTGTCAGATGGAGGCCAGTGTGAATGTTGCAATTAATCACCTTGATTAGCATTGATTAGCCTTTCAGTTTCAAGGCCTGGCTGATTCCTGCCCAGGAGAATCCTTTGTTGGTAGGTGTTAGCTGGCCCTAATTGTTTCCTGTCTGGAATTCCCATTTTTTTAGTGTTGTTCCTTATTTACTGTCCTGATTGTAGTGGGTTTTTTTAAATACTAGATTGTATTCATTTTCATGGTTTTCTCCTTTCTGTCCACATGTTTGTGGATTTCAATTGCTTTTCTGTGTAGTGGGTTTGTTCTTAAGTTGAATTTGGAAGTAAGTCAGAACAGGTACTTTTAAAAGTGTAACTCCACACATACACACAGAAAGCGAGCTTTGGATAGCATAGGGAAGGGTTAACACCCTTTGGTGCATCTTTTGCTGTCTGCCCTTGTTCAGATGATCTCACCTCACATTCTGTCCCTGTGATAACTCGATTTTGAAAAATTTGGCTTGTTGTGGAAACAAGGATTGGTGAGAAAGCTTCCATGGAGACACTTTTTCCCCATGATAACTGAATTTCCCTTCCTGGATTTCTTTCACTTCTTGTTGTTTCACCCCCATTCTTAACTATGAGTTACTTGTAAGTCGGATGTTTGTAACACAGGGATTGTCTGTAATGTGAAATCTCTCTTAGTCATAATGTCAGTCTACACTATTTATTTATTTATTTATTTACTACATTTATATCCTGCTCTTCTCACCCCAAAGGGGACTTAGAGCACCTTACAAATCAAATGTACATACAATATATTATTAGCACAGCACAATATAAGCATTAAATTGCTATATTGTACTATATCATTATATGGTAATATTATTAGTAATATTACATTTAATATATTAGTAATATTATTAGTAATAATACATTTAATTATAATTAATATTATTATATTGTATTATTATTAGTAGTATAATATTATATTACATTATATTATTATTATCAATATTATAAGTATTATAATATTCCCCCCAAGCTTGGTCTCCGAAAGTGGCCTTTGGAATTGGAGAGCTTGAGATAAAAAAACCAGTTCTGGCTGCCTTTTTTTTTTTTTGCTCTCTAACATGTTTTGGTTTCCAACATTTTGAACCTCAAAATACCCAACATTTCTATATAATGTTAGGGCAAGGGTCGTACTCCTACTCTTACTCCTGGCCATTGCCAACCACTTCTTTCCCACTTGCTATCACATTCTTCCTATACCTGGCAAATAGTACCTGCACTCCGAAGGCAAGATGCCCTTGAGTAGATCTTTAGGAAAGCAAACCACTCTGCCAAACCTGACCATCTTCAACTTTCTCTTGTTGTCTTGCCATTTTCTTTCATTCATAAGGAATATATCTCTAGCTGATATATCCCTTATGATATATCTCACACGTATAAATATGTGAGGGGAAGTCATAGGGAGGAGGGAGCAAGCTTGTTTTCTGCTGCCATGGAGAATAGGACGTGGAACAATGACTTCAAACTACAGAAAAAGAGATTCCACATAAATATTATGAAAAACTTCCTAACTGGGAAAGGTGTTCAGCAGTGGAACTCTCTGCCGCGGAGTGTGGTGGAGGCTCCTTCTTTGGAGGCTTTTACACACAGGCTGGATGGCCATCTGTCGGGGGTGCTTTGAATGCAATTTTCCTGCTTCTTGGTAGGGGGTTGGACTGGATGGCCCACAAGGTCTTGTCCAACTCTATGATTCTAGGCCTGAGTTTTCCAAAAATTTCATATTGATGACACACTTTTTAGACAGTCCGTCAGTTTGCAACACAGTAATTTTGTTTTACTTGCAAACTAGAGGTTAAACCAACCCCTCGTAAGAGACACACACACACATACATAAGTTGTAATAACAACTTATTCCCTGCGGGGAGATGGTGGCGGGATATAAATAAAGTATTATTATTATTATTTATTAAATGTTTAAAATGCTATTTCTTTACCTGAGAAAACACTTCTTGAGGGATATCTAGGTTCCCCTGTTGATCATACAGGTTTTAGAGATTTCTTAGAATATTTTCATAAAATCTGTGATTAATTGAATCCTCAAAAGTCAAACCTGCCATGACATTTCTATAACCCCAGCTCTTCGGGAAGGATGTATTGAAATCCAAAGAAAAGTACTGTATTTTTGAAAGCCCTAATCTATCTTCTGGAAAACCTTTCCCGAAAAATTCGAGCATCTTTCTCTCAGAAGGCGCAATCCTTGTGTAGCAAATCCAGAGGAACAGATCAGGTCTCTCCTGTTCTCCCTTCAAGCTTTGGGCCTTTTTTGCTTGCCAAAACCTTCCAGACAATTGATCACAAATCAGGATAGGATATGGGAAGCTAGAAGAGGAAGCTGGCCCCTGAATGAATGTGTTAGTTCCACTTATTAGTCTTTCCAATTGTCCCACCTTCTCCTTTGGCTTAGACTCAAGTAAGGATAATTTCCCCTATTCCCAAAGTGTCATACTCCCATTTTCCAACCAACTGCACTCCCTTCTATCTACCTCAGTCTCCGAAACACTTTCTGTTGTGTTGTCGAAGGCTTTTATGGCCAGAATCACTGGGTTGCTGTGAGTTTTCCAGACTATACGACCATGTTCCAGAAGCATTCTCTCCTAACATTTTGCTCAAATCTATGGCAGGCATCCTCAGAGGTTGTGAGGTCTGTTGGAAACTAGGCAAATGGGGTTTATATATCTGTGGAATAGATGTGGGCAAAACGTCAGGAGAGAATGCTTCTGGAACATGGCCATACAGGCTAGGAAACTCACAGCAACCCACTTCTTGTTGTGTCATTCTTCTCCCACAACCTCAGGACCTCACACTTTCTTAATCCCAACACCTGCCATTTCTTGAAGGATAGGCCTGGCTATGACAGCTTTGGTTAAAAAGCATATTTTATGAGTCCACCTTCCTCACATTTAATAAAGTCTGGTTCACAGAATAGCATTTTGTTCATCTAATTATTTATTTTCTTTCCTCAGTAAGCTTGTCCTTTATAAACTAACTGATTCGCAGTTAGATTTTTTATACTGTAATATTTCCTAGCCCACAATGCAGTGATTGTGTTATATTTAATTTCGGCATAGTCAATACTCCCCCACACATGCCCTGGGAGTGAGTCATTGGGACCAATGTGTCAGGACCTGCTTACTGCCAAGGTTATATTGGAGTAGTCTCAAATCACAGTCTGAATCCTACTGCTTGGTCCTAGCCTGAATAGACCCACTGAATCAGTTGTTGAATAGTAGTCTTGTGCATTTGTATGAAGTCACTGCCCGTTTCTATTTGGCCCTGTTTCTGTTTCCGTCCACTGCTTACGAAAACGGGCACCTATACGAAGATTTTTTGCGCCTTGGGCGGCAACGTACCAGGGCCTGCTAGCCAGGGCCTACAGGGCCTGCGTGCTGGGCCTACGAGCATCGAGCGCTTGACTGTTGGCCCAGTCGGCAGGGCCTATGAACATTGAGCGCTCGATGGCTCATAGGCCTGGCTCACAGGGTCTACAGTTGAGCGTTGAGCGCTCGGCACTCGGCTGTAGGCCCTGTGAGCCGGGCCTACGAGCGTCAAGCACCTGGTGCTTGGCAGTAGGCCATGTCCAGCAAGTACCGAAAATCAGTCGACCAAACGGCTACCGTTCCCCTTTTTCTTTCGTTTTACTGCTTCTTTAGTTCCGGAGGGGGTTGTACCGTTCCATGCTATCTGGATGGATTGAACAGTACAAAACCATGAAAGAAACGGATAAAACAGGATTCGGGCCTACTCGATTGAATAGTGAATTGAAACATATGTGAATCCCATTGATTCAATGATTGTACTCCAATTGAATAGTGAATTGAAACATATGTGAATCCCATTGATTCAATGATTGTACTCCAATTCAGAATATTGATGGATGGAATTCAGATCCGTATGTGAGATTATACACATATCTAAGAGCATACAGGGCCAAAGTGCCTAACACACTGTATGAAAAAATTGCTGTAACACTTAATAGGATGCATGCGATCACCAGAAAACCGCAAACACAATGTTTCCCATAACGCTTTCTGTTTCACATTCATTGACAGCTTTTTTCATTTCTCTGTGGGTCTCAGAGGACATAAAAATGCTCAAGATTCCCCACTTTTGCTACTATCACGGAGTATCTTACAATCAGAGTAAATGTTGTATGATGTGTCTAGATGACTCACAGATCCATTGCCACATGGTAACAATTTTAATAATTTCAGAGGATTTGCATAAATAGTCAAATTAACCTTGTGTATTAAAAGAATTGCTTCAATGCTAAAAGGGCTCTGGCACAGCCTCGTTGCCAGCAAGATAACCCTTAAAAGGTTGCCCTTCCTTGTAAAATAAATAGCCCACTAGGTGCTTTGTATTGATTTGTTGGGCATTTAAAGTGCTGTGTTTTATCTCGCTGAACACTTAGCAAATTTGTCATGGTGGTATTTAGCAGGGCAACCTCTCATTAGTTATTTTCCCAAAGCTTCCTGGCATATCGCTTGGAACCTTATTACACCTTAGGCGAGCTGCTGTTACACTATGAAGGAATGATAATGCCCTTTCTGCTTAAATAAGCGTGACGGAATAACATCTCCATTCAGCGGAGGCGCCAGTGAAAGGAATGCATTGGTGCCAAATGCAATACACTTTGTGGCTGATGGAGTAAAGTTGAATCTGATTCAAGAAGTCTTGGAATATCCCGTTGCTGTTTAAATGGGCATGACGTCTCCTTGTATTGCGGTTATGCATCTTGCAAACCGGCATCAGGTTTTCACTGGATAAAAAAAGTAGGAAATATCTTCTTAGGGCAAATTGAACACTTGGTTGTTCTTATTGACATGTTCTTAAGTCCTTCCTTCACATTTTTTTTGAGAACCACTCTATCTATGTCTTAAAGCAGGGGTCCCCAAACTAAGGCCCGGGGGCCGGATGCGGCCCATCAAAGCCATTTATCCGGCCCCCACGGCACAAGGGCAGAAGGGGGTTGGGCTAAATGACCCAAGGGTCTCTTCTTCTCTTAAAGCTATTATTATTACTATTATTATTATTATTATTATTATTATTATTATTATTAGAAACACAACAAGATGAGTCCACAGCAGACACTCAGCTGGTTGTTGTATTGGATCATACGTCGGACACCTCCCAAGTGTCTAGGACTGTGTGATGTATCGGCGAATAACGTGTGCAGATCCCAGTAAGGTGGCCTTCTGTAGCTGGCAGATGGTAATTTTGTTAGCGCCGATTGTGTTTAAGTGCAGGTCAAGGTCTTGAGGCACTGCACCCAGTGTGCCGATCACCACTGGGACCACCTTGACTGGCTTGTGCCAGAGTCTTTGTAATTCAATCTTTAAATCCTCATATTGTGTCAGCTTTTCCAGTTGTTTCTCCTCAATCCTGCTGTCCCCTGGGATTGCAGTATCGACAATCCATACTTTGTTTTTTAACACAATTGTGAGGTCAGGAGTATTGTGTTCCAAAACCCTGTATTATTATTATTATTATTATTATTATTATTATTATTATTATTATTATTATTATAATATTATTATTATTATTATTATTATTATTATTATTATTATTATTATTATTAACATTGAGGCTGGGTGGCCATCTGTCAAGGGTGCTGTGCTTGTGCTTTCAGTGCATAAAGGCAGAAGGGGATTGGACTCAATGGCCCAAGGGGTCTCTTCCAACCCTCTTTATTATTGTTGTTGTTGTTGTTGTTGTTGTTATTATTATTCATTATTATTATTGCTCGGTGGCCAACTATAGTCCGGCCCTCTAACGGTCTGAAGGATTGTGAACTGGCCCCCTGTTTAAAAAGTTTGGGGACCCCTGTCTTAAAGAAAGCCTAATCCATCATTGCTCTGTATTCCTTTGCCTCTTTTTGCATCCATGGTGAGTCACTTCCTGATAGTGTTTCCTTCAATCTGTGTCTTTCCTCTGTGCCCCTGACTTATTCTTCCTGTCTGCATTTTATCTTCTGTGCTCCGTTCCACCTTCATTGACACACGTACGCTGTCTTCCTGTAGAATAGAATAAGAGTGTGCAGATGGGTCCAGCAAGCCGCTTAATTCATTCATTCATTTAATCTGGATCCCCAGAATGGGAGTCAAGGTTTGCTTACAAGAACATTCATGAACTAAATACAAATGAAACATTAAGCAAGTGCAAACAAACACAGCTCTTTAGGATCTTTTGGTTGTATTAGCGATAGACCACTTTTGACAGGAGAAGAGATGGCAACATTGGCAAGCATAATGAAAAATGAATGTGTTTTTTGGAGGAACTGGGAAACTTGGATCCATCCCTTTTGAGCATGCTGTCCCTCATTCATTACAGAGAGTGGCAAATACAGGTAATGGTATTGAACCTGCTTTCCCCAGATGTAATTTTAAATAACTCCATCTCTTTGCACACTCTCTGGTGTGAATGAATTCCACCTTTACATGGAGTTTCTGATATTCCATTGTACAGTGGCTTCTTGGTATCCACTGCGGTTTGGCTTCAGGACCCCTGGGGATACCAAAATGTATGGATACTCAAGTCCCATTATACATAGTGGCATACAGTGTTCCCTCACTACTTCGCGGTTCACTTTTTGCGGATTCGCTCTTTTGCGGTTTTTCAACAAACTCTAAAAGACTATTATAAATCATAAAAAATTACAATTTACAGCCTAAGAAAGGGAGGAAGGAGAAGCCAAAGGGAGAGAAAGGAGTCCAAGCGGCAACGGGAGGAGAAGGAGGCGATTTATCAACACACGATTGGTTGATAAAGACTTAAAATAGTGTATAACTACTGAAATAATGTATAAATATCAAAATAAATATAGCGTCCCTACTTTGCGGATTTTCACCTATTGCGGGTGGTCCTTGTACCTAACCCCAGCGATAAGTGAGGGAACACTGTAATGGGTCCCATTATATATAGTGGCACAATGGGTTAAACTCCTGTGCCACTGAACTGTTGGCCTGAAGGTTGGCAGTTTGAATCTGTGAAAGGGGGTGAGCTCCCACCTGTCAGCCCTAGCTCCTTGCCAACCTATCAGTTTGAAAACATGCAAATGTGAGTAGATAAATAGGTACAGCTTTTGTGGGGAAAAGCAAAAAGACACTCCAAGCAATCTTGCTGGCCACATGATTGGGAGGTGACAATGCAGGCTCTTCAGCTTGAAAATGGGAAAAAGCCCCTCCCCAGAGACAGAGATGAAGCACCGCCTCCAGGAGCTGAAAATGTTTGTGTTTGTATGTCTCATTGTATATAACTCTAAAAGGCATTGAATATTTGCCAATGTATGTAAATGCTGTAATCTGCTCTGAGTCCCCTAGGGGATAAGGGCAGAATATAAAAAAGTGTGTTGTTGTTGTTGTTGTTGTTGTTGTTGTTGTTATTATTATTAGTAGTAGTAAGTTAAGGCAATGGTTTCCCCCTGCCATTAAGTCTAATTGTGTCCGACTTCTGGGGGTTGGTGCTCATCTCTGTTTCTAAGCCGAAGAGCCGGCGTTGTCCGTAGACACCTCCAAGTTCATGTGTGGCCAGCATGATTGCATGGAGCGCCTTTACCTTCTTGCCAGAGCGATACCTATTGATCTACTCATATTTTCAAACTGCTAGGGTGACAGAAGCTGGGGCGAACAGAAGGAGCTCACCCATCTCCCCTGATTCAAACTTTTGGTCAGCAACCTCAGCAGCTCAGTGGATTAACATGCTCCGCCACTGGGTGCTCCATTATTATTATTATTATTATTATTATTATTATTATTATTATTATTATTATTAATAATAATAATAATAATAATAATGGGAAAATCAAGGATATGGAGAACCAACTGTGACATTCTTCCCTAATGAAGAATTACAGTTGCATCTGTGTCTCAAAACTAACTATTGACCCTATCCAGTTGTTATTTTCAATTAAATCAATGGTATTTGCATTAGTGTTAATTTACAACATTTCCATTGATTAAATATGTCTCCTTTAGTTGGGGACTCACATTGGCTTTAGACCTGGCTGTAATTTAATCTGAATAGCTATGTAGCATTATGATGGCATCTGATTTATTGTGCAGTTTCCAATCGGTAATAGATTTAGTTATTAATTTTTCCATTGTTCTGTTATGCTTGGTGAAGGTACATGCTATAGCTTTTCCCTGGCTTTCGGAGATCTAATCTGTATAATTATTGTCTGCATAAAGAATGGCCTGAATTCAGTAAGAAGGAGTTCATTTTAATCTATGCTCTTCCCCATCTGGGGAAAGTAACTGTTAGTTAATCTAGTATTCCACCCTTATGTGTGCTTAAATGGGTATAAACCTTACTATTTCATTGTAGATTACTCCTGAATAAACATTTGATCTGCTGTGCAACCCATTAAAATCAGTGGAGAAAGTTCAATGTGAATATCTCAAACCACTTTCATATCAATGAGACTTAAATGCAACCCATGCTCTTTTTTTACCGGTTGACTTTTTGACTTTAATGTAACACAATATGTGCACTTTTGATGTCCCCTTTCATCCCCCATAAGATTGTGAGTCTGATGTGTGTGTGCTTTAATTGCAGTGGGTACAGGGTTGTTAGATGCCGTATAAATACAACATGGCTCCTTTATCTGTAGAAGTTACGTTCCTGGATATTTCGTGTGAATATGCAAAACTGTGAATAATAGTGATTCCTTTTGTAATGAAGGCTTTCTAACTTAAGAATACCAAAAAATGTCACTAAGGGCCCAGACAATGCCTAGAGAGAACATATTATATGATAAATGAGATGACAGGTATCAGTGCAGTGGTTATAGGTATCATGAAATTCAGAGGTGTCTCATGTTGCATAGAGATTGACGGGGGGGGGGGGGGGGGGGCAAGTGGCAAACACTTTTCCTGTGGGATGAGGTAAGCGGGAAGTTGGGCAATGTAGGGCATGGGGCAACAGGTCACCCCCACACACACTAAACACCCCCAGATTCACCATGATCTGTGGTAACTCCAGCAGCAAATGTGATGAGGTCCATAGACTACAACTCTGGAGACCAATCTTTACATCACCACTCAGCCATGGAAATCATTGGGTGATTTTGCAGAAGTTACACCCTTTCAGCCTCAAAGGAAGGCAAAGAGATTCCTCCCTCCCTGAACAAACCTTGCCAAGAAAAACCCATGATAGGTTCATTTTAGGGTCAAAACATACATGAATGCATACAATAATAACACTCTCGTAAGTGTTTAAAAAGAAAAAGTTGATCCGATTGCACTTTATCACTTTATTTGAAATACGTTTCTCAAGTTCATTCCATCTCATTTTCCAGGTTCATTCCATTCAAACATTTCCCGGATGAAAACCAGGATATATATGGCCAAGTAACATCAGAGTTAGAACATCAATAGGAGCCCCAGTGGCATAGCGGGTTAAACTGCTGAGCTGCTGAACTTACTGACCGAAAGGTTGGCAGTTCAAATCTGGGGAGTGGGGAGAGCTCCCACTGTTAGCTCCAGCTTCTGTCAACCTAGCAGTTTGAAACATGCAAATGTGAGTAGATCAATAGGCACTGCTCCGGTGGGAAGGTAATGGCGCTCTATGCTGGCCACATGACCTAAGAGGTGTCTATGGACAACGCCAGCTCTTTGACTTATTTATTTTGTATCAAAAGCATTGCATAAATTAGTATAAAACTGATCAAAATAGAAGGAGCACAAGTGGCTAAATATGTTTTGACCAAAAATGAGAAACAGCGACTGCATTGTCTGTAGCCTCAAACAATTCTTCCTCTGTACATGAGACAGAACACTGCAGACAAGCATACAGATGCAGAGCTGTCTGTTCTGCTCCATAGTCGCACAAGGTGGAGGATTCTTTTAGGTAGTGCCATTTTGCCAGGTTGTCTTTTGATCTGCTCACTCCACCTCTGAGTCTGTTCAGGGACTTTCAAGTTGTCCATTCTTGGTTTGCCCCTGGAGGCAGACCCTCATGGGGGGCCATCCAGTTGGGATATCCTGGTTTAGTTGCTCTTTGGCTTAGAAATGGAGATGAGCACCATCCCCAGAGTCAGACACAACTAGACTTAATGTCAATGGAAAACCTTTACCTAACCTCAGAGTGTGATCAGCTGCAGCAGTTCAACCAGGAGAAGCTGCCAGAGTTTGCTTGCACTCAAGTCTACTGGAAAGGGCAAGATTTCATACCCCACCCCTGCTCAATTAATTGAATATAAATTACTTTTGTACTTTGAACTCAGTTTGTAGCCACTGGAGTATGCCGAGGACTACGCGAAAAAATGGAGGAAGGCAGGGAAATTATGACATTTTAAAAGAAACAGGAAAAGTAGAATAAGAAAGGGTCAATTAGGAGTGTCCCTGCCAAATCCGGATAGTTGGAGAGTGTGAAGAATGAATTAGCATGACTTTTGTTTTAAAATATGGCAGCTTTATAAATGTGGTGGATGAGGAAAAGAAATAAGTCTCCTCCTTTGAATGACTGATTTAAAGAGTAAGTTCAGCATCCATAATTAAACTGACAAACAATAAGTAAAAGAAGGAAGACAATTTATAATAAAGTCGGCTTTGTCTGTTATGTAGTTGAACAATACAGTACAACCTTACTTATTGTTCTCCACATTAGAAAGATAATATCTGTGAAGTATATGTCCTTAATTGGTTTAGCAGGTAATCAGGCAATTTATTTTTCTTCTTTATAATGCCTACAATTCCATGTTTCTGTTCTGTTACATTCAATAAAATTTATGAAAATTCAACCAAGAGATAGGGGGAAAAATAGAGCTCAATATGACAAATGCACAGTTAGTTTTTTCCCTTCCCTGCCCACCTCCATTGTATGGCATACTTCATTATAGGTGTTTACATGTTGCCGCTGTGGTGGCATATACGAGTTCTGCTTCAGTTTTGCCACGGAGCCCTGCCAGAAGTAGATATACACCGTGGGATGGGAGCGGACGGGCTCCATAGCAAAGCATTTTAGCCCATCTGATGGGGCCGTAGTGCTCAAACTAATTCACCATGGTGGCTGTCACAGGACAGTTTAGTTTTGACCAGTAGGTTTGAATCTTTTTGAAGATATGGTTTGGAAATGTCCATACTATATGTTTCTGGAGAAAAACAAAACCTCTGTACAAAGAGAAAAATGTTGGCTTCCATCCAGCTATGTCTATAGTCATGTGTTTAGGCCCATCTGCTTTCACCTACCTGTCTAACAGATAGTTCACCTTTTCGATGAAAGAACAAAAGTGAAAGAAGCCCAGAACTTACCAGAAAGGTTCTGGAAATGCCAGGCATTTCATATGCACCATCATTGATTTGCAGCAAATGGAGAGACTCTTTAGGAAAATGAGATAAGCAAACTATAATAAAAGAACATTGTCTACACCAGTGTTTCTCAACCTGGGGGTTGGGACCCCTGCGGGATCACGAAGGGGTGTCAGAGGGGTCACCAAAGACCATCAGAAAACACACATTTCTGATGGTCTTAGAAACCCCTTTGACAGAGAAGGCTGACGATCTCTCCACCTGTTTTTCACTTTCTTTTTGAAAACAGATGGCAAATCCTCTCACCAAAAGCCCTCCTCCTGCTGTGATCGGCTGGCCTCTCAGCCAAGGGGAGGGCTGTTTCTGGGACTCCAAGTGGGGAGGGGAGAGCAGGCATGTTCAGTGCATGGCAGCATGGTGCGCATGTGTGAGTGAACATGCGAGGCGGGGGGAAAGCGCCCACACGACGTGGGACTGAGAGTGGCCCAGCAGCAGCAGCAGGAGGAGCAGCAGCAAAAGCAGCTTAGGTAATTTAATAATAATAATAATAATAATAATAATAATAATAATAATAATAATAATAATTTTATTCTTATACCCCACCCCATCTCCCCAAAGGGACTCGGGCGGCTTACATGGGGCCAAGCCCGGTCATCAACAATATAAAAACAAGCAGTAAAACAAATCAAACAACAATACATAATGATAAAATCATGGATAAGATCTGTAGGAAACTGGGCTAAATTGCTAGTTATGTCGTTATCATCAGGGAGGAGTGGTTATCCAAAGTGTCATAGCCATCAAAAGTGCTAGGAGAGGCGTACATACGGGACTATTAGTGGAAGGCGACAGTTCAATCTTACTAGATCAGTTGTGAATACTGGTGGTATTTTCTAATAGTGCTATTGACTAGAAAAAAGCCAGTCTTTCATTTTTTTAAAAAGAAAATGCATAAGGATGTGGGTGTACTAAAACTCCCAAAATTGGGAGTATTAGTACACCCATATCCTTATGCATTTTCTAAAAATAAAAGCAAAATCAAAGACTGACTTTTTTTCCCTAATAAATAGCACTATTAGAAAATACCACCAGTATTCACAGTTGGCCATGTTGGGTCTGTGTGCCCAGTTTAGTTCCGATCCCTCATCGGTGGGAGTCACAGGGTTCTTTGGATACAGAGAGAACTACAATTATCATCATGTTAGGTCAGTCCCCCCCCCCCCCCAAACCCCGCCAGGATTCAAAGTTGGTCATATTGGGTATTTGTGCCAAGTTTGGTCCAGATTCATCAGTTGGGTGCACATTGCTCTGTTGATGTTGGTGAACTGTAACTCCCAACCTCTGAGGTCAGTCTCCTTGAAACTCCATCAGTATTCAAAGTTTGGCATGTTGGGTATATGTGGCAAGTTTACTAGTTCCATTATCAGTTTGGTACAGAGTGCTCTCTGAGTGTTGATGAACTACAACTCCCAGAATTCAAAAACAGCTCCCCCAACCCCACCAGTATTCAATGTTGGACATGTAGGTAGTGGGCCAAGTGTGGTGGAGATCCATTAGGGGCTGCGTTCAGAGCACTCTTTGATTGCAGGTTATTGAGGTTAACTATAACTTCCAGTAATTACAACTCCCAAATGACAAAATCATTCCCGCCCCCAAAGGCCACCAGTATTCAGATTTGGCCATATTGGGTATTTGTGCTAAATTTGGTCCAGTGAATGAAAATATGTCCTGCATATTAGATAGTTACATTATGATTCATATAAGTAGCAAAAGTATAGTTATGAAGTAGCAACAAAAACAAATTTATGAGGAACTGTATTAAGGGGTTGCGGCACTACGAAAGTTAACAACTACACTCTTCTGTCACATAAGTTGCTGTAATATCAGAACTGGAGAACTTGGGGCTTCCAATTTATTATTGGCTGCAACTCCCATAAGCTAATTGACAAGAAAAATGGACAGATGGAAGACATAGAGACTGGAACATTCTCCTCCTCCTTCTCCTTTACCTCTCCCTCCTCTTCTTCTGGAAGACAGTGAAAACTTCCACTTTAGAAGTTACTACAACAGTTACCTCAGCTCTGATAGATATCAATCAGGCAGTGAAAGGAGAATCTCTCCACAAACACATACTGTTCAGATGTCTTCCAGGCAAAGATTGCATAGCTAAAAATAAGAAGCCAGTTCCATAGCCCAAGAGAAAGCAAATCAAGGCTGTTCAAGCTTGCCCAGCTTGTTTTGAACTTTTCAAGAGCAGCTAACTTTTTCAAAAGGCACAGAAGCTTTATGAAGCTGGCATCTCTTGCCTTCAACCAGTTTAGTATTTTCAGGAGTGTGCTGGAGAAAAAGTAGGATGGGATTTAGTAGATTACTCTGATATTTATTATTTATTTATTTACAGTATTTATATTCCGCCCTTCTCACCCTGAAGGGGACTCATGATAGGATGCAATATATTCTTTGTCGTCTGTTTTTGTAGAATGCCAGTAGGTTTGGCAGATGCCGTTTGGCGGCGCCGCCTTAAAGCATGACCTTGTGAATTTCGAAACATAAAAGCAACCAAAATATGCCGCTCCACTGAAAATCCATGCATCTATCATGCGGGAGGTGTACAAGAAGCATTTATTCAAATTCAAGTGCCAAAGTGTTTGAACTAGCTAGGTATCTTTCTGAGTAGAGCTGTGAGCATAGGTAATAGATTTAATTATTAATTTTTCCATTGTTCCATTGTATGCGGAGAGGGTTCAAGGCATAGCCATTTCCCGGCTTCCACAGATCTAATTTGTATAATTATTGCCTGCATAAAGAATGGCTCCAGTTCTTAACTCCCTCCCTCCCATCTCTTCTAATATTATTTCAAGTCCACATTCCATGAGTGGGAGCACCTGCTGCTTTTTCAAAGTCAGCTGATGGCGTTCCATGATGCAATGCATCCTGCCCATTTCAGCGCTCCTTTTTAAGCCTTTTTATTTTTTGCTAAATGAATTATTGTGCATCCTCTTAATTGTACTGAACAAATTACATTTGTCAAGGTCTGTCTTTGTAAATAAATAACTAGAGACACATGGGTGAGTATTTATGCTACTCAAGGTCTCTTGTTCCATTTGTGGGAGCCAGATGAACATGAAACAAAAGAGAACTTTCCTCTAAAAGCAATTATCTCCCTGCATTCCCATCAGGATAATTATGTCGCAGGGAATGCTAAGAAACTGCAGAAGTAGAACTGAATGCTTAAAAGCCATGTTTGCTGAACTGTTATGCAAAAGTTGAACAGAGAAGACATTATTCTTGGGGAACACCACCAATACATTTCTAACTCACATTTGATAAAACTTTCAAAATGTTAAGTTGTAATTTTAGATAAAGCAAAGGCTAACAGGAGAAAGAACCGAGACAAACCCAGCCCCAAATATGGAGTTGGTCCTGATTCATGTGTTGACTTGACATTATGGTAGAGGAGTTATACACATTTGGGTTGGACACGCCTTTCTTCTTCTCAATGGGGAAGACACTGAAAGCTTCCACTGTAGGAGTTATTATAATTGCTTCTTGCATCTGAAAATTGTTGCTAATAAAATCAAATGAGTGTGTCAAAGCACTCATTCACTGAGGTTGTTTTTGGGATTGAGTAGGAATTATGGAGGATAATGGAAGAAAGCAGGGAGTTTCAGAAAAAACATCTATTTCTGTTTTATTGACTATTCTAAAGCCTTTGACTGTGTGGCTCATAATAAATTGTGGCAAGTTCTTGGTGGTATGGGGATACCAAGTCACCTTGTCTGTCTCCTGAGGAATCTGTATAACGACCAAGTAACAACAGTCAGAACAGACCACGGAACAACAGACTGGTTCAAGATTGGGAAAGGAGTACGGCAGGGCTGTATACTCTCACCCTCCCTATTCAACTTGTATGCAGAACACATCATGCAACATGAATCCAAGGATAGGGTTAAAATTGCTGGAAGAAACATTAACAACCTTAGATACACAGATGGCTGAAAGCACGGACGAGCTGAGGAATCTTATCACCAAGGTTAAAGAAGAATGTGCAAAAGCTGGGTTGCAGTTAAACATCAAGATAACCAAGATTATGGCAACCAGACTGATTGATAACTGGAAAATAGAGGGAGAAAACGTGGAGGCAGTGACAGACTTTATATTTCTAGGTGCGAAGATTACTGCAGACGCAGACCACAGCCAGGAAATCAGAAGACGTTTACTTCTTGGGAGGAGAGCAATGGCCAATGTCAATTGAATTGTTGTCAATTGTACGCCCTTCGGGCGAGAAGGGCGGGATAGAAATATTGGAAATAAATAAATAAATAAAATAGTGAAGAGTGGAGACATCACATTGGCAGTGAAGGTCCGCATAGTAAAAGCAATAGTATACCCCGTAGTAACCTATGGATGCGAGAGCTGGACCATAAGGAAGGCTGAGTGAAGGAAGATAGACACTTTTGAACTGTGGTGTTGAAGGAAAATTCTGAGAGCGTCTTGGACCGCAAGAAGACCCAACCAGTCCATACTCCAGGAAATAATGTCTGGCTGCTCAATTGAGGGAAGGATATTAGAGGTAAAGATTAAGTACTTTGGCCACATAATGAGAAGACAAGAAACCTTGAAGAAGACAGTGATGAAGGGGAAAAAGAAAGGAAAAAGGAAGAGGGGCTGACCAAGGCCAAGATGGCAAGATTTTATCCTTGAAGTGACTGGCTTGAACTTGAAGGAACTGAGGGGTGGTGACGGCTGACAGGGAGCTCTGGCATGGGCTGGTCCATGAGGTCACAAAGAGTCGGAAGCGACTGAATGAATAAACAACAACAAGAAAATAGCAGTGGCTAGGAGTGCATGCGCAACGTTAAAACTAGTGTATCTGTTTGTATGATCTCCTCCATAGTGACATGTTTAGGGCTCATCATGCCTAGATTACTATAGTTGGTGTTGTATGCCATCAAGTCATTATGGCAACACTCAGGCGAAACTATTACAGGTTTGCATGGCAAGATTTGTTCAGAGGTGGTTTGTCTTTGCCTTCCTCTGAAGCTGAGAAAGTCTGGCTTGTCCAAGACCACTATTAGGTTTACATGGCTGATTGTGGATTTGAACCCTTATCTCCAGAGTCTAAAGTTCAAATCACTATGCCATGCTTGCCCCTTACTATAGTTAATAAATTACAAGTAACTAACTTGTTCATTACAAACATGGTTAAGGCTGGATGTTAATGAGTTTCTTTGTTTCTTTATTTTGTTGTGCTCCTTAATTGTTTATTGGTGGTGGGGAAATTTATTTAGTTATTTTTTTATCGTGCCTGTTCCACAGTGCAGGGTAGCTGACAACATGAATTAAAACGAAATACAACTATTTACTGATAAATGAAAACATTAAAAAAACAATGATAATACAAATAAGCCATCAGTGCACTCTGTCTCAGCATCTTCCATTCCTTGCACTTTCAGAACACTTTCCACTTGAGGTAATTGCCTGGTTTTACCTAATTTTAGGGCTAGCCTAGGCTGAATCCTGAGATAGTTTTTAAACCACTGAAATCAATTTTAAAAGTTAGGGTGTACTGGCACTGCACAAATATATCCATTTTATTCTTTTAACAGTTATAGTTCCCTGGAATGCAGGGATTTATAGATGGGCAATGTACATTGAATTCTGTGTCCTAGTGATAATCCTAGGGCTGCCATTCATGGGAGTCCATTAGGGAATTCAAGACCCCTTGCTAAACTCCGACTCCCAAGATTCTGTGTGATGGAGCCATAAAAGATAAAGTGATGTTAAATTGTTATAACCTAAACCATTAGGCCCTCTTTCCACTATGCAATAATTCTTGTTTGAGTCAGAAGTGACTTGAGAATCTGCAAGATGCTTCTAGTGTGAGAGAATTGGCTGTCTGTAAGGATGTTGCCCGGGGGACGCCCGGATGTTTGATGTTTTTACTATCCATGTGGGAGGCTTCTCTCATGTCCCCGTATGCAATTATAATATTATGGTTCAAATGTAACCACTATGGCAAAATCCTATGGACTCCTAAGTATACAGTTGTACTTATAGCCAGAGAGTTCTAGTAGCTCACTAAACTACAGGATTTCATTACATGTAGTTGTAAAGGTCCTAAAATAATCACAAACAACCTCATCACACAGATGCCCCCTCCCCGTGCCATTTCACCAGCCTCTGTGGTGAAACTGCAGGGATGCGGACAACTTTGTCACTTCGCACACCATTCCCAAGTGGCGATGTTTCCCTCATCACACGGGGAAAGTGTAGCTGAAGCAACACTGAAATGTGGAGCCAGCACAACATGCAAGCCTTCCCGTGTTAGGAGAGAAGCGTCCTATGATCCTTCCACTCTGGTTGGGGGTGAGGCTTCAACAGGAAATTCAGCAATGGTGTGCTTATCTGTCACTGGACTATCTCTTTAGAATGCTAAAAAAAGATCAGTGTGATGAGGTCCTAAGATTTAACAAAATATACATTACTTGCTTTGGACTGTGGTTGAAGTATTTTTTCTTTTCTCCCCCCCCCCCCCCCCAGCTTATGGCAGTACAGTACTACATATTTTCCAAAGAAACTGAGCAAGCCTTGTATGGCTGCAGAAATAACAGGAACCAACTGACTAATGTTCTTCTGGAGAAAGACCATGAGCCAACCAGGAACGAAGTCAAAAGGTGACTCAACAGCAACTAATAGTTTGTGTACTATCCAGACTGCTGAATAGATACATGTGGTTAGTGGTGCATTATTGAGTCACGATGCCAACTTAAGCACAGTTTTTCCTTGAGAAAGAACATGCTGACGATCATTTGTGGTTTATGCCTGGATTTCATGTACTTGTTAGGTACTGTAATGCCGATTAGCACTTTTTCAAAATGCATGCTTATTTTACAGAGACAGTGTTTTCCTTCTTTGGATAAGCTGTGAGAGGATAGAATTCCTTGAAAAGAAACAGCCAGAATGAGACCTTATAAATGACTAGGAGAATGCTTGAAAGGAGGACGGGTGGTTTTTTTTCTCCAGTTTAATTAACGTGGCTGATGAGCCTAAAAATCATGACATTTCAGCTGTAGGCTATTAAGGCGGATGGCCTACAATTTCCCTTAATCAAGTTGATCAGCAATACTCAACTGGAGAGGAACAAATACCCCCTTTTAGTCAGTGTCTTTATGATGAAATAGTTCATCAATGCAGGGTTATTTGAAGAGCTTGGAAATGGGACTTTTGGACCACAACTCCAAGAATCCACCTGCAAACATGATTAGAGGGGATTTATAGTGGTTAGGGGGTGGTGGAGGAGGGGTGTGTGTGTGGGATTTATAGAAAGTAACTTTTTCAAGCTCCTAAGACTTGTGGAAGGTATTCTGCTCTTGCTATTGAGAGATGAACCAGGGACTGAGGGCATGGAGCATATAATTGTTTCTATGTGAAATATATGTATACCTACAAAATCAACATCAACATTAACACAAAGCAAAATACAATTTTTTTTGAGTTACATTGCGCTTTTTCTCTCTGCGCTCCTAGCACTCGCTCTCTGCACTCGCTTAAGGCATTCTGTTGCCTGAAGTAAAGGAGAAAATTGAGACTCTTCTGTTAATTTCACCTCCCATTGTTAGTTCAGGGTTACTCAAAATGGTCCATGAAGGATTCGGTGCTGCCTGTTGTGAGTTTCCAGGACAGAAGCAAACAGTTGTAACCAATGGGCACAAATATGCTGGTTCCTAGCACATGGCAGAAAATAAATGCATGATCTGCCCTATCAGATTCTTTAAGAAGCTCTGCATAAGATTACTCCCTTGGCTACACTCCTAGAAATTTTAAGAACCTAACCAAACTACAAATAACATGAAGCCATAAAGATAGAACTTCCATAATTGTAGTGCAAATATATTCATGGTACTGTCTCTGAAAACTTCCCTGCTGTTTCCCACCACCCAGCAACTGCTGCCTGAAGCAGCCTCCTCATGGTTTCTAATTGTAGGACAATCCCTTCTGTTAATTAAGGAAATCTTCTTTGATTGGTACCATTCTTCAATGGAGGCTGCAGTGGGTGGTAAAGTCAGATATTTATGGACCATAAGATCAGCAAAATGCTCACCATCCTAACCTATTTTGCAGAATCTAAAATTCAATTGTGCTCTTGTACCTACCTACCTTTTGTCAAGAACACATGCAAAAGGAGAGCTGTGAAAATTTTCAGACCTCATATTTCAAGTGAGTATAGCATGTTTAAATCCTCTTATACATTCTAACAACCTAGGCCACTTTGGACTGTAGAGGGGCTTGGAGAAGCCAGCATCACCTGGCTCCAGCCGAGGGTGATCAGATGAGGGAAAGTGCATGCACACGTGGTGCACATGGCTTCCCACATGCATTCTTTGGCAACATAGGGCAACTCTTCTGTGTTGCCCTGCCAAAGGCATGTGCTGGCTCTGCCCTCCTTCACCCATGGAGCCGGCACAACATCATGTGATGGGAGCTGGCTGGCTCTGTAGGTGATCTGGGCTAAAATTGTCGCATGACACTGATTTTTGCCCTTTGTGATGAGGTCCTAAGCAAGTTCCCAGTGTATATTATCTTTATTATTGTTATCATTCTTCTTTTCACAATTGTAATAAATCTAAAACTATTGTTTATGGTCTGTGATATTAAAAAATAAGGCTGATTCAAGGTAATTCACATGACTAAAAAGAGAAAGGAGTCAGAGAGGGAAGAAGAAAGCAATCCTTAGGGTAGTTATGTCTTTGATAGAGTCCAAAGTCTTCTCCTTGATTTGAGGTTTTTTTCTGGAAAGGAGGAGATGAAGCCTCTGGTTGGGATGACATGCTTCACAACTCCCAAAGCAAATATGTACATTTTTTGGCTGATGTCAGATTTTAAGCATGCTTTTTTTAACCCATGTTTTTTAGCTGATGATGCAATTCAGCGTGCATTTTCAGTAAGCGTCATCTATCCGTCAGCCCCTTTTATCCCAGATTTTAGAGCCTACATAGAAGGGCCCTTAATACATCTAAGAAATGTCTCTGATGGCATCATGAATGCCATAATTGCCCTCTTAATGGTCACCTCAATTCTCATACACAATGACTGTAGTCATAAATGGATTGTGTAAATTGTGAGTAGCCTAGCTAGACCCCAAAGTTGAAAGTCAAAACGCGAAAGAGTACTGAGAAGAGCAACCCAGCTATAACCCATTTAGAAATCTGATTAATAAGAAATCTACTATTGCTCACCAGCTGTAATCTTGCAGGAAAGAGAAGCTGTAACTTTACTACAATGCATTTTCTTTATCATGAGATAAAACCACTACTGGCTTTTCAGTCCAGCTTTTCTCTTGCACACTGTTCTTCTTGGCTTCCCCAACTCAGCTACAGCACATTAACTCTTCTTGAAGTACAAAGTAGAGGACAGCAAGTGCCAGACCATTTTTTTTCCTCAAATGGTTTCCAAAAGCTGCGAAATTTCCTGCCTGGCTACATCAGATCGGCCAACAACTTCGTAATTGTCTCAAAACAGTTGGTTGACTTTTCTTTCCTCCTATGTTTTTAAAGTCGGCCTGGTTGAGTTGCTGTTTTTTTTCTTCTCTTCCCTTAAATGAAATCAGCATCTTGAGATCCTTATGTTTTCTTAGGGTGCACTCTGGTTTGTTATTTATGATCAAGATGCTCTACAAGAGACAGTTTTAAGTCTGCGGTGAGAGAGAGATTGTATTTCTTTTAATGATTTGAAAACAGGAGCAGGAAACAGGACTTCTGATGTAAAAATAGGAATCCACTTAAAATGAAGGCCACATGATTCCCAATTACAGAATATTTCATCCTTGTCTTTTTCCTTCCTTTTGTTTTCCCCATTCCTCTTTCAACCTCAGTGTGCAGGATGGGAAAAAGAAGGAAGATCCACGTTTTGTCTTTGTTTATTTGTCTATTCTAGTTCAAATCTGAAACCCAGATTACAAACAGAGCACAGAATGGAAAGGACACTGTCTGAAATATTAGTTCACACATCTGTTTTATCCCAATAACAACAACACTTTATTTATATTTTGCCCTTCTCCCCGAAGGGACTCAGAGCGGATTACAGTACACATAAGCAGACACAGGCAAACATTCAGTGCCTTATTACAATGACATACAATGAGATACAAATACATAAACAAAGGCAAAGGCTTCTCCTTTCATTTCCAGCTCTGGAGGCAGTACTCATGCCCGTATGGCATTAACACCACTACCATCAATTAATTATTAACTCATAAGAAAAGGTATAAGTTCAGTCCCACTTAGCAAGCGGTGCCTATATCCGAGCCAGATCCACACATGGAAATGTTGCACCTTTTGTGACATATTGTGCATAAGGTAAAGGTAAAGGTTTTCCCCTGACATTAAGTCTAGTCATGCCTGATTCTGAGGGTTTGTGCTCATCTCCATTTCTAAGCTGAAAGCTGGCGTTGTCCGTAGACACCTCCAAAGTCATGTGGCTAGCATGTCTGCATGGAGCACCGTTACCTTCCCGCCAATAAGAACGGTACCTGTTGGTCTACTCACATTTGTATGTTTTTGAACTGCTAGGTTGGCAGAAACTAGGGCTAACAGTGGGAGCCCACTCCGCTCCCCAGATTTGAACCGCTGACCTTTCGGTCAGAAAGTTCAACAGCTCAGTGGTTTAACCCGTGGTGCCACTGGGGGTTCTATTGTGCATAGATCTAATAAATTGAATTATAAAATAAATCGTGGGATCAAAATTTCGATCATATGAGGGGGAAGGTATTGAAGACACTTTTCATCTAGATCAATGGTTCTCCACCTGTGAGTCCCCAGATGTTTTGGCCTTCAACTCCCAGAAATCCTAACAGCTGGTAAAGTGGCTGGGATTTCTGGGAGTTGTAGGCCAAAACATCTGGGGACCCACAGGTTGAGAAACACTGATCTAGGGCATCTTTCAGACTGTGGTGAGAGGGAGTGAGATAAATTTCAGAGGAAATCTTTGTAAGATTTTGTAAAATGTTTATAACATGTATCATTTCTAAATTCTGAGTGAATAAAAGCGCCAATAGGGGTGGGTACATATATTTGGAAAACATTAAGTTCAATGTCTTGAGTTTTGTGAGTGTTTTGACTTGAGAAGTATTTGTGGCGAGATTCCATTTATCAACAGAAATAATAAATTAGCTGAGGAATTCTGCAAGAAATGTTTGCCTCTGACAGAAATCGTCCCTGTTCTCCCTCCTCTGAAGACTTTCAGTTTTATCCCTGATTGTAAACTAAACCTGCCCAAATTCATTAAATGGCAATGTGCCGTTTCCTTAGTACTGGTGAAATTTATCGGAGGTATTTTTTCCTCCAGCCCGGGCTGCAGGAAAAACATATGTTACCATGCCAAGGAAAACAATAACGCGGAAATGTTATGCTCCAATTTGACCAAATGACCCGTTCCCTTTTTAGATTAGTTCTTAATCCTAGCACAAGGGTCATCCTGTAAGAATACTTCTGTGACAAGTCAGTGTTCACTCCTCATGTGGGAGGAGGGGTGGAGGGAAGTGACTTATTATAAAACTCACTGTACTCATTGCAGTTAATGAGATGTGGAAAGCTTTGTAATTTGATTTGCTGGACCATATGCTGTAAAAGGATACTGCTGATTTCATTCCTCCACATTTAATTTAAGCAGTATGCAACAGCTTCTTCATATGGCTACTTGTATAATAAAAATTAACGTGGAGTATTTAAAAAAATGAAAAGGAAAGCATGCACACACCATTGTTGGCTTTATTACTTAGTGCGGTTGGATTGCAAGAGTTTTTCCCCCCCTTCTTTCTCTCGTTGAAAACATCTGCAAGTAATATGTGGGTCTAATTTTAAATCCTGGCAAATATTTTCCACTTAACATTAGGGTTCTTTTTTTTTTTTTATAAAAAAGAATCCTGACAAAAATTGGAGTGGCAGTTTTTTGGGAGCCTGTCTGTAACGGATATGCCTTCGCAAGGACAAAAACATTTCTTAATTGGAGCTAACTGTAATCCAAAACTTTAGCGTTCTCCTGACCTCCCTCCCACACTTAATTTAGACACTGCAACGCAAACAGCAATGCAATGAAATTAGACTTCTGTCTTTTTAAATACCACTTGCAATGGAATACATTGTTTCTCTCCAAATAATAGTCCTCCTCGGGTTTTTTTGGCTTTTCTTTCCGCCATCTGCTTAGAGCAAACACAGACTCTCAAACTCAGCTATAAAACTGGTCGGACTGAGTTGTGTTGCCTGCGCATAGGTCTCAGTGGGGGCCACTCCATAAAACCCAACCACATTAGGCTCTCCTGAGGTTGGAGGGTTTGACCCCAACTGTATTTGTTGCATCCATGCGGCCAAAAAAGCTATGGGACTGAAGCCCCATCTACACCGCAATTTGAACTGTACTATAATGATCAGTGTGGACTCATATAATGCAGTTTGAGATGCAATGAACTGGATTTTATGAATCTACACCGCCATATAATTCAATGCAGTTAATCTGCATTCTGGACCTGCATTATATGGCAGTGTAGATGGGGCCTGAGTCCTGGGTGATGTTCAGGATCTAATAAAAGTAAAGGTAAAGGTTTCCCCGTGACATTAAGTCTAATTGTGTCTGACTCTGGGGGTTGGTTCTCGTCTCCATTTCTAAGTCGAAGAGCTGGTGTTGTCCATAGACACCTCCTAGATCATGTGGCCAGCATAAATGCATGGAGCAGCGTTACCTTCCCGCCAAAGCGGTACTTATTGATCTACTCACATTTAGATGTTTTCGAACTGCTAGGTTGGCAGAAGCTGGATCTAACAGCAGGAGCTCACCCCACTCTCTGGATCTAATAGCATTCCCAAAATCTATGCTTGAAAGAATTGGTTCATCAAATAAAGGCAACCATCGTGTTATATTTTCAAAGGTATTTTACCATTCCAAAGCACTCAGAGGACATCAAGATCAATTGTGAGAGATACTAGTATGCCAGAGTTCACATAGCTAGGTGTCTGTGTGCAAGCAATAAACGGTTTCAGAAGATTCTCTTCATAGGTCCAAAGCCAGCTCATCAAATGTGCCTGTTAGAAAACTACTATTTTTCTGAATTATAACTGTCAGAATTTACCATCAGTTGTGTTTCCATATTCTCAGAGCTGTTGTCTAGAAAAGCAAGTTTTCCAATTGCTAGTCTGTATGCTTTACAGTTCCTGCATCAAGTGTTTCCCCTTCTTCGGACCCTTTTGCAATGATAATACAATGATTCTGCTTTAACTTTCTTGGTAGCAGCCCATGAAAACCTAGAATTTGTAGTTTGGTGAAACATGATTTCTCTCTGGCTGAGACTTCTAAATGCCCATTCCTAAACTGCAAATCCCAGGATTCCAGTGGAATTATAGTGCTGTAACTGTGTAATATGAAACAGCCCTTAGGTTCACTACGTATTGCAGTCTAATTGGAAAAACGGACTGTGGAGCAGATTGTATCGAATGACCACACTTTTCTGGGGAGGACTCTCATCATCACATAGTTGGCTGGTAGCATCATCTTAAGCCAGCGCCTTCAGGTTTCACTTTTTCCTTGCAAACTGAAATGGTAAAAAAGAGTTTCTACTATCCCTTCACCCATCTGCGCCGTCTGCCCGGCATTGATGAAGTCTTCTGCACAATTGGGAGATTTGTATATACTTTTTTGAATGCGAGTCATAACAAAGGCATTTTTAACAGTTCCCCAAGATCCCAATATGTGCCTTATACCCATGATTTTCCTGGCAGAAGAATATTCCTAAAAAGAACATGTTTATCCTAGTGGTTTAGTGGGCTGGATATATTTTATGAGTAAAAGCTGGGCAGACGTTTCAGTTGGTGGAATCGACTTTGTTTATCGCCATAACTCCAAAGTCCAACAACCAGTTTGTTAGGTGTTTAAAAGTGTGGACCTCAGGACCATTGAGTTCCAATCTGCATGAAACGTAGATATACTGAAATAAGGATATCAGGATGATCCATATGTGTTCTTCTTCATTCATAACTTCTGCCATTTGGACCAAACTCTAATGCTGCTTGGCTGCATTTGTCCCAGTTTTGATCTGTGAAACGTTGGCGAGCATGCTTCTAGCATTCCTGATTTCAGCACTCTCACTGGAAAGTTACTTTGAAGAAGAATGAATTTAATAAAACGATGAAGCCAGATGATGTGCTGGAATCCACAGCATCAAACCACCAGCACTCTGTTAAATATGGTTCCTGCGCGCCATTCTCTTCCATCCTTTTTGTGTTATTTCTAGGCTCTTCACAATGGGGGAACAAAAATAGTTGGTGTCTGAATTGTTAAGACATTTGAAATTTCTAAAATTCATCTATTGGAGCTTTCTGTTAACACCCAATCTGCTCTCCAGTATCCACCCACACCTTCTTTAGATTTATTTTGCTGAAAATCCATTCGATACATATTATTTGTTTCACTTTCTCTGATTCTTCTGGAACTACAATGCCCCAAATTCCCACACGGGCCATATCAGCTTAAAGGTTCCTGGAGAAACAGTCCAAGCTCCGCCAAACAGAAGTGCAGTCTTTATGTTGGCAGAAACAATATTGATTCAGGAGTATCCCATATGATACCATTCTGGCTTCAAATAGCAATCATTTTTAAGGGCAGATTGATTAGAACAGAAGCAGGGTCGTGGCCGTGAGACAAGCTTCGCTTTTATTGAAACAGATCCAGTTTTAAAGTATTATAGCATGGAATGAAATTGCTGCTTGACTGGGTATTTAGAAGAAATAGCTGAAAATTACAGGGTACGTTTATCTGATAGCACCGATAAACATATTGCAATCCCCTTCTCAGTCTACTTCACGGGAAAACTGCCAAGGTGGTGATAAGCCTAGTTATGTTATTTAATTTTGCCAAGGACGGCTGTTTTGTGATTACTAATGGGGCCAAGCTTTCAACTATGCGACCTCTATTGATGAAGCTTCCTGCTAGTCACAAGTGTTCCTCATCCTTTGTTCCGTGCAGTGTTGTAACTGTCAAATGCAACAGTGATATCAGCTTTTCGAGAAACTCCAGAACGATGGAAAAACGTCAGAGGAAAGGTGGCAGTTTCAACCATGCAGATTCCTCTTCAAATGATATGTGAGCCAAATTCCACTCAGTAACTCTTCCCCTTGAGTCTGTTTCAGGCTCTTCCATCAGTTCCAGAAATGAAAGCATGTGAATCTGATGGTCACAGACTGGGGTCACAGCACAGCCATAGAGACAAACCATGTGTGAAAGTGTACATTCCTGAAGAGGGTGCAATGAAACATTGTAGGAGTGGTTTGCTGACTTTCCTAGTAATTATGTGTATGTGAGGGGGATGGCTTTGTGGCACCTTAAAGGCAAACAAATGTTATTTGGCACCAGCTTATGTGGACTGTAGCCCAATTCATTAAACGTATACTCTGGTTGTTCTCCATCACATACTAAGCAGGCCTGACCTTGAACATAGACAGGATCAAATATGTGAACAGTAAATGGGGACTGATGGTGGCCAATGTAGCTTTTCTTGGGTGTTGGGTTGTGGTCTAGGTCTGTAGAAAATATGCTTTAAATCACAGTCATGGGGAGAGGAACATGAAAGATAAAAGATAAAGGTTTTCCCCTGACATTAAGTCTAGTCGTGTGTGACTCTGGGGGTTGATGCTCATCTCCATTTCTAAGCCAAAGAGCCGGTGTTGTGATAGTTTTCCTAAAGTGCATTTAGATCATAGAATACAGTTGACTCCATTTCAACTGCCAAAGTTCTATGCTATGGAATCCTGGGATTTGTAGTTTGATGAGGCATCAGTACTATTTAGCTGAGAAGACTAAAGACCTTTTACAACTTTAGATCCTGTGATTCCATAGCATTGGGTCATGACAGTTAAAGTGTCAACTGCATTAATTTTAAGGTGTAGATGCACATCTATGACTTCATCACATGGGTCTTTGCAAGTGTCCTAGGACACTTGCAACACACTTAATCTATGGAATCCCATACTGCCCATCACACAGCACACAATCACTTCCAGTGAGGCTCCATAGATAAACTGTGCCGCCTAGGACACTTTGCCCAGAACATGGGAGGCTTCCCATGTTCTGTAAGCTGCAATGGGGTCAGCATAGGATGAAGCCACATGGTGACGCTTCCCCACGTGTGATGGGAAAGTGTCGCTGCAAACGAGGCATGGCGTGGAATGACAGGATTGCTCTGCTGCCCCATGGATTTGCCACGGAGGCTGGCGAATCCCCACAGATTCAACAGTAAGTGTGATGAAGTCCCTAGCCTGAATTTGGGTGGAATGTATGCAGGAAGAACTGCAAAATTTTAATGGGCAGGTAGGCTGGTCTCTGTGTGCTTTTATAGTACTGCCTATTGGCACCCTCAACCTCTACAGTGTAGCTTTTTCAAATATTAGTATGATTATTACCCAAACAGGGCAATATGAGCATCTTGTACTCAAAATAAATCCTACTGGGTCTTTGGGATTTATAGGAAATATGCATTTGGACTGCAGCTTCATTATGCAACAAGTTGCTTTAAAGTAAACAATAAACTGTCAAACACCTGTAAAATGTCCACTGGACAAGGAAATCACATTCTCTCATGAAAGCTAGTCACTTTACCAGCAATTATTTATAAACCCAGAGTAATAGCTATAGCCCATATACCAGAAGATGTTCTCCAACTTCAGTTGTGTTGTCTAATTTTAATGTGCTGTAGTAGGATGTCTATTCCATAGATTTCTGTTTGGAGATTTGTGTTCTTTTACCCCAAAGCTTTGTGCTAGTATAATGGGTAGTGCTCTTTGTAATTCACCATAATTCTGCAATGGTGCAAGATATTATGGTTGATTTTGTATCCATGGAGGCCACTATCCATAGCTTGAAAATATTTCCCTCCAAAATCAAACCACGATTCTGCCATTTGTAAAAGGAGAACCATTTTATTACATCATTGTATATAATGCTGCTTAAGCATTCAGATTTTGGCATCCATAGGGAATACTGGAACCAAACCCCAATTGATATGAAGGGCCTACTGTATTTTATTTTCCACTAGGTATGGGCTTTGCCAACAAGTTGCTTCCATTAACCTGATTTCCTTAGATATTTTTGGATTTCAACTGCTACATTCTCTGTGATTTATGGCAATTGTATTCCAAATGACCTGGATGGCATCAAGTGGGTAAAGCTAAATATTATTTGTTCCAGCTAGCATTTATTTTTGCTTACTTTGATTTTATTGTAATCACAAATTGTTTTTATTGCCAGGCACACTGAGTGCAACATATTTGACTGAGTGCAGCCATATTTCCAAAACCAGATAGGAGAAAAATAGCTGGGATGAAACATAGTGATGGAATGGTTCTGGGAAAAGATATTATTGTTGCAGTTGTTAAAATCCTGCCTTTCCCCCTGTTAGGACTCAAGGTTACAGAGTTGAAACAAACATAGTAAAAAATTCACAGCATACCAAAGGTAATTCATAATCATCATAAAATTAAAACTAGTTACAAACACAAACCGTTGGAATAAAAACAAATAGAAATCCAGCACATTACACAAAATAGAGGGTGGAGGGGATTCAATCACCACTTTCATTTTGCCTCTTTCAATTAAGTATGCAAAGGGATCTTGTAGTAGCATATTAGAAACTAATTGAAGGAACAAAGTTGGTAGCGTAAACTCTTGTAGATTTATGGTACACCTACACTATAGAATAAATGCAGTTTGACACCACTTTAACGTCAATGCTATGGAATCATGGCAGCTGAAAATTTTCAAAATTCCTAGCCTCCTCTGCCAAAGAGTGCTGGTTCCTCACCAAATGACAAATCCCAGGATTCCATAGCATTGAGCCATGGTAGTTAAAGTGGTGTCAAATTGCATTACAGTAGAGTCTTGCTTATCCGACCTTTGCTTATCCGACATTCCGTCCTATCCAACACTCTTATCTGATGCCCCTATGTTATACCTAGTACATGGAACGGTTTGCTGCGTGTTGCTGTGCTATTTCTATTAAGTACCTGGCCACCCAATGCCTTGCTTTATGACTGTTTGGTTGCAGTCTGTGTTGGAAGGTACAGCTCTGTCTTCAACATGTCTAATCTAATTCTAAAAATTCATGGATCATGCGGACCTTTAAAAGGTTATGTTTGCAGTTCTCATGCATAAATCCTTTCCTAATTTCTCATTTCCAGTTTCATTTATTGGAGGGAGATGTTCTGCAAATCTTAGATGGGCAGAGAGAGGTGCCAGAGTTGAGTGACATGTGGCTAGAATACCATATTAAAAATGAGAATTCCTTTTGATCACCTTAAGGTGTCAGGATCAGGGACATAGTAGCCTCGACGATTTTCTCTTAGCCCAAGTGCCTTGACAATCAAGTGTGTTTGCCAGAGGTTTTTTTTTCGGATTGTTTGATTTCTTCATTGCAGACAAAATGAAACAGCTTTAGCGAGGAGGCTGAGCAGCATATCCCATAAAAATCGAAACCGACTTGGCTGGTTGGAGCACAGGCTGCCTTCCTCTGTTGTGGCATACACAGACCTCTATTTATGGTACTTCATTCTGGAGTCAGGCAACCGATCTGGAAGGGAGTGTTAGAAACAGTCACTAAAGTAATTAGAGGGCAATTTGGAAATTTAATAGGAATGTGTTAAACAAATCTTCAAAGGTTTGAGTTTATTGGTTTCACCTTAATTTTTTTTAAGTTATTGGTTTTATTTTTTTAAGGTTAAAATGTTTGTTCTGGCTCTTAATATATGTGCCTGTCTTGATTTTAATATCAACAAAATGTAGTTTGGAACTGACTTAATAGCTCTGAGTGTACTTTGCTGGGAATTACAAACAATAGGAAGGACGCCAAAGTATGTAAGGGAAATACCTACAAAGCCCTCTCTTTGTGCTCCTTTGGGCTCTCCTTAGAAGCTTTCTCAAACTCCAAGAATCACTTCACGCAACAACATTCCCACAGAGACATAAATAACATCTGAATAGGAATATTCATGATTCCCCTTTGTGGCAATTTTACATACTTGGTGTAATTCATCATGTAATGCAAATCATGCTAGACCTTTGTATTCAGTTGCACTTTTGCAGAATGGCTACACACAGTGAATTCAATCCAGTTAGGTTTATCTCAGTCCACTGGAGTTATTGTCCAAAATTAAAGAAATTCTAGTTGATCTATTGTATGATGGTAGCGATGACATACCCTCTAACTGTCCTTATCCCGTTCCTCCTACATTTTTGCTTGGTTTTAAAATGGGATGGGTTATCTCTCCTCTTCTTGCTTTCCACCTTCATCCTCAACAAACTTCAATTGCTGCAAATTTAGGTGTTTTTTAAACATTGGGTTAAACCCTTGTGCTGGCAGGACTGATGACTTGAAGATTGGGTTGCTGACCTGAAGGTTGCCGGTTCGAATCCAACCCAGGGAAAGCGCAGATGAGCTCCCTCTATCAGCTCCAGCTCCATTCGGGGACATGAGAGAAGCCTCCCACAAGGATGGTAAATACATCAAAAAAGATCCGGGTGTCCCCTGGGCAATGCCCTTGCAGACAGCCAATTCTCTCACACCAGAAGCGACTTGCAGTTTCTAATGTTGCTCCTGACATGAAAAAAAACCAAAACCAAAACCATCACCATGTGCATCACTCCCTAACATTCATGCATGGTGGAAGAGGATAACCTTCCCATAAAGGGAGAGGGAACTGTTCTTCAGTTAGGGTCTTGGATAGCTAGACCGCCCCCCCCCCCATAGAACTTGCAGTTGGAGAGAGGAATATTATCCTTTGCAAAAGGATCAAGCATAAAAAAACTTTTACACCCTCATCTAGCTTGTCTGTTGTTCCTTATTCTTAACCTTTGCCACCTCATTTTGCTTCATCATTTTCCACTTTCATCTGTGGAATGTTGGTAGTTTTATGGTGATGCATTGTTGTTGCTATCTTGGCAGCCACCTCTCCACAAAAATTGACATCAACACCGAAATACAACACCATTTGAACTCCACGAGCAAAGCATTCTTTCAAAGGAAGCATAGAGTGTTTGAGGATTGGGATATCCATAGGGATACCAAGTTGCTTGTTTGCAAAGCTACTGTCTTTCCAGCTCTGTTGTATGCCTGTGAAACATGGACCATCTACAAACATCAGTCTTGACAAGATTCCATCAGCATTGCCTTTGAAAAATCTTGCAAATATCTTGAGAAGACAGGCAGACGAATGTCAGCATTCTGGCAGAAGGAAAGACCACCAGCACTGAAGTAAGGAGTCTCTGCCATCAATTTTGCTGGAGTAGCCATGTTGCCTGAATATTTGATCACTGCCTCACAAAGCAGTTGCTTTATTCTCAATTTAAGAACAGAAAACAGAATGTTGGTGGACAACAAAAGAGATTTAAAGATGGACTGAAAGCCAACCTAAAAATGTGGTATGAATGCCAAGAACTGGGAAGCCCTAGCACTTGAACATTGTAATTGGAGGTCATCTGTTACCAGCGGTGCCATGGATTTTGAACAAGCCTGAATATAAGGTGAAAGGAATCAACATGTCAAGAGGAAGGAACATCAAGCAAACCCTTGTCCTGACCACCTTCCATCTGGAAAGTCTTGTCCTCAATGTGAAAGAACATGTGGTTCCAGAATAGATATTCACAATTATTTATGGATCTACCGCCAAGACTCTGCCTCTGAAAGACAATCATACTCAGCCACAATAACAACATTATCATGCCTATGATAATGCTGTTGCTTGGAGTTCTCTTTAGCATAACTGGAGGTTACATTAATGTTGCTTAAGGATAAATACATTACCTTCTTATGAAAGATGTTTGGTCAGTGTTATAACAACTGTTAGACAGTGTCCTGAGTTCAGTCCTCTGCCCCAAACGGTCATGGATTTAGCATGCAATGTACCAGGAAAGCTCCTTTCTGCTGTAGTGGGCTGGCTGCCTCCATCTCTATCATGTGAAACACCACATAGGTATACAGATGGAACCACATATTGGATCTGTTATGAAATTTCTCTGTAACCAAATTCAGGATGACAACCATCTTGAATTTGCTTAAAGAGCTGAGCTTAAAGAGTTGGGCATGTTTAGCCTGCAGAAGAGAAGGCTGAGAAGAGATATGATGACGGCCATGTATAAATATGTGAGGGGAAGTCATAGGGAGGAGGGAACAAGCTTGTTTTCTGCTGCCCTGGAGACTACGACACGGAACAATGGTTTCAAACTATAGGAAAGGAGATCCCAGCAGCGGAACTCGCTTCCCCGAAGTGTGGTGAAAACTTCTTCTTTGGAGGCTTTTAAGCAGAGGCTAGATGGCCATCTGTCAGGAGTGTTACGAATGCGATTTTCCTGCTTCTTGGCAGGGGGTTGGACTGAATGGCCTCAAGGTCTCTTCCAACTCTATGACTCTGTGATTCGATGACCACATTCTACACTGTGCAGATCTTCACATGTAGAATCATATTTTGCTTGAACTAGGCAACACTTGTTCAGTGTGGATATTGCAGCTGAATACACATTCAAATGTATCTTTGAATGTGTTCAAGCATCAATTGCATGCATAATGACAAGAAATGTGTTCAGTCACTTCCACTGTTTTGAACTGAATGTGGACATTGAATATTGAATTTGTTTATTCCAGCACAGTGCAAGGCAGGTCACTTGGGTCTGAGGGATATCAGTGGTTGTCACTGAGACCAATTTCTCCCTGATCCTTCCACCATACTCAGGGATGGGGCAGATATTCTTTCTTTTACTATGGAATTATACTCACACACCATTTTGAAATTAACCTGCAGGAATTGAAGGGAAAAATTGGGAGGATAAGAGGGAAACTGGAACATTTTGGGAGCAGTTGAAAAACTGAGGAAGTTGTGAGAGTATCTTTTTTTTTTTTTTTGTATTGTATTTATATTTTACCTTTCCTCCAGGAGTTAAAAGTCTCCCACTTTTACCTTCATAACAATGCTGGGAGGTAGAGATTGGCCTAGTGTCATCCAGTGAAGGACAGTCCAGCCCCATCTTTATTTGTGGCTATTGTTTTAATCTGTGGAGTTACTGGGATAGCAAGCGTATGTGTCTTTGTTAGAGAGTTCCCATATTTATGCTTTCCGGGTCTGTGTGCTGTAGCTAGTGGTGTGAGTTCTTTACTATGGACAAAATACTAGAGTCTTTTAGTGCCAAGACAGCACAAAAGAGAATTTCCACTAAGGCTACAATTTTTTTCAGTTCCTTTGACTTTGCGCATGTCTTTCCATGCATGAATGTCATCTTTGAGTTGAGTGTTGAGGGAGGGCATTGGGACTGACTACTTATTTGTGACCATCAGTGGCTCCTCCTGGATTTGTGGGAACCCTTGGTTCTTCAGGAATGTCACATGCAACTCCCATCAATTTCATCCATCACAGCTAATGAAAAGGTCAAAACACATGGAGGCTAAAGCTCCCCTATATGTAGTATGCAGGACTACAGGCTGGCATGTCTTATTTTAACAACTTTTAAGAGTGCAGTTGTGTGCGTCTCTACAAGATAGTGAGACCTAGACAGTATAGTGTAATTTACTCTCATGTAAGGACGAATCCACATTAAATTAAATGGGCTTTACTTCTGAGTAGAAAGGGACATGCACCAGATTACCCTATCTATTGTCACAAATTTGTTTATTTATCGTGTCAGAAGTGATATAGTTGTAATGTATTTAAAAACACAAATTTAAAAACTTGGCATTATACTAAATGTTCTTTGACCAATAGCTGGCTACTTGGAGTGCCTCTGGTGTTGCTATAAGAAGGTTCTCCATTGTGCGTGTGGCAGGGCTCAGACTCCATTGTAATAGGTGGTCTGTGGTTTGCTCTTCTCCACACTTGCATGTTGTGGACTCCACTTTGTGGGCTCATTTCTTAAGGTTGGCTCTGCATCTCATGGTGCCAGAGCGCAGTCTGTTCAGCGCCTTCCAAGTTGCCCAGTCTTTTGTGTGCCCAGGAGGGTGTCTCTCATCTGGTATTGGCCATGACTTGAGTTTCCAGATTTTTGCCTGCCACTTTTGGGCTCTTGCTTTCTGAGAAAACTATTCCTTGATTTAAGGCATTGATGTGCTGGCTGAAATCCAAACAGAAGATGGGCTGGAGATGTCACTGCCTTGGTTCTTTCATTATTGGCTGCTACTTCCCGGCGGATGTCAGGTGGTGTAAAACTGGCCAAACAGTATAATTTCTCCAGCGGTGTGGGGCGTAGACATCCTGTGATAATGCGGCATGTCTCATTAAGAGCCACATCCACTGTTTCAACATGGTGAGATGTGTTCCACACTGGGCATGTGTACTCAGCAGCAGAGTAGCAAAGTACAAGGGCAGACTGTCACAGATGCTTCCAATCAAGCCAAATGGTTTCTTCTCTCATGGTTCCTTCCCCTCTGAATACAATATTTTATTCTCAGGATTGTTTCTCACTCTGAGAAATTTTTGAGGAGTATTCCAGTGTATGCAGCTATTTATTAGGAACAACATTTAAGCTTTTAATCTGAATATGTCCCTGTTTTCTACTGCCAACAATTTTAGAGATTACTTCTGGAAAAAAGATTTTTACTAATGGCAAACTTGGCTCTGTCTTGCTTTCCTTTTTCTTTCATTCTGTTTTCTAAAGACACAGCAATTTGGCCAGAAGTTGGTTTTCATGCATAGTCTATTACTTGGGTTTTTTTTTAAAAAAAATCCAAGTACAGCAGAAAAGTAGCAAGCCAAATTAAGTGAAAAGAAAACAGGCACCTTGTTTACCAGCATTCCAGACCTAGATATATGTGGTCTTTTAAAAGACTTATTGTGAAGAAAGATGTTTTTTCATACCAAAAAGGACAGAGGCCAAAAGTTTAATATTTGGTAGACAACTTATTTTATTGGATTCTTAATTTCCCCTGCATTCACATGACCCTTTACTGTAGCTTTTCATGCCTGATGCTTAATTACTTATCATTAGCAACATGCATGGGGGGCCCATCTGCATATTTATAAATGTGATCATTAGTACACAGAAAGACAAAGGTTTTCTTTAGGACCCTCATTAGTTATTTGGCTTTCATGGAAATGATCATTAGGAAAAAGACGGCCCACCTGGTTAAATAATTACAGTTCAGATTTGGAAAGCTCTCTTGCATTTTTTTAACCGAATATTTCAGCATTGAGTTTGCGGAACATCAAAATGGAAGGCATATTCTCCACTTTTTATTGTTTAGGGACTAATTGTTAGGCAAATATCTGATGATTTATGGATCTATAATTTTGGTGTTTCCTAAAAAAAAATCCCCGAATGCCTACCAATTCTGAATTATTCATTAAAAATACACAAGCATTAAAATATTTTATGACAGTTACTAGTGTACATAATGTGAAATTGAGATTAATTAGAAATAGATTTCTGTTATGTATATTTTCTTTGTTTCCTGTGTAATATAATTAAGATAATCTCCAGATATTATGGAACAGACATTGGCATGCTATTTTTGAATAACAGAGCATAATGCAATGTGAGTTCCTGTTAGAATAGTAAATGTAAAGGTTTCCCCTTGATATTAAGTCTAGTCGTGTCCGACTCTGGGGGTTGGTGCTCATCTCCATTTCTAAGCTGAAGAGCCAGAGTTGTCTGTAGAACCTCCAAGGTTATGTAGCTGGCATGACTGCAGGGAGTGCCATTACCTTCCCACAGAAGCAGTACCTATTGATCTACTCACATTTGCATGTTTTCAAATTGCTAGGTTGGCAGAAGCTGGGGCTAACTGCAGGAGCTCACCCTGCTCCCCTTTCGGTCAACAAGTTCAGCAGCTCAGCGATTTACCCCGCGGTGCAACTGGGGGCTCCCCAGTTAGAATAGGCTTACTGAAATAAACAAGACCTATTTAATAGTGACTAACAAGTTCCACTCATATCCATGAAGTCTATTCTAGCTGCGAGTAACATTAGATTTAATCCACGATGGTAAAAATACAATGTACAGTCAGATTTCTTTTGTACGTTCTCCATGTTGCATAGAGCAGGCTTTTCATGTGATTCTGTCTCCTGGGGCCCATTGATATTCAACAATTATAGCACTATTATTCCACTTTAATTGCCTTGGCTCCAACCTATGCAATCCTGGGATTGGCAGTTTAGGGTGGAGCATTTTAAATTCTTGGCCAAAACTCCAAGATTCAGTTGGTTTAAATGGAATCATAGGGCTTTAATTGTGTTATACAGATATGTTTCTGGTATTCTGCAGTATATTTTCCACTTCATTGCTTTTTGTAGTAAATGGTTAGAATGTTGGGCTAGGAATGAAAGGAAACCAAAGCTTCAAACACATCTAAGAAGCTCTCCAGATAACCTTGAGCCAGCCACTACATTTTATTTACCTACCACACAAAATACCACTTGCGGTAAGGTACATTTAAGAGGAAGGAACTGGCAAAACCACCTCTGAGTATTCCTTGCCTAAGAAACCTGTATGAAGTTCATAGATTCACCATAAGGCAACAAGTAACTTGAAGCCTCATACATACACATACACATACAGCATAGGTACTAGCATAAAATGAGGGCAAGGGAATGTCATATTTGCCTCCTTGAACTTTCTGGAGGAAAGTGGAGTGCAAATAATTGACCAAAATTTTGTGTGTGTGTCTCAGATGACAGTAACATGTACGAAGGCACACTAGTGAATGTAAATATGTACTAGAATCATAGAGTTGGAAGAGACCACATGGGCCATCCAGTCCAACCCCCTGCTAAGAAGCAGGAAAATTGCATTCAAAGCACCCGCAACAGATGGCCATCCAGCCTCTGCTTAAAAGCATCCAAGGAAGGAGCCTTCACCACACTCCTGGGCAGAGAGTTCCACTGCTGAACGGCTCTCACAGTGAGGAAGTTCTTCCTAATGTTCAGGTGGAATCTCCTTTCCTGTAGTTTGAAGCTGTTGTTCCGCGTCCTAGTTTCCAGGGCAGCAGAAAATAAGCTTGCTCCCTCCTCCCTAGACTTCCCCTCACATATGTATACATGGCCCTCATCATGTATCCTCTCAGCCTTCTCTTCTGCAGGCTAAACATGCCCAGCTCTTTAAACCACTCCTCATAGGGCTTGTTCTCCAGACCCTTGATCATTTTAGTTGCCCTTCTCTGGACACATTCCAGCTTGAAACATCTCCCTTCAATTGTGGTGCCCAGAATTGGACACAGTGTTCCAGGCATGGTCTGACCAAGGCAGAATTGAGGGGTAGCATTACTTCCCTGGATTTAGACACTACACTCCTATTTATGCAGGCCAAAATCCCATTGGCTTTTTTGCCACCACATCACATTTTTGGCTCATGTTTAATCTGTCCACGAGGACTCCAAGATCTTTTTCACACGTACTGCTGTCCAGCCAAGTGTCCCCCATTCTGTATGGACTTCTTTTAGTAGCCTTGCCTAATCCACAGACCTCCAGATATGTTGGACTACAATTACCTTCTTCCCAGCCTGTGCAACTATAGTTTTGCTGGATGATGGGAGTGGTAATCCTACCCATCTGGCAGGCCTGCTATAAGTTGCCATGTGTGTTGAATACCACATTGCTGTGTGCTATGAGGTACAAATCCTGGAAATGAACTTGTAGCGGAATACGGTTTGTCATTCGTATGCCGACTGCATTTTGCCATTAGAGCTTTATTGGAGCAGAAGACATCCTGATAGGATAATTTCTTCCCTAGTGAAAAACCACAACTGTGAGAAAAAACCTTGTCAGAGGCCCACATCTCATCTGTAAACAATTAGGCAGCTTGCGCTCCTTCAGCCGGGCTTGGAAAAGCTCTGAAAATCTGCAATCAGTTATATCTCCAATTACCATAAAAATATATTATCCATCTATTCATTTATTAATGATTCATCAGTTAACCACACATAATGAGCAAATAATTAGTAATGCTGCATGGTTGCCAAAAAAGGGAGAAAGTGTTGGGCATTTTAAAGATGAAAAGGTTGCGCTTTATGCTGAAGCTGAGCGATGATAAAGTTAATACCAAAGATAATTAGGAAAGGGCCTCCCCGATCTTAGAGGCCGAGGGCCCGCAAAATAGTGCTTAATTGAACTGAAAATTAATATTCTTCAAAAGCTTGCGTGTTTCCACACATTAGTGGCTGGATTTGCTTGAAGATCTCCCTTCAGCAAGGGATGCACAAAATAATAATAATAGTAATAATAATAATAATAATAATAATAATAATAATAATAATAATGCCAAATAGCAAGACTGTGTTCTTTGTTTGCCTGGTTTATGCCATTTTGGGAAACAATCAATTGCATTCATATCAGCTTGCGTGTTTCCACACATTAGCGGCTGGATTTGCTTGAAAATCTCCCTTCAGCAAGGGATGCACAACATAATAATAATAATAATAATAATAATAATAATAATAATAATAATAATGCCAAGTAGCAAGACTGTACTCTTTGTTTGCCTGGTTCAGGCCATTTTGGGAAACAATCAATTGCATTCATGTCAGTCGAAGCCCATCCCTTTGCTAATTATCATTCAGTGCTGAAATGACTTCTGTGAAATTGGGAGCAAGAAGAAACACATAGCTGTACAAGGGATGCTTTTCAGGCTCCCGCCGTAAATGTGAAAGAGGCCTCGGGCACACAGATGTTAAAACAGTGAATTCCCCTACGGATTAGGCTAATAGAAACCCTGTCAGAGTAAGTCAAATCCGGGGTCTGTGGTCAAAATCTAATTAATGTTTCTGCACTTAAAAAAGAATCGGGAATGCCTGGAGGTGACGAAGACTGTATAAGAAACTCGCTTGTTTGTAAAATTGTTAGTGCCGCGTAGTAACTAACGCTGAGCGATTGCTTTACAATGTAACACCTGTTCGCTGAACAGCTCTGTGTACTGGATTTAATATAGCGTGTTATTGGCGGGGCAGGTCCAGCTCAGCCCAGGCAGAAGCCACCTCTGACCTCTGGAGAAATAGCTGGAGTCCGTGTTGGAGTCTGGGGGAAAATGGCTATTATTTATTCCCGAGTTCCATCGGAAGAGTGTCTGACAAGCCTTAAACATCCTCTGATTATCTGGCACTGATTGAGCCTTGCTGACAGTCTTCATTTAGGAACTACCTAAGAGGACAGGGTTGTACCCCAAATAGACCAAGGAGCTGGGTTATATTAGAAAAACCAGGAGAGATTGTCCTTGAAATTCAGGTTGAGAACAGAGCAGGCACTGTCTCTGAGGGCTTTCACAAAGGCATTGTATACAAGTAATAATCAACTGAAAAGATTTCTAATGCAGTAATATTTCCATTTTTGCAAGCACCCCAAATTCCTCCAGCATAGTGACAAACAACATTGGGAGCAGGAGCAGGCCTTGCACTTCAGAATAATGAGAGCCTTATCTAGTTCATATACGACTGTTATTGAAGAAAAGAAATGGGAAAGCGTCTGTGGATTGGAAATTTTAATTATTTAAATATACTACAAGATACCTCTTTTGTAGTTTTCTTTTGTGGAAAATCTGCAATTTTGGGGACGGCATCCCACCCAGAGCTTTGGAATGATTTTACCATCATGCATAATGACACTCCAAGACAAAAAAAAAACTAATTAAAAAAATAGAAGAGCACTAAAGAGGAACTTGACAATATTTACGCCTCTGCAAAATCCTAGCAAAAAATGCTTAAAGTAATCTAAGATCTTGGGGGAGTTAATTTGTTTTTTGGCTGGGTAGGAGGCACAAGGCTTTCAAAAACACTGAGTGTAATCCTTCTGTAGCTCTTTGGAAAAGAGAAATAATACTCCCTCTTTAAGCGGTTTCTTGCTGCAGTAAGAGAACAAAGATAAAGAGAACGGACAGAAAACTCAAGTTGTTGGTTTAAAATAAGAAGCAATATCTACAAGGTTTTTAGTTGTGATTTCTCTGATTAGCCAGTGGAGCTTGAATTATCGCACCCTTTTAAATGCTGGGTAATTTTGCAACATTTATGATTCAGGTTAAACTGAATGGTGCGGGCGAAGTCACTGAGCATCAGAAATCATAAAATCATAAGCCATTGTACAGACTGGCCAAGTCCTGATGTGACTGTAATTCAAGGAATCTTCTCCATGAGCTTTTGAGCATTGCTGACTACTCTTCCACTCCACACCTTTCTACAAGTGGAAGTAGTCCTTGCTTTCCTGATGGTATGTTGCTTCTAAGTATTTTGGCTTTGAAATTCTTGGTGATTGAGATGTAGTCTCATTCTCTTTCTCACATTAACTGGGCAAGGCATGGATAAGCCCAGAATGAACCATGCAGCCTACCCTTCCCTGAAGCAGAACAATGTCTGTCTATCTATCTATCTATCTATCTATCTATCTATCTATCTATCTATCTATCTATCTATCTATCTATCTATCTATCTATCTAGACAGATAGCTAGCTAGCTAGCCAGCCATACATGCATACATACACATAATAAAAATATGTGTATGTGGAGAAGGTGTCCACTTACACAGACAGCCTCCCACCTCCACAAACAGCTATAGTTCCCACTGAGCAGGAGACACCAATGGCCCTCCCTCCACTGACATGCAGGTTATAGTGAGCGCCATGAACACGTAGCCCAAACCCTGCCAGTGTCCTCCACAAACACCATTCTGCCCCCCACCCAAGTGAAGGCTTTCATGCGGGGACAATTTAACCCTAGATGTTCTGTTTTCCCTCCATAATGGACATCCCAGGGTTCCTTAATTTGCATGACCCCGCTCACTGCCTCTACCTTTACCGTTTCCTACCCTTTCCTATGGCACACAGTTAACAGAGGAATTGATCAGCAACTGAATAAGAAGTTTGGGAGAATTCACCATGATGTACAAGAGTTGTACTTGACCTACATCCAGAGAGCAACAGATCTGGACCAAACATGCCACAGATAATGGGACTTGCAACACCTTCACTGATACTGTGACCCCCACCAACAATGAACTGGGTCCAGACTTGGCACAGAGAAGTCCCATGACCAACCAAACATACTGCAGGGGCTAGTGGGAATGGACCTTGATTTTGGGAGTTATAGTTCACCTGCATCCAGAAAGCACTGAACCTAGTTACTGTCAGATCTGGATTAAGCTTGGCACACAGACCCAACATGGCCAACTGCAAATACTGGCATGGTTTGGGGGTATTTGCCCTGGGAATCTGGGAGCTGTAGTTCACCCTTATCCAGACAACACTGATCTGGACCAAACTTCTGTGATATTACCTAACATCCTAAAACAAACAATGCCTTCTTCTAATAAATCGGGCACTGCTGGATCCCCAAAACTAGTGTTTTAATAATAAAGGTAAGTCATGATTGGCTTTCAGCTTGTTTAGTTCTGTGCTTAAGTTTAAGCCTTGAGGCTCTTGATGTTAAGCAAAACCAATGAATGACAATGCTGATGTAGTCAATTAAGAAACTGTATCTTAGTGCCAATGTTTCCTTGATTGTGAAGGTCATCAGAGTTCAACGTTGCATCACCTGTGATAAGCAAATGTTTCAAGATCAAAAGCACCCTACATAATAATGGCCTTGATGACATTACCCACTTAGAAGTTGCCACATTCCAGAGCACTGTGTAATCTGTAGACCATCTTTTGATGGTTTATGGATAACTTGTAGATAGGCCTGGTAATTGGTGTCATAAATGTCATGGGTGGTTACTTTTGCAATAGATGCTTATGTGATTCAGACATACCCCCGAGACTAGAGAGCTGGTGAGGCAACATATTCTGCCTTCACACATTGGTTGGAAGTCAAAGAGTCAGTAAGTTGTTGTACCTAGGTTATCAAGATGATTATGGGACATTATCAGATGCTTGAGCGGACACAGAAACATAGTCGGCAAATAGCCGTAAAAGTGTTACAAGCAAATAATGGTTGGGGGGGGGGATTGTTGAGGGAAAGATTCTGGTTGGCAGAACTTAGTGCATTTGGTTTCAGGATCTGTTAGCTATTCAGGGTACTGCAACTCTGTCCTGTATTCAATCTGACAACCCTAGTTTTATCCTCTGCTTCCCAGGGATAACCTTGTGGCATGTGCAAAGAAAGAGCTGCCATCTCAAAGCCCTTTTCCTCTTCTCATCCCATTCCTTTTGTGCTTTGCCCATTTAATTATGAGACTATAGATAGGAACCAACCAGTCCATCCTCCAGGAAATAATGCCTGGCTGCTCACTGGAGGGAAGGATATTAGAGGCAAAGCTGAAGTATTTTGGCCACATCATGAGGAGACAGGAAAGCTTGGAAAAGATCATGATGCTGGGGAAAATGGAAGGAAAAAGGAAGAGAGGCTGACCAAGGGCAAGATGGATGGACGGTATCCTTGAAGTGACTGGCTTGACCTTGAAGGAACTGGGGGCAGTGACGGCCAACAGGGAGCTCTGGCGTGGACTGGTCCATGAGGTCATGAAGAGTCGGAGACGACTAAATGACTGAGCAGCAGCAGATAGGAACTATCTTGCATTTTAAGATCTACCATGTTTCCTCTCATAATCGTCACCACCTCATAATCATCACACTCCTCGTTTTGGGGTCCCAAAATGTTTTTTCTTTTTCTTCTGTAATTGTTGTAGATAGCTTTAAACAAAAACAATCTCACTTCTACCTGAAAGACAGTTTAAACAAACACTGAGCTTTCCCTCCTCTGTTCTTTGCTCAAAAACAGTTCAAACATACACTGAGCTCTTTCCTCCTCCTCTTCATATTGGAGGTAAGACAGTTTAAAAAACAAACAAAACAAAAAGCAGAAACAGGCAAACAGAAGGTACCAATTTTATTTCATCAGGTAATAGTTGCATCCTTTTTTCTCAACAAAAAAGAGATAAAAAGTGTGACTATTATGTGATGGAATACAGTATATGGCAAAACACAGAAAACTTGACTTTTTGACATCTAGAGATGCCCAGTCATGAAGTCAGCCTGAGGCTTGATCTACACTGCCATATAATCCAGTTTCTGAATCTAGATTATCTGCTTTGAACTGGATTAAATGAGTCTGCACTGCCACATAATCCAGTTCAAAGCAGATAATCTGGATTCAGAAACTAAATTATGTGGCAGATCTACCATGTTTCATCTCGTAATAGTCACCACCTCATAATCATCTGAGATTTACCACCCCAAAAAGTAACTTTTTCAGCACAGCCTCAGGCTATGTGTAGAAGGTGTTTATGAAAGCTGCCCTCTCCTGCTTCGATCAGCTTGAATTTGAAGACCCCTTTCAGACCTAAAAACCATAAAGGCACCAGATCCCATCTGATCTTGGAAACTAGGCTGGATCAACTCTTGAATGCGAGTCTTTCAATAATACCAAGTGCTGTATGATATATTTCAGAGGAAGAAACTGGCAAAGAGAACTCTCTGAAATTCATTTTCATAACTCAACAAGTGATTTGAAGGCACATACATCAATATACTCTGAATCCTCCTTTCACCAAGTGTACTGATAGCCTTCTTGGTGGTGGCACTGTGACTGTGAAATAGCCTCCCCAGAGAGGGGCATTTTTCACCTTCTTCAAGGTCTCATAAACACTAGATGAAGATTTCTATTGTTCTTCCAGTCTGCATTCATAACTTGGGCAAGCAGCATATCCTCCTGTTCTATGCTGCTATTCATTTGCCTTTGTTTTTGCATTTTAATGTTGTATTTTGTTCTTTTATTCATGGCAGCAGCCCAGAGAATATGTGCTATCAGTGCTCTGGATCAGCAGGTCAATGAATTGGAAAACAGGGTGTGTGTAGATAGCGAGAAGCAGAATGGAAAGATTCATGTGAAAACTTGAAAGTGACTGGACTTTCTGAAGCATCAGGTTCATCTGTCGTACAAGGAGTTCGAAGCCCTAGAGGGCCTTTTAGTTCAGGAATGTTTTCTTTATAACTGTTTTTTAATAAAGCCGTCCACGATTAATTAGACTAATTCTGAGGGTAAACCCACAACTAAGCTATTCAATTGCCAGCCTGAAGCAAATACCTCACACCAACTCTCCCTGGGCTTCTTTTATTTTGTGCAGTGTGTGCAGGCTTTCATGTTTGCACTTAGTCACACACAGAAATATTGGTTCTTCCTGAGCGAAACAGGGGTGTGTCTGTATATATAACATTTTTATTAGATCTTTCGTTCATCAGTTAACTGCTGACAAATATATTGTGTAACCTTTAGAGGTATTGCAATTCTAATTAATTAAATTCTGGAGAAAATCTCATTTAGGACCATTATGTTAATTAATCTATTATGGATGAGAGGCTCAGCAGGAGCAGTTCTTCCATAGTTAAGTCTGTAGCTGATTTTCTTATAAAAGGCACATTTATTTCTTCAACCCATACAGCCATGCTACTCACCTCATACATATCCTAGCTTCTCTTCTTCCACACTCATGGAAGCTATATTCCTGTTATTCTCTTTCATGCTACTGATTTTTAAAAAAGGAAATGGAGATTGATTTATATGTACATTCGGTTGATATTTAGGATTTTATCATCAGTATTGTATTGAAACCAGGACTAATAGAGTCAAAGGGCCAGGAAATGTTTATTTGCTAGGATGATCTGCCACCCATCTCATACTTTCCTGTTGCCTCTCAAAAGCAGGAGGGAACATGGATTTTCTCCATCTATAATAGACTGTTGTCAATGTTCCAATGCAAAATCATCATCATCATCATCATCATCATCATCATCATCGTTGTATTTATTACCCACTTCTCCTCATGGCTCAAGGCATGGTACAAAACAATTAAAATGCCCAGTTGAAACACCATACCATTAAAATACATATATAGAAATACATAGTACAAAGATTAAAACACAATACTAATAAAATTTATTTCTTGGGAGGAGAGTAATGACCAATCTTGATAAAATAGTGAAGAGTAGAGACATCACACTGACAATGAAGGTTCGCATAGTTAAAGCAATGGTATTCCCCATAGTAACCTATGGATGCAAGAGCAGGAGCATAAGGAAGGCTGAGCAAAGGAAGAAAGATGCTTTTGAACTGTGGTGTTGGAGGAAAATCCGGAGAGTGCCTTGGACCACAAGAAGATCCAACCAGTCCATAGTCCAGGAAATAATGCCTGACTGCTCACTGGAGGGAAGGATATTGGAGGCAAAGATGAAGTACTTTGGCCACATCATGAGAAATCAGGAAAACTTGGAGAAGAGAATGATGCTGAGGAAAAAGGAAGGAAAAAGGAAGAGGGATCAACCAAAGGCAAGATGGATGGATGGCATCCTTGAAGTGACTGGCTTGACCTTGAAGGAGCTGGGGGTGGCGACGGCAAACAGGGAGCTCTGTCGTGGGCTGATCCATGAGGTCACGAAGAGACGGAAGCGACTAAACGGATCAGTTGTGCTTTCAATTCCGACAGCTCATTTAGTTGTTGGAGCTCTTCTGGCATTCCACAATTTTGGGGTGACGGATGAAAAGGTCATTTGGGTAACAGTTGCTAGTCAGATTTTGGCTGCTTGAAGTAAACATTTCCCAGATAACCTGAGTGTGGAGTGGCTTATATGGGAGAAGGCAATCCTGTAGATAACTTGGACCAGCCATGTAGAGCTTTAAATGTCATAACTAACACTTTGTACTTACTCAGAGATTAACTGGGGTTACTTAATCTGGAATGGGCAGAAAAGGCCCATTAGTTTTTACAAAAGACGATGGTGGAAATAAGACTGTGAAAGCTGTCTACTGATATAGATCCACACAATGACTTGTTTTTTTGGACTGTCCTTGTCCATGGGGACATGATGGACATATGCATTTCACAATTTACAACTGCTCTATCGCCTGTAAAAACAAAACAGAAATCCGGTAATACGGAGACCTGATTTGCAAAAACATATTCTTTTTCTTTGACCAATCATCTTGAAGTGGAGAAAAGTTTGAAAATTCTTACAAAAACCTTTTAGAGAGATTTTGTGTGTTTGTATGCACTTTTAAGTCACCTGTCAATATATAGGCTTCATAGGGCTTTCTTAAGCAAAGAGTACGCAAAGGTTGTTTTTCTGGTTACTTCCTCAGAAATATAGATTACAGCACCTGCTATTTGTTGGCAGTCTTTTCAGGTAAATATTTTAATTATTGTTATTGCTGTTGCACTTGACAATATTCCTTCTCTGAGAACTTTCCCCACTGTCATGTTCAAGGTTATATGTCACACTGAGTAGCCAGCACCATGTTCCCATTACATTCCTCTAGACCGTTTGAAGGAGATGGAGTGGTTCCTGTCATGGTCTCTGCCAAGAGCAGATGCCAATAGCAGCAGGAGGAGCTGAGGGATAATTGTCCGTATCTTGTTATTCATTTTCCCAAGGCTTTGTAAAAGTGCTCCAGAGTATAACATAAGCTGAAAATGCTACGCTTGAACTAACATAGTTTCCACAGTTGTCGGTAGATTATGTATGTGTCTGTGTTGAAGTCCTATCGAGGTCTATGAGGCTTACTCTTAGGTAAGTGAATCCAGGATTGCATTCTTAGCACTGAATTAGCAACAAGGAGACAAGCCCCAGCATCACATACAACAATTTTCTTATTACAACAAAAAGGAAGCATCCACTTTAAAGGGGCAAAAGGCAAAGGCTTGGTCTGTTTTAGGGGAACCATAAAGAGGCACCAACCCCCTCTATTATCTTGGCTGCAGCTGCTTCTGGCCTTTCTAAATGCCTGAGCAGAGAAGTAGTGGCCATGGCCAGGATGACTAGCTCTTTAAGGTGGGATTGGTACTTTCCCCTCTACACAGGTTGAACGCCAATTTACCAAAGGTCATATAAATCTATAATTTGGGTCCCCAAATCTGCCCCTGACCTAAAATGAGCTTGACATTCATGAGGATATCAGGTATGAGCAAACTTTGGTCCTCTGGGTGTTTTGGACTTCAACTCCCAGAAATCCTAGCCAAGTTACTGGCTATTAAGAATTTTGGGAGTTGAAGTCCAAAACACCCAGAGGGCCGAAGTTTGCTCATGCCTGGGATATACAGTATATTTCAGAAGAGGGAACAGACAAAGCCTTCTCTGTGTATTCCTTGCCTAGGAAAACCTATGAAATTCATGGGATCAACAGAAGATTTGAAGGCACATATACATAGAGGGCTCTTCTACACATGCTGTAAAACCTAGAAGTAACTGGGTTAAAAGGGGGTGGGTGGCTAAAAAATGTTTAGCCAAAGTGCGGGAGGGATTGGGTTAAGAGCTATAAAGCACGTGTTAAAGAGATGCACTAAAACCCAATTCAGCCTGAAAAATATGCACCTTTCACATGTTTTTCTTCAAGGGAGAAACAAATGGAAACAAATTCAAACTCTCTGAAATTCTTCATTTTACATGTTATGATCTTACACAGAGGTTGAATTAAGAATGGGAAAAAAGAGAGATCTGACTGAACCTTTTAAAAAAATTCCCTCTGTTATGCATTGGACCTCAAAAGCACATATGCAAATATACGTTATTTATTTATTTATTTATTCATTTATCACATTTATATCCTGCCCTTCTCACCCGAAGGGCGGCTTACAACAGTGGCAACAATTAGATGCCTATACAAACCAATATAAAACAGCACATAAAACAGTTAAAACTATTAAAATACATTATGAATTAAAAATATACATTTCAAACATAAAATCAGATCCGTTCTTCCTCATGCTTTCTCCATAGTTCAGTCTGTGTCATTTTCACCCTTTATTGATTAAAAGCCTGGGCACACAGCCATGTTTTTAGGGCTTTTCTGAAGCCCAACAGGGTTGGAATTTGATGCATCTCTCTTGGGAGGGTGTTCCACAGCCGGGGAGCCACCACCGAGAAGGCCCTGTCCCTCGTTCCCACCAGCCGTACCTCCGAGGCAGGTGGGACTGAGAGCAGGGCCTCTCCAGATATCTCAGGGATCTTGCTGGCTCATAGGAGGAGATACGTTCGGACAAGTAGATTGGGCCGGAACCGTTTAGGGCTTTATAGGTCAAAACCAGCACTTTTAATTGGGCTCGGTAGCATATCGGCAGCCAGTGGAGCTGGCTTAACAAGGGGGTGGTGCGCTCCCTGTAAGTCGCCCCAGTTATTAATCTGGCTGCCGCCCGTGTTACTTGTGTTTCTATTAGGATATTCACATGTAGGCATATACAGTCCAACACATAACAGAGGGATTTTTTTTAAAAAAAAAACACCTTCTGACGGATGTCCCCCGTTCACTCTCCTTCTTGATCTTCTTTTGAAGAAGATATGAGGATGATGGAGGACTATATCCTGGAACGGACAGATCTGTGTGTGGACCTGCTGTCAAGCCCTGGGATGTTTTGTCTTAAATTTAAAACACAGATTTTGTGGCTGTCTGGAAGCACCCAACATATTCTCAACAGGCATTTCTTGAATTTATTTTCAAAGAATATTGCAATACAACAAAGAGGGATGATTGGGTGGGCTCCCAGGTATCTGCCTCTATCTGCTACTTGAGCTTGTCACCTCACTCTAATGATGGAATAAGACCTGTTTTCGCAGGAGAGTTTGCGTATTTGACTGGTTGTTTTTCTGGATTGCAAGGCACTGTAGGGAAAAAAACAACACTTGAAAGAAGGCCCAAGCACCTTGCAGGCCCTAATATAAGGGTGCTGGTGTGCTAGATTTTGCATGATGCAGCTCACAGTGATATGTACAGGCCTGTTACAGAGTTGTTCAGATGAGTCCGGATAAAGAAGAAACAGGAGAAAGAAAGAAAGAAAGAAAGAAAGAAAGAAAGAAAGAAAGAAAGAATTCCACTGTGCTTAATTATTCTTTTTTTTAAAATCACTATTCAGCTTCCATCAGTGTTAACATCTACAGAGAAATGCAGCCATCAACAATTTGCTACTCAATGTGTTTTACTTTAATTAGTATGAAAATTAAAGGGCAACTATAGGCCAACGTGAATGATTATGGAAATACATGTGCATCCCATGCAGTGCTCTCATTTAATTAATCGTCTTGTAAACTATATCGAGCACTTTAAGTCACCAAGTATAGCAGTTCTGTTTTTAAATAACTACTTAATACTCAACAGGATGTGGAGAAAACACACTGCGGCAGAGACGGCCGCGTCTCATGTTTCTGAGCCTGAGTTTTCTTTCAAAGCAGAAAGAAGTCTTAACAACCCGTGTCTGAATGCCAGCTCTCTGATGTTCAGACATCCAATTACCTCTCCTTTTCCAAGGGGGTGAGTGTGTGGATCTGTATGCATGTATGTGGATGTGTACCAAGACAGAGTACAAGGATGAGCAGGGAAGGTGGGGAGGGAAAAATGAGAGCAGCGTTTTGTAAACTAGTGACTTTGGAAACTAATTGGCAGTAGTGAATACATGAATGAAGGCCAAAACTGCACGGCGAACATTTACTACAGTAACTTAAGTCAAGGCAAATGGAAAGAAGAAAGAAAGGCGTCATTGTTTCAACTGTCAAATTAGCTGATCGAGAAATAAAACATTTTTACATGTTTTTAAATGCAGCATTAATTATTTATGCTTACCAAAAAAAGCCCCATTAAAGCCAGGTTTCCATGAATTACACTTTGTGCATCTGAATTGGACAGTGTGAGAATAGTAATCCTTTTACATTCATACTTTGCTTCATTAGAAGAGGGGGAAAAGGAAACATAAAGCTCCCTATTCATTAAAGATATTCTGGTTTAAGGGTCAAATCTTACATACACCTTACACACAAGAAAAGAGCTCCAAACACTTTTCTTTTGGAGACTGCAGTTTATGGTACTGATTGATTTTTAGAAAGAATCTAATTTTAGGGAGGGACCCTGCTAAATGAATGGAAGCAAAATAGCACAATGATTCAGGACTGGGCCTCATTATCCACCCTTTAACGAGGTTCTAAATCAATGGCATTACATTGGCTTAAAGATGGCTTAATGGAGGGGATAAATAGGCCAATTGGAAGTGGAGACATTAAGTGCATTGGGAAGTTTCTCTTCTGAGCTCAAGCCTCTACGTAAGCACAAAACTTAACAGACTTTTAAATGCTTAATTTTCTCTCTGCCTTGGTTTCAGTGAGTGCCTTCAGGGCTAGACCAATGTTCTCTAAGCTTCTTGCATGAGCAATGTGTTACATTATCAACAATTCATTCTAATTAAGCTTGAGGACATAATATGGGGTAACGTGCATGGGAATCATGCCCAACATGTATAGATAGCATTTCTGAATAAGTCCCATTGAGAGTAGTGGGACTTACTTCTGAATAAACATGTACAGAATTGCCCTGTTAAATGACACTCTTATAGCCACCTAATTACTCACCGATATTTGCCTAAGAACCCTAAGAATTTCAAATCTTGCCTCATCTCGGAAGATAAGAAGGCTTAGGGCTGGTTAGAAAGGAGAACACTGGGGAACAGCACTAGTCATAGTTAGAGGAAGGTAATAACAAACTTTACCTAGGAAACCCTGTGAAATACATTGAGCCACCATATATCAACAGGCTACTTGAAGCCACATACTTTAAACCTCTTCAACTTTAAGTTCCATTGAAAGTAGGATTTCCTTCTGAGAAGAATTGTACTAGCAACTCAATTAGCATCTTTGCGCCATCATGGTTCCCATTTCTATATATAGTTGTGAAAGCTGGAGCAAAAGAAAGCTGATAGGAAGAAAATAAATTCATTTGAAATGTGCTGGAGGTGAGTTATATTGATACTGCTGACTCCTAATAAGACAAATAAATGGATCCTATAGCAAATCAAGCCTGAACTCTTTTTAAAAGCCAAGATGACTAAACTGAGACTGTCATAATTTAGCCATATCATGAGAGGACATGACTCACTAGAAAATACAGTAAGAAAGACTATCACACTACTTTTTAATGTGGGTTGAATCCTCCCCAACCATGAGTGAAAGCTCAATTTACCACAGAATATATAAATCCTAAATTTGTTAGCAAAGTATAGGTAGGCAGTAGATTTTGAAAATGGGTAGCTCCTTTCTTTAGCCTACTGGTGCAGTTTTTGTGTGCAATGATGCTGACACACCTCAAACCCAGCTTCCATTGCATGACATTTATTGGAGGTGTGTTATGGGTGGTCTTTTCAGTTGACTCAATTCTCCTTCCCAGAAGTGGCTGGGAAGGAGAATTAAATACTGTCATGTTAGTATAGTTAGACCCTGAGTTACAAACATCTGACTTACAAATGACTCATAGTTAAGAACGGAGATGAGACAACAGGAAGCGAAAGAAATCTACCACTAGGAAGGGAAATTCACTTCTGGAAGAGTTATTATGGAGAAAAGGTATCTCCACTGAAGCTTTCTCACCAATCCTTGTTTCCACAACAAGCCAAATTTTTCAAAATCCAATGATCACAGAGACAGAAAGTAGGATGAAATCTTCTGAACAAGGGCACAGAAAGCAAAACAAACTCCGCAGGGGTGTTAACCCTTCCCTTTAGCAATGCAAATTATATTTTTGGCTGGAGTTACACTTAAAATGGATCTGTTCTGACTTTCAACTTAAGAACAAATCTACAGAACCTATCTTGTTTGTAACTTGGGGACTGCTTGCAATTAATTTCTCTCATTTCCCCTTAATTTTCTTTTTAACTTTTAGAACTCTACGTTTTCTAAAGGAAAATACTTGAAACCGTGCAGCAGTGAGAAAACAGATTGAAATGGCATATTCTCACAGGACTGCAAAGTCTCAAAAATCCACAACATTGGGGATTTTTTTTTTTAAAAAAAGGGCAATGTACAGATTGGGAGGAGTAATATTGAAAGTGTGGGATAAGTCAGATGCTCATTATTTAATATAAAATGGTTAGTAAAATGGGATGAAATGGGGAAAGGGGCTATCCAGCGTTCATCCAACTCTGATAAAATACAAGTTTATAATGGTAGAACCCATTTTCTGATCTGTGTGTGATAATGTCCAAGGTTTGATAAGGCAGAAAGTGGTGAGGCCCGTGAAGCCTCTGAGGATGGGGACAAGGATTTTTTGGTTGAGCCTGGTGTTTCTGTGGCGAAAAGTGAAAGTGTTTTTCGAGACAATGGGAATGTTTTGGGTAGATCTGTTGTCAGGGAAACAGGCAGTGATTCTCATGAGAATCAGCCAGGGATTGACTCAGAAAGGAATGTGGAGAAGATAGGAGGGTTACAGATAACCCAGCATTTACAGAGCAGAAGAGATAATGCGAAACAGAGGCAAATCCGGTGTTCCCAGAGACTGAAAGATAAACAAAAAGAACCCATGTGTGAGAAAGAGTGATGTCATGGGCAAGCAGGAGTATTCTTAAGGAATTGGAGTCAATGTTCAGTGGAGAGATCAACATTGGGTTTTCATGTGTCAAGTTGCCTGTCTTGGGAACTCCAAATTAGAAGTTCTGTTCTTGAGTCTCTATCTTATTTTCCTATTTAAGTTCCATGCCTCCTCTTTAGATTACAAATATTATTTCATATTTCAAGCCTTTGGGATTATAATTAAATTCAAGTATCAAGCCTTTGGATTATGGTCATGTTCATGCTTTCAAGCTTTTGGATATAATTCTGGTTTAAGTACAACAAACCTTGGATTACAGTTTCTTGCTTTTGCCTCACGTGATTTTTGGAATTCCTGTTCAGAGTTGGTCATTGCTTTTTGTTAAGCTTCTGGAAATATAGCTCATGGATGTATTTTGAAACTGTTTTAATAATATATACACTTTTTAAAAATAAATTTATTATTTTTGTTCATCTGTGTGGTGTTTGGGTGAAAAAGGGATCAAGTAGGCAGCTGGGCTTCAACAGAAAGCAGTAGGTAAAAAAGAAAACCTCATTATAGATGGATTGATTTAATCAATCAAAGAAGTCATAGCCTTGAATCTGAAAGACCTGAGCAAGGCAGTTGATGATAGTTTGACTTGGAGGTCTCTTATTCATAGGGTTGTCATCTATTGAAGTCTGTTTGATAGCAGTCAACAACCAATAGGTTTCACCAAGATTGCTGGGGAAGAGAAAAATCATGTTGAATCTCTCATTTAGAAGCACCAGTTAGAATTAGATGCACCAATTCTCAGAAGCACTGCCTGTAGACGGAATGTATATGTCATCCATTTACACAATTGCACTTGCTAGTGGGGGGAAAAGAACAAATATTACGAACATAAACATGAAGTTTATCTGAAATGGATTTAGCTGTCAGAACTGAGGGTCAAAAGTAGAAGAAAGAAAATGTTTCTTGATCTACCTGTATTCCTTTCTCACTGAATGCCTTGTTCAACTTGTTAGTCAGAAAGGCTACAAATCCTTCCTCGCTTTTACATGCAACACCGATATGTTCACATTTTCAGTCTATTGTAACTTTTTCCTTCCATCTTCCATTCCTTATCTTTGAAGAGCACTTGAAATGATATTGGAAGACGGACCACAGTTAAACTTCATTCTTGATTCACTTCTCAGTATTTATGGAGAAAATTGTTGAATTATGTCTTTCAAGAACCGGCTACAAAAATGAAGTATATAGTACTAAAACTCTGATGGAAAATGGCAAACGAAATGGTGGATTTTAGCAAGCAGCAAAAAACCTGCCACATATCTATTGTACAAACATTTCCAAGTTTTTTCTTTGTCATCATCTTAATATCATGGATAGCTTAACTTCTGAGCTATTTTATGACCTACTAGGCCATTCACAGGGGCATATTTTAAAGCTCTAAGCGTACCACAGAAATAGCTGGCCATGGCTTTTGTTCCTTATTAAAAAGTAGCAATACATTCTGGCTGCTGTGGCTTTAAACTGGTGTAAATGCCATTGGACATGTGATTAGATTTTCTTGGAAATTGTGCAAAATTTGACACCTTCAAGGTTTCACAAGCCATATTGTGAGAACTAAAGGATTTCAGAGGTCTGGAAACAGTGGCTAGAAGGCTCAGGAAGCACAGTCCTTAGCTGTGGGTGTGAAGCTGGAGTGACTGATACACGATGCGAAGGTGCATAGCCAATATCTCTGGTTGCACAGTTGGTTGCAGGACTCTAGCGCTGCAAAATTGCTAAGCATCTTGGCCTTTGTTTGTTTGGTCATAGTATCTTTGCTTCACTTTATTTCTCTCCTTCAGTTTAAAAGACAGTCTGTCCTCCTTATTAGCAGATTTTGCTTTTGAAGACTTGATTATTCATGGATTTGATTAATATGTTCTTATTAGGAATCGCTTACTCCTCTAGCAGAATTCTGTGGTTAATGTCAAGTGGAAGTTAACAATAGACCTGTGCTGGTTGACCAAAAGATTCTTCGAGAGAACACTTCTCTAGGCATTTATAGATCCTACAGAACAATTCTATTGGAAATTGACCATAAAGGTGTTGGATGACCTGGAAAGGTTATGTCTGAGATTTAAAAAATAGTGTTTTATATTCATGGTTTCCCCATTTTTCATTGGAGTCCTGTGCGCCTCACTCCAACAAATGTGGAGGGAGGGCTGTACTTATGAGATGGCAAATACCATATTTCATGGATTGTAAGATGCCATCTATTGTAAGACATTGCCCGATCTTTGAGATCCAGTTTTGGACTTCCGGTTTGGTTGCTGCCCAGCTGTCCTGATCAGCCCTGGAAGGCCTCCCCAATCCATTCCCCCCCCCCAACTTCACACCTTTTCATGCCACACCAAAGCTGCAACAGCAGCAGCAACCCCAAGCACAGAAGCTGCACACATCAGCTGTGCTTAGCCACTTGCAGCATGAACGGAGTAGGGTTGGGGAGGCAGTGGTAGCATTGGGCGTGAGGTTGGGGATGCTTTTTGGGGGCTGGCCAGGACATTCTCTTTTATTTTTTATTTTAAATCCTGTGATTCCAGGACACGATACAGTCTAAGACACACATCCTTTTGAACCTGAGTGCATCTATGTATCAGTGAAATACAGGATTGTACTGCATTGTTTGCCGATTATGACATGCTGCTGACTGGGCCGCAACACATATGGTTGTACTGAGGATTGGTAAACTGCTTAGTGTCATTGTGCACAATATGTAAGATGAGTATACTGTGGCCAAGTGTGACTCCACATTTTAAGTCACCAATAAGGTCTGATGGTATGTGAATGTAATGTGAGAATTTGAATATACACAGTCATTGGGACCCAGGCTTCTTAAACCTTTTCCAATCATGACCCCTTTCTGCTCAAGAACTTTTCATGTGTTCCCAGGTATAAAATAGGTACATTTACTTATTTTATAGGTAAACATTTACTGCCAATATACCAACATTTTCAAGGCATTTTCTGTTGCTAACAGATTTGGGCGGTGTTGAGAAACCTTTTACTACAGTGTTCCCTCGCTACTTCATGGTTTGCTTTTTGTGGACTCGCTGTTTTGTGGTTTTTTAATGAACACTAAAATAATAGTATAAATCATAAAATATTATAAATCCCTCTTTCTACTTCCTTCCTAAGGAGAAGCCTAAGGAAGGAAGGAAAGAAGGAGAAGCCTAAGGGAGAGAAAAGGAGGCTGAAGCAGCTTTGTTTTTTCCTCACAAGGCAGCGGCAGACAGATTTTACTTTACTTCTTACTTGCCAGTGAGATTGTAAACAACACAAATATAGCGCCCCTACTTCACAGATTTTCACTTTGTGCGGGTGGTCCTGGAACGTAACCCCTGCGATAAGTGAGGGAACACTGAATTAGCAATGTTTATGACCAACATTGACTTAAGGAGACCCCATTTCAGGTCAATCAGGATCCACAGTTTAAGAAGCAGTGATCTAAACATAGAATTACAATGTGGAGTAAGATGTCTCATGCTACATTGTATCCTCCTTGTACTCTTAGTTTGTATGCTAATGAAGATCTATGGAAAAACCTTGAAATTTACTTGGGGGATTTTAAAAAAAGTTTTGCTTAACTTAAAGAGACCCATTATCGGTCATTTGAGGAATCTCTTGCCATTTTTGAAGCTGCTTCTGCCACCTATGAAATATCAATAATAGCCAATCCTCCTTGTCAGCCAGTAGCACATTTTGTGGATTGTGCTGATCCATATTTCACTGGGGAAATTAAGATTTTTTTGTGTCCACCAATGGTCCATAAAACTAAACAAACAATGATGCCTGTTATGAGTAGAGTGCGCCATAATGCTCTCCTGTAAAGGGTGGAATGAAAGACGAACCATTTCAAGATGTGACTGCAGTCATATCGCTGGAGCTTGCGTATGTCAAATGACTGATAGCAGCTGCAGAGGCTTTTTCAATTCTCTGCCAGTGCTGTCTTCAGATACCCTTCTAGATAAACCTTCCTTGTATTGCAATGAGAAGCTTGCAAAATAAATGATACCAGAAATTATTGCTTCTAAATGCCTCAGCTGCACATACATTTCAAGATGAGATTTATGCGTGGAATAGCAACATGGGAGAGATTCCCAATGGTACTTTGCTCAGCCTCTGAATTTGGATTGGAAGACCAGAGTCTCCAGCCAACAGAACTTGTTAAGGTCACCTGTTTGAACTACAACTCCCAGAACCCCGCAGCAAACAGCCAGGGTGAACCTGGGAACTGTAAGCCAAAAAGTAATGTTTTAGTTTCTGGACAACAATAGTTGCCTTCAATGTGAATGAGAGAAGTTTTTTGTTCGAGAATTCAATAAAATGACATTGAAAGAGACAGTGAGAAGATGCAAGAGTCAAGTATAGGCAGTCTCCAATTTGCAAGCATCTAATTTACATATGACTCATAGTTAAGAACATAGGTAAAACAACAGGAAATGAGAAAGATCTACTGCTAGGAAGGGAAGTTCACTCCCGTGGGACCTCATCACACTAGAGCCTGGATCCACTTTAAATCCACTTTAGGGAGGGGGCTTTAAACAGCTTAGCCAGACAGAACTTGGGCTTCACCAAACCACAAATGCCGGAATTTTTCAGGAGGCAGAAACTGGATTTAAAGTGGATTCATGCTCTAGTGTGATGAGGCAAACGGAAGAGTTATCATGGGAAAAAGGAGTCTCCACTGAAGCTTTATCACCATCCTTGTTTCCACAACAAGACAAACATTTTAAAATTCAGTTATCACAGGGACAGAAAGTGAGGTGAAATCCTCTGAATTGGGGCACAGACAGAAAAACAAACACCACAGGCAGGCCCGTAGCCAGGATTTTTATTCAGGGAGGGCTGGGACTTTATTTATTTATTTATTTATTTATTTTTCAAACTTATGTGCCGCCACTCCCCTAGGGCTCGGGGCGGCTTACAAGAACCGGCTAAAATCAACAATTTAAAAACATCTTTAAAACATCTTTAAAACATCTTAAAAACATCTTTAAAAACATCTTAAAAACATCCTAAAAGCACCTTTTAAAACATCAATAACAGAACTCATAAGCCTGCCAAAACAGGTGTGTCTTACATGCCCTGCGGAAGGCCGACAAGTCCCGCAAGGCACGAACTTCAGGTGGCAAGGTGTTCCAGAGAGATGGCGCCACTGCTAAAAAGGCTCTGCGTCTAGTTGCTGTTAGACGCAAGGTCTTAAAACTGGGGACTTCCAACAGGTCTTGGTCCTCAGAACGGAGGGATCTCTGGGGTTTGTAGGGAGTGAGGCGGTCCCTCAGGTACATCGGCCCTAGATCATGTAAGACTTTAAAGGTAAGCACCATCACTTTGAAAGTGATCCGGTGCTCAATTGGTATCCAGTGCAGCGGCAGTAAGATTGGTGTTATGTGGCATCTCATCGGGACTCCCGCAAGGAGCCGGGCAGCTGCATTTTGCACCAATTTGAGCTTCCGGATCACCGACACAGGAAGGCCAATGTAAAGGACGTTATAGTAGTCCAGTCTCGAGATGACCGTAGCCTGGATCACCGTAGCCAGGTTGTCCCTAGACAGATAGGGGGCTAGCCGTCTAGCCTGCCGAAGATGAAAAAAGGCGGTTTTGCTAATGGCGGAGACCTGGGCCTCCATCGTCAGTGAAGGGTCCAAGAGGACTCCCAGACTCTTTACTAGTGAAGACGGGCGTAGCGCTTCGCCATCCAGGGTTGGCAACTGGATATCTCTGCTGCCCGGTCGACCCAGCCATAGGATCTCCGTCTTTGCTGGATTCACCCTCAACCTACTGGAACGCAACCATCCAATAATGGCCTCGAGGCACTGATGAAAATTGTCGGGTACAGAATCCGGTCGGCCTTCCATCTTTAACACAAGCTGAGTGTCGTCAGCATATTGATAACACTCGAGCCCGAAATCTCGGACCAGCTGAGCAAGTGGTCGCGTATAGATGTTAAACAACAGAGGGGAGAGAATGGCCCCTTGAGGCACCCCACAAAGTAGAGGGGACCTCTCAGAGACCAGGCCTCCCCTCTCCACTTGCTGTCCATGGTTGTGAAGAAAGGAGGCCAGCCAATTTAAAGCTGTCCCCCTGACTCCAGCAACGGCAAGGCGGTGGGTCAGCAGATTGTGATCAACTGTGTCAAATGCTGCTGTGAGATCCAATAACACTTTGATTGGGGGGGGGGGGGCTGAGTCTGAGCGAGAGAGGATCTACCCTAGCAAACCTTTTGTTATCATTATCCCAATACCCCCTTGCATATGGGATATATTGAGCATGGTGATCAGATCATGATATGAATAAACATAACAGTTTAAATAATAAATGTAAGGCCTTCTCTTGGACCACCCTGAGATTCTGGGGGCGGCGGCTGAAGCCCCTCAAGCCCCCCCCCCCCCCCGCTACATGCCTGACCACAGGGGTGTTAACCCTTCCCTGTGCTATATAGAGCTAAAAGACACACACACACACATATGGCTGGAGTTACACTTTAAAATAGACCTGTTGGTACAGTCATACTATTTTATGGAAAGCTTGAAAAAGCCACTTTTGGTACTCCCTGATTCCTGCAGCCAGCAGCACCACTGAAATTAGGTGACAGTCAGTGGCAGCAATGAAAAGACAATTTCCTCTTAAAATCAAAGTGTTCATAGAATATGCATTTGATTCCAAAATCAGTAGAGCGCCTGGAAGCACAGATAGGCTTTAAAACAAGACTTGTGGCTTTCGTAGTCGTCATCATCATCATCATTGTCATATTCATTTACATAACATCTTTTCATCAGTTCATGACTCAAGGCAACTTACATAATTAAATATTCATAAGCTCTTTTTAAAAAACACAACAAAATGATAGATCTAACATTATTTGTGTGGATGTGCATTGTATACTTCAAAGGGCTTTGCTTGTCTGCAAAAAAAAAAAAAAAGAGTAGGAAGGATGTCAGTCTAAACTTTCTGAGACAGGACCTCCAGAACCTCGAGGGATCGAGAAAAGCCATTGAGAAGATCCTCTTCCATGTTCTCACCAAGTTCTCACCAAATCACAATTACCTCTATGTACAAGCCCCCAAATGAAGGGTTTTGTTTCTCCTCTCCTGAGAACTTTGATAGGCATCAAAGGGCAGTAGTAATTGGTGACTTTAGCAGCCATAGCCACATATGGGGTTATGTTCAGGAGGATAAAAATGGAGAGACCGTCCTTTCCTGGACTGAATTGCACAAACTATCGCTTATAGTAAGTAAGATAGTAAGCTCCCACTATCCTTCAACAATGGGAGATGGCACCAAGGCTATAACCCAGACCTTCTGTTTGTGAGTGACAGTATTGTGCAACAATGCACTAAATCAGTGGGACCACCAATACCAAACACACAGCATCAGCCAATAGTATGCCAATTGTTGCCAACTATAAGGCCTCAGGAACTTCGATTTAAATGAAGATTCAACTTCGGAAAGGCAGATTGGTCTACATTTATTTATTTATTTACAACATTTATAGCCCGCCCTTCTCACCCGAGGGGACTCAGGGCAGCTTTCTCAGATATGTTAGATGAAAAGATTATAGGATGTCCCAACTCCTGAAGAATATGAGCGCTTTATCAAAAAACCAAATGTACTTTTGAGGCTTGTGGGACAGAAGGTCCTCTCAGCTGATCTCAAAGCTGGGTCATAAGGAAGTATAAGGTGCTTCAAATAACTTGAACCCGAACCATGTAGGGCTTTAATGATGAGAACCAGCACCTTGAATGTTGTTCAGAAATGGAGCAGCAACCAGTGGGAGTTGTAAGCTTAAAGAGGGAATTGAATACTTTTTTTGGCATCACAGCAGTGGGATGTGAGTTCAGTTTCTTTTCTTTCAAGTGAATGTACACAGCATTTGGCAGCATTAGATAAGTGGCCTATATTCTTTGGCCCCTCCCTCAGTCATAGTGAATACTTAAGAGTATGGCCCCAAAGAAAGGAATGGTTGAGTGTGACACTGATTTTGAATTATGGTTGGTGATTATTCTGGGCTGCAGAGCAGAGCTAAGTAGTGCTCCTGTGTTCACAGATCACAGGCTTTAGTTTGGTTGAAGGTAGCATCTAGACCGGTTGTGAAGTTCAGATTTCTCTTTCCAAGTGTCATATTAGATAATACGTTTCTCCTATGCTCTTTTTTTGCTTGCCACTTTTAATGATAATATCATTCTGGCTGGGTATCGAACATCAAAGCAGTTACCTTAATCTTACTGTGGAGTTTTCCTTAGGTTTATTTGCTGCAGGGATATAAGCCAGGTATCTACTGTTCTGTACTGTTTTAAAAAAACCTATCTCTCCCTCAACCTTTTAATCTTTGGAAATTTGAATGTACATGGAGAATTCATAGGTGACAGGCTGGTTTTGCTGAGACAAGCAGGGATGAAACCATCCCACTACAGTCCTGGGAAGTCCAACAATCTGCTTGAAGCATTTCAAGACAACTCTTGATCCAAAGGTATCAAAGGGTTACAGTTAAGATCAAGAAGAATTAAAACTGATGGTGTGCCAGAAACAACCTGCAACACAAGGTCATTACTTTCCCTCGTTAAAGCGGTCTCAGTACACTGGTCTGATCTGAAACTTTAATTGAAATGCTTCAAATGATGCATTTATAAGGATGATGAGGTGGATGCCGCCCATTGATTGACCTCTGCAAAGAAAAGTAGAACTATAATGGGGTGCAAGTCTTGAGAGATTGCTTGAGGACAGTTGAGGCCTTTTAATGAGGTAGCCGCTCACTCTTCAGCAGTGGGAAGAACTCTTCAAGATACTACAAAGATGCTACTGATGAATGACCAAAATATTCTTCTACTTACAATAGTCCCAGTCAAAGATGCTGCCAGATTTGTTCCTGCTCCCATACTCCCCACCTTTTTTTGTAGTTAAAGACAGAGGCAGAGAGGTGAAAAATAAGGCCACACTGGCAAATGAAGAACATTGATTTCTCAGAGACTTGGTTCTCAGCCTTTCTCTTTCTTTGCCATTCTCCGGAGCTTGAAATAGCTAATGTGTTGACAGCATTTGAAGGAGGGATTGTTGCTCACTGCTAATTTTTGCCTCTGGCAAACATACGTATTTTGCAGGGTTTTGTATCATTCGTCATTATTTATTTATAAATAAATGTATATCATTTTCAAAATGGAAGTAGTTAAAGATATCATTGGGATTGTGCAAGGCTTAAATGTTTTATGTAATGTGTGTGACTGTTGTTTTATAATTGTAATGGTTTTAATCTATTGTCATTGTTGTTGTTTTGATATGTGTTATTTTATACATGTAAGGCATTTAATTTTGCCATTGATTATGTTGGGAACCGCTTTGAGTCCCCCCTAGGGGCTTAGAAATGGAGATGAACACCAACCCTCAGAGTCGGACACGATTGGACTTAATGTCAGGGGAAAATCTTTACCTTAAGTGCAATAAATAAAATAAAATAAATAAAACCAATTCAACTCATTCTGAGCCCTTTAAAAATAGTAATGCTGGCTGTAGCTAGTGAGATTTGTTGTTCTAAACATCTAGGGTTATCAGGTTGCCTATGGAGCAGGACCAGAACTCAAGATATGGATGGCACGTGGCAACATACTTCAGTTAAAAGTTGCTCTATAAAAATAGAAAAAACCCACAACTATTATCACTCTACAGTATAATTGCTCTTCTGTCAGTTGTGTTTTCTGTTGCAATAGCTTGATACAGCAACAACCCTAAACTCAAGGTATCAGAAACATCTGATATCAGGAGCTTAGTCAGTTCTGCACTATTGCACCATAAGAAGACAAAGCAAATAGAAGCTAGAGACGTCTGTGTGCTGATATTATCAATATTATTTTTAAAAACTCCACATCCTTGCTGAAGTTCAGTTTTAGCATGATAATAAACTGCAAAGACCACAGTGACCTAAGAGGAAAAAACTCACATACCTTCTTGACTTCTTCCTTTTTTTAACTTCTGTTATCTCTTCTAAGCAGGGAGGTCCATACTCCTATCCACATGATTATCTTTCCAGCAAGCTGCCAAGCTGTAAAATGTTCTTTTCCTGGGCGACTGATGGGGCAGCCATGTTTAATGCTTTGCCCTTACATTAGGGCGACACATGACTTTCATTCAGAGATATCTGTACAATTCTAATCTCCCGTAAGCCTGGCCTTCTCAATGCCTATCTATCGGCACCTCTTTCTTTTATCAGAGAAGTAAGAGTCTAGCCAGATTAATACCTTATTATTTAATAATAGCTTTCCCCTTTATAATAATTTGTTCTGATATATTCTCAGCTGCATGAAAACTAAGGAAAAATGAAAATGTATTATCAAAGCTTCTGTGTTTTTTGGAATTGCAAAATTTAGGGCTTGTCTACATGGACTAAAAGAATCTTACCTTGTAGTTTGTTGTGAACGTGACATAAAATGTTCTTGATGATTTACTTGCAATGTGGTTCTTTTGGGCTTTAATATGGCTTTAAAAACCCTTGTCTTCTACCCTAACATTGTACAGAAAATGTGGCATTGCTCTGCTGTGGAATTGGGCGTAGGCATTAGTGATGGGTGGAATTGGTTGATGGGAGGTGAGTATTCCCACCCAAAAGTGGTTCTTTACTGAGTTGAATTTTATTTTTTTCAAAAGAACAATTGTGTGTGTGTGGATATTTGTATATCTGTGTATCACTATTAGTGCACCTCAACTCAACAGAAAATACTGTTATTCACATGCATTATGGTGGGAGGCAGAGTATCCATGACCATGTGGCCAAAAATAATGTGAAGGGTAGGAAATGCCTAACAGTGAGATGAGTTCACCAGGAGGAAATGATATTGCCATTTTAGATAAATGACATCATTTTACTATGCCATTGTACAAATTTTGGTGTCCATAAGGTTCTGGAACCAAACCCCAGCAGATACCAAGGGGCTCCTGTATTTTAAAAGGAAAGACTTCCTTTTTGTGTTTTTCGTGGTGACTGGGATAGATTCGAGGAAGAGTTCACAATCTGCTGATACCTTACCTCATTCTTATAACTTTATCACACAAGGTAAGCAAACGCATTTCAGCTGAACTATCAAGTTTGACGATGGTCCCTGTTGCACAACACAGTGTGCATCCCACTGCATCCTGCATGTAATTCTATTGGCCATAACTATTGATAGGTAAAGCCCATCAATAGTTCCCAATCCCATAATGTTCCCATTACCTACTGACACCACCTACTTCTGTGTCAGCATACCGGGGGGGCCGGGCTGTGGCGCAGGCTGGTGAGCAGCCTGCTGCAATAAATCACTCTGACCATGAGGTCATGAGTTCGAGGCCAGCCTGTGGCGGGGTGAGCACCTGTCAATTAAAAATAAAAAATAAAAAAATAGCCCCTGCTCGTTGCTGACCTAGCAACCCGAAATATAGTTGCATCTATCAAGTAGGAAATAAGGTACCACTTATAAAGTGGGGAGGGAAATTTAACTAATTTACGATGTTGGAATGAGGAAGTGCCATCACAGTGGATGATAAAGCAGCTGCTCCCTCCTGTGGCCAGAATCGAACATCCCCTCAGGAGAAGGTTAAATTGCCTCTGCGTCTGTCTCTATCTCGGTTCTATGTGTATATGGGCATTGAATGTTTGCCCTATATGTATATAATGTGATCCGCCCTGAGTCCCCTTCGGGGTGAGAAGGGCGGAATATAAATACTGTAAATAAATAAATAAATAAATAAATAAATAAATAGTAAAGTGATGTTAAGGGATGGGACTCTCCTACTCTTCCTCTGCCCAAGCTGTCTGTCTTCTATTTTATTTTGGGTTATTTGAAAAAGTCAATTTTTCATTTACAAAATGAAAAAGGTTGTGGATTAACCACAACTGACATCATGCCAGGTTAACCCTGAGAAACTCCATCAGTGGTTAAAGTTTGTTATGTTGGACAAATTTGCTCTGGATCCATCATTAGTGGGGTTCAGTGTGATCTCTGGCTGCAGGATGAACTACAGCTCCCACCATGGTGGGTCAGCACCCTCAAAGCCCTCCAGTATGTTCAGTTGGTCATGGGGGTTCTGTGTGGCAAGTTTGGTCCCAGTATATTGTTGGTGGGGGTCATGATGTTTCTGGATGTAGATGAACTACAGCTCCCAGAAATGAAGGTAAGTCCCCCCCCTCCCAAACCCTTCTAGTATGTTCAGTTGGTCATGGAGGTTCTGTGTGCCTAGTTTGGTGCCGGTCCATCATTGGTGGGGATCAGAGTGCTCTCTGATTGCAGGTGAGCTATACATGCCAGAACCTACAACTCCCAAATGTCAAAGTCAATCTCCCCCCCCCCCCCCCAAAAAAATCCCTCCAGTATATTCTGTTGGTCATGGGGGTTCTGTGTGCCAAATATGGTTCAGGTGCATTGTTGGTGGTGGTCACAGTGCTGTGTCTTGATGCAGGGTGAACTACAATTTCCTTCATGTGTTGTCGAAGGCTTTCATGGCCGGGATCACAGGGTTGTTGTATGTCTTTCGGGCTGTGTGGCCATGTTCCAGAAGCATTCTCTCCTGACGTTTCGCCCACATCTATGGCAGGCATCCTCAGAGGTGGTGAGGTATGGAGAAAACTAAGCAAAGAGGTTAATATATATCTGTGGAAAGTCTAGGGTGAGAGAGGTCAGTGTGAATGTTGCGTAGTTAATCACTTTAATTAGCATTGAAAAGCTTATCTGCTGTCTTCTTCCTGCCTCTGGGGCATCCTTTGTTTAGAGTCGTTAACTGCCCTTGGTTGATTCATGTCTGGAAATCCTCTGTTTTCAGAGTATTGCTTTTTATTTACTGTTCTGATTTTTGAGTTTTTTAATACTGGTAGCCAGATTTTGTTCATTTTCATGGTTTCTTCCTTTCTGTTGAAGTTGTCCACATGCTTGTGGATTTCAATGGCTTCTCTGTGTAGTCTGACATGATAGTTGTTAGAATGGTCCAGCATTTTTGTGTTCTCAAATAGTATTCTGTGTCCAGGCTGGTTCATCAAATGCTCTGCTATGGCTGATTTCTCTGGTTGAATTAGTCTGCAGTGCCTTTCATGTTCTTTGACTCTTGTTTGGGCGCTGCGTTTGGTGGTCCCTATGTAGACTTGTCCACAGCTGCATGGTATCCGGTAGACTCCTGCAGAAGAGAGAGGATCCCTCTTGTCCTTCGCTGACCGTAGCATTTGTTGGATTTTCTTCGTGGGTCTGTAGATAGTTTGTAGGTTGTGCTTCTTCATCAGCTTCCCTATGCGGTCAGTAGTTCCCTTGATGTATGGTAAGAACACCTTTCCTCTGGGTGGATCTTTGTCTTGACTCTCATGGCTTGTTCTTGGCCTTGCAGCTCTTCTGATGTCTGTGGTGGAGTATCCATTGGCCTGTAGAGCCCAGTTTAGGTGGTTGAGTTCACCTTGGAGGAGGTGAGGCTCGCAGATTCTTTGTGCACGGTCTGTCAGGGCTTTGATTGTGCTCCTTTTTTGACTTGGGTGATGGTTGGAGTTTTTATGAAGGTATCTATCTGTGTGTGTAGGTTTTCTGTAAACTGTGTGGCCCAATTGTTGATTGGGTTTGCGGATGACCAGAACATCTAGAAATGGCAGTTTTCCTTCCTTTTCTTTTTCCATGGTGAATTGGATGTTTGGGTGGATGCTGTTAAGATGGTCCAGGAACTTGCTGAGTTCTTCCTCTCCATGGCTCCAAATTGTGAAGGTGTCATCTACGTATCTGAACCAAACAGTTGGCTTTTTTGGTGCTGTTTCTAGGGCCTGTTTTTCAAAGTATTCCATATAGAAATTTGCTACTACTGGGCTGAGAGGGCTCCCCATGGCCACTCCATCCTTCTGTTCATAGAATCCAGTGTCCCACTGAAAGTAGCTAGTGGTGAGGCAATGGTGAAACAGGGCTGTGATGTCTTCTGGGAAGTTTTGTTTGATTAGTGTGAGGGTGTCAGCTACTGGGACTTTGGTAAAAAGGGACACCACATCAAAGCTGATCAGGATGTCCTTGGTGCTTAGATTGAGGTTGCTGATCTTTTCTATAAAGTGTGTAGAGTCCTTGATATAATGTGCAGTGAGCCCAATGTGGGTTTGTAGCTGTGTAGCCAGAAATTTTACCAGGTTGTAAGTCGGCGATCCAATGGCACTTACAATGGGTCTGAGTGGGATGGAGTCCTTGTGGATTTTGGGGAGTTTGTAAAGCCTGGGTGGGAGGGCTTCTGATTTGCACAGCTGTTGGCGTATGTCAAAGTTAATGGAGGAGTTCTTGATTAGAGTGTTCATTTTTCTGGTGATTTTGTTAGTGGGGTCTTGTTTCAGTTTCTTGTAAATTGTGGGATCTAGAAGTTGTCTGATTTTTTCTTTGTATTGTTTTGTTTCCATGATTACTGTGGCATTCCCCTTGTCAGCTGGAAGAATGATGATTTCAGGATCTGAGTTGAGATCTTTGATGGCCTGTCTTTCTTTTCTCGTTATGTTGCTGGGGGGGAGTGCCCCTTTTTACCAAAGTCCCAGTAGCTGACACCCTCACACTAATCAAACAAAACTTCCCAGAAGACATCACAGCCCTGTTTCACCATTGCCTCACCACTAGCTACTTTCAGTGGGACACTGGATTCTATGAACAGAAGGATGGAGTGGCCATGGGGAGCCCTCTCAGCCCAGTAGTAGCAAATTTCTATATGGAATACTTTGAAAAACAGGCCCTAGAAACAGCACCAAAAAAGCCAACTGTTTGGTTCAGATACGTAGATGACACCTTCACAATTTGGAGCCATGGAGAGGAAGAACTCAGCAAGTTCCTGGACCATCTTAACAGCATCCACCCAAACATCCAATTCACCATGGAAAAAGAAAAGGAAGGAAAACTGCCATTTCTAGATGTTCTGGTCATCCGCAAACCCAATCAACAATTGGGCCACACAGTTTACAGAAAACCTACACACACAGATAGATACCTTCATAAAAACTCCAACCATCACCCAAGTCAAAAAAGGAGCACAATCAAAGCCCTGACAGACCGTGCACAAAGAATCTGCGAACCTCACCTCCTCCAAGGTGAACTCAACCACCTAAACTGGGCTCTACAGGCCAATGGATACTCCACCACAGACATCAGAAGAGCTGCAAGGCCAAGAACAAGCCATGAGAGTCAAGACAAAGATCCACCCAGAGGAAAGGTGTTCTTACCATACATCAAGGGAACTACTGACCGCATAGGGAAGCTGATGAAGAAGCACAACCTACAAACTATCTACAGACCCACGAAGAAAATCCAACAAATGCTACGGTCAGCGAAGGACAAGAGGGATCCTCTCTCTTCTGCAGGAGTCTACCGGATACCATGCAGCTGTGGACAAGTCTACATAGGGACCACCAAACGCAGCGCCCAAACAAGAGTCAAAGAACATGAAAGGCACTGCAGACTAATTCAACCAGAGAAATCAGCCATAGCAGAGCATTTGATGAACCAGCCTGGACACAGAATACTATTTGAGAACACAAAAATGCTGGACCATTCTAACAACTATCATGTCAGACTACACAGAGAAGCCATTGAAATCCACAAGCATGTGGACAACTTCAACAGAAAGGAAGAAACCATGAAAATGAACAAAATCTGGCTACCAGTATTAAAAAACTCAAAAATCAGAACAGTAAATAAAAAGCAATACTCTGAAAACAGAGGATTTCCAGACATGAATCAACCAAGGGCAGTTAACGACTCTAAACAAAGGATGCCCCAGAGGCAGGAAGAAGACAGCAGATAAGCTTTTCAATGCTAATTAAAGTGATTAACTACGCAACATTCACACTGACCTCTCTCACCCTAGACTTTCCACAGATATATATTAACCTCTTTGGTTAGTTTTCTCCATACCTCACAACCTCTGAGGATGCCTGCCATAGATGTGGGCGAAACATCAGGAGAGAATGCTTCTGGAACATGGCCACACAGCCCGAAAGACATACAACAACCCAATTTCCTTCATGTTGAATCAGTCCCCAGCCCCCTTCAGTCTGTTCAGTTGCTGATTGATTCCTTTGTTTGCTGAGTGCCATAGGAAAGGGAAGGAAAGGGTTAATGGAAAGGCAGTGGGCAGGGTCATGCAAATTCACACCAATGGAGAGAGAAAGGAACCCTGGGATGTGGCACTTGCTATAACCTGCAATGTCAGTGAAAGGAGGGCTTTAGTGGCTTCTCGGCGCTGTGGTTTAAAGCTGGTTGTGGAAGCGGGAAACTGTGTAAATGGACACCAGTGCCACATATACACATACAGATTTTCACTTTTATTATGTGTATTGTTTATAGTTTTATTTGCAACTTTTTGTTTTGCAAAGCTGGAATCACACAAATGTGCTAAAAATGAAAAAGGAGCAGCAGTAGTGCAGGAAGGCAGGATAACAAGGGTAGGCAGGACCATGAATGGCTGAATTGGCACAATTTTGCAATTAAAGAGAGGTGTAATATTGAAGGGTCTCAACCTGGTATGTTGAATAATGGGTTCAAATGATAAATTCTTTAGTCTTTAGTCCCCTGCTTAGATCTTTGGTTACTGCTACTTGGGGATATTTGAAATGTACCTGTTGGGCAATATCTCCCGGAGACACCAATAGTCAGCGTGGGTAGTGATGCTGCAGACTAGTTTTGATTTAAAAATTGCAGCCCCCCAAATGAAGCCCTTCCAGGCCCTGACCATTTACTTTATGGAGAATGAATAAATTTGCTACAAAGCTAATCCAGTTTGTAATGCCTGGGTATGCTGAAGACGTCTGAGAAGGAAAAGGATCCTTCCTAAGGATGTGGCAGTGGCTTCTTGCATTGCTCCATGACACATTGCTGAATACAGTTAGAACAATTTTATATATTCAGCATAGGAAGAAAGAAAGCTCTGAAAGCCAACATTTATCTCATTAAAACATGTTGATTGAGACCAGATTTTGAAATGAAATGCCAGAGTGAATAATTCTACTGTAATTATTTTTTAATGATAGGTTTAACTTTTAATATCTTTTTTTCCTTGCTGATCAAACTTTGTTTTAAAATGGAGCTGTCCTGGGAATTATTACCAGCTCGGCATGACATTGGGAGTATCTCCTGGATGTTTTTTTCCCCCTCCCCTCTCTCTTCTTCCACTTCCTCACTTGCATTTACAATCATGCTTTGCATTAGTGCGGTACAATTAGATAAATTGTGTGTGTGGTATTTAAGTTTGTTTTTCTTTTCCCTAAAAAGTAACCAAATTGGTATTAAGTATTCAAGATGTAATCTCCACAGCAGGAAGCAGCAGATCAGATCCATCTTAAATAACGGAGTAACAGCAGAGCTAAGAGTCGAATGTGTTTTCTTTCCTATCAATTATTTTTATGTCATTTTCGTGCTCAAGAAAGTTACTGGGTGAAATGCAGGAGAAAGAAGACCTTCATGTACTTTGTTTTTATTAGAAAAATATGAATGTTTTACTGCCACTCCTGAAAGTTTCATTTTGGCTACTTATTATGGGTGTTAGTTTGTAACAATGGCCTGCATAGCTGTTTGATAAACTTCTTTCCCTTTATGTCATTGCTCTATTTTTGTTTGTATTGTGCGTGTATATGGTTGACCATTTGTATTCATCCATCCATGACTTAGAAGTATTTTTTTTAATCCAAGAAGCAAACCTCGCTTTTCCCATTTTACACAAAATATATTATATTATTTTACTATGCCACTATATATAACGGTACATGAATATCAATGGATTTTGGTATCCATGGGGGTGAGGGTCTTTGAATCAAACCCCAGTGGATACTAAAGGCCCACTGTAATGACATTCCTGTTAAAATGCTAAGCTTATTTGTAGATGGAGACAGTGCTGAACATTTTACTCCTTAGATCATGCATTGTATAAATATCAGTTGAGTCCTCAACAGACCTTGAAGGAGCTGGGGGTGGCTATGAGTGGCAGGGAGCTCTGGCGTGGGTTGGTCCATGAGGTCACGAAGAGTCGGAAGTGACTGAATAAATAAACAACAACCTCAACAGAGTCCTTTTTAGACTAGTAAATATCTGAAGGTAGTGGGAACTGGATCCTGTCCACCACCTCAAACTGTGATCTTCAGTGTAGAAACACCATTTCAGTCCCACCTGTCCTGTCTTTGTTTTAGCACTGTCGGCAAGTTGTAGAAGGCGATATCTGCATTGAGACCTTTACAGATTAGCTTCATTAGATTTGCTTCTGTGAAAACAGCCATGGAAACCCACTCGGTGGCTTTGGCCAAGTCATGCTCTCTCAACCTCAGAGGAAGACAAGGGAAACTCCCCTCTGAAGAAATCTTCGTGTTTGATTGATTTGCCTTAAATTTCTCATAAATAGAAAAGGACTTTGGCAAAAAGAGCCAGCATGGCAAAGTGGTTTGAGCCTATGACTATGACCATGATTCAGTTCCCCATTGGGCCATGGATAATCTTAGATGAGTCGCCTTCTTGGTAGTTTTGGGCAGCTCACACATTCTCAGCCTCAGAAAACCTTCAGTTGCCTTAAGGTTGCCATAAGTCAGAAATGATTTGAAGGCATGCAACAACAAACAACAAAACTGGAAACAAGTTGAAGGCACTCAACAGTAGCACACAGCTTTGAGACTTACTGAGAGATAAACTCCTGCCACCTCATCACACTGGGGGAAGTTGGCCCCTTTCTCCACTTTTGGGATGGGACCTTCTGAGTGCCATCATATGACGCTTGGCAGGCCTTGCCCTATTGATAGCCAAAGTGCTGGGGAAGTGTCACAGATGCTTCCTCTGCCACGAGGAAAGTGTCACAGATGCTTCCTCGGCCACAAGGAAAGTGTCGTGTTTCGGGTAGCTCCATATTTTTTTTGCCCTTTCCTCCATCAGATGGGGGAAAGGGCAATGTAGCCAATGTGCCTTGTCCTGTCCCCACCATGTGATGGGGGGAAAGGAGGGAGGGTGCGTCTGCTCTTTTGCTGTCAATTGTTGGTGAAACAGAACAGGTGGTGGTAGTGGGGAGAATTATGTGTGAAGAGGTTCATAGTCTGTCTGCATCTGATGAAGAACACTAAAGATGACTGCTACAAATTTCCTTCTCTTAGTTAATGCCAAAGACATTTCAAGATACCTTTGCATAGTGACCAAGTTATTCTGGCACTGAGATAGAAAATTCTCCTTCCATCCAAGTCCTTCTTCCTCCCTGACGATATAAATACAGTGATGGTAAATTAATAATTAGCATAGTTAGTTATGTTTTTTCATGACACCAAATATCTGTTGTCTGAGGCAGTCAGCTCACTTTGACTGATGGCTGGGCTTGGCCTGTAGGTTTATCTGGCAGCTCAAGGGGGGAAAGGGAAGCGCATTCTTATGGCCAGGAGACAGAAATGTACCGTACTCTGTTTTGAGACATCACAAAGTAGCCTTCATCACTTCTTGAGGTGAGTGAAGTTCACTTTAACTTGCTGAAATGCTTCTTCATTTGTTTGTACTAAGGTGTGTCTTTACTTGTTATGTTGGGTGGTCCAATTCACATACTGCAGTCAGAGTTAGTTGCTGAAAAGCTTTTTTTCTGCAATCCGACAACTCCAATAATGATAAAGATGGTTTAACTGCATGTGTTGGAAGTGGGAAGATTGTGTGTGCTGGGCTAGATGTATGTATATACACATTACTAACGCAATGTGGAGCCAGACCAAGGGAAAACAGTTTTCTTGTGATCTGATACTAGATCCCCTGGTATTAAATCACGAACAACAATATACTGTAGTTTAAATTTATTGGACTGGCTATAGGCCATAGCAATATCCCAAAATACTGAAGATATTAAATCTAACAGCAGCACATGGCCTGGTCTTTTGTGTATATTATTTGTATCACTCCTCCTCCTTCTCCTTCCCCTCCTCCTTTTCTTCTTCCTTTTCTCCTCTCTGTTTTCCTTCTCCTTCACAATGGTGCTGGATCAACAAATGTGAATAGAAAGATTTTGCTACTAAGTAAAAGGTTCTGAAAATAATATCTTCTATTCCAACTGGATTCACACAGGTAAGATAAGGTACTACAAACACAGGGATATTATGTGTTGGCATATTTGTAGAGATTGTTCCTCACTGCTAATTCTGAAGTTCCTGGTTCAATTTTTGGATTTGTATTGGTCAGTACAATTCCCATAGAACACTGTAGGAAGCAGAAATGCTACTTCAAACTGTTTGAACTGAGGAGAGGAACCCTTTTGTGTGAGAGTATTCTCACTACAACTTCCTGTTCCCATAGGGCATATCATGATACTTGCATCTAGATGAGAATATGTGACAAATGGGCATGTATACTGGCCTGTTTTTTTTTTTTTTCAGATAGTGGATTGTGAAGGGCTTTGTTCCTCAGTCCTTGGTTGCTGCTTCCACTGTGAGTACTGGATCAAAAAGATTAATATTCTGACTTATTGGAAGGCAACCTTTGCAGGATGATACTAGGAATTCTGTTGTTTTGGTTCTGTCAGAGAGGAAGAGATATAGGATCGGAAGGGGAATGTGCCAGTGGAGGGAAGGGAAAAGAAGTCCAAGTCTGGTTGGCATTGGGGAGGGGCTCATCCTGTCCCTACAAGAAGTCCTTTCCCTACTCAAAACAATGCTGCTGATCATCTTGTAGCTTTTTTGCCCTTGTTTTCATCACCCAACTGACAGATTCCAGGCTGCTGTAGTGACAAGTTACTAGGTCATTAGGTGCTGCTGTTCACTGCCAGATCAGTAGATGGTTTGTAAAGTAAGATCTTTTTGACCCTGATCCAGGATTTGATCTTGGATTTAAAAGGTGAGCTGAGTATGTGTTACCGAAACTTGATGTAGGTGAAGATGAAAGGAAAGTCTGACTATGCCCACCAGGTTGTCAAGTGCAGTAACAAATAAGGGCTGAGGGTCAGGTCAGAGGTCTGAACTGGTAGAGGTGATCTCACAGGTGATGTGGGTTTCCTACAAATCAATTCTTTCAAGGAAAGATTTCAACCCATTAGGAGCAGCTCAGGGGTTCATGGCTCCCATGGAACCCATGAACCTGATTAGTACCTGGTCCTACACAGTTAACAGGGTGTTTGCTTGATCTGGTTTTTACTCAGAATTAGTTGGGGGGTTTGCGACATTAATGGACTGGAGCAAAGGTGCTTTTTCTCTGTTACAGAAGTGGCCGCAATTCAATATTTTTCAGTGCCTGTTACTTATTTTAGAATGCTTGTGCTGACTCTCTTTGAGCAATGAGAACGGGAGAAAGAAAAGTCATGTGGGTGGACTGTTTTGTAATGAGGGAGAAGAGCAGTATATAAATTAATTAATTCAATAAATAAATAAATGCCTTGAACATTTTTTCTCATTTTCAAAGCTGCAATAACTGTACTAACCACTTGGGGGGACCGGTAATAATCCCTTTTGCATTTCTCTGCAGCACAGTCGGTAACGGTAATTTATTAATGTCAAGTAATTCAGCAAGTTGACTTTCTAGATAGCAATGACAGTCAATCCCCTTTTGGATGTTCACAGTTATTAGTAAAGTAACCATTTTAAAAAGTAACATTTCAAACTCTGTTTTATTTATTTAGAAGTCAATGATCCACAGCAGATCAGTTAGAAAGAATACATTCTAAGGAACAGATACTGTATACATCCCACTAGGGTTAAGCACAAAAGATATAGGTTTTTTAAACAAGCATTAACAGATAGACATTATATTTATAAAGTTACATAAGGAAAAGGGATGTAAGGTGACAGAATGATACTGGTCAAATTGGTTACTATCCCCCCAACCTAACCCCTCCCCCTTTTTCATGTCAGGAGTGATTTGAGAAACTGCAAGTAGCTTCTGGTGTGAGCGAATTGGCCATTTGCAAGGATGCTACCCAGAGGACACCCAGATGTTTTTTGATGTTTTTACCATTCTCGTGGGAGGCTTCTCTCATGTCCCCGCATGGAGCTGGAGCTGATAGAAGGAGCTCATCTGCGCTGGCAACTTTCAGGTCAGAAACCCAGCCTTCAAGTCAGCAGTCCTGCCGGCACAAGGGTTTAACCCAATATGCCACTGGGGGCTCCTAACCTTAAAAAAGGAGATTTGGCATTTCTTAAACACCTTAGTTTCTGTCAGAATTGTGGGTGTCTTATCAAACTGGCACATTTCTTAATGGTATGGCAACTGGGCTCCTTTCTGTAACAGCATCTTTACTAAGCATTTTGTATGGTCAGTGATTGGTATAATATCCCCCCAGAGGCGACCCTAGGTTTTTTCACTATGTAAGCAAACCTAGTGCCGCTTCCCCGCCAAAATTACGCCCCCCCCCCCCAACATACAGGTGGTGGTGGCACGCTCTCCAGCCGTGGAACTACAAAGGCCTCCAGGTAGGCCTCACTTTCTCGCTAGATTTCGCAAAATCTTATGAGAAGAGCAAGGACTTCCTCATTCCGCGGTGAGCAACCTGATGGTCGCTGCCGCCGCTGCCTAGAGAGCGCCCCCCAAGGGCTGCGCCCCAAGCGGCGGCTTCAACAGCCTCCATGATGAACCGGCCCTGTATCCCACTGAGCTTTTAATCATTTTTACTGTCTCTTTCTGGTTATATTGAGATTAATGTTCTGGCTTCTCTTTGTAATTTTGTTATGACATATCAGTTACATTCTGTTTTGATTACTATACCCCCTCTCCTCCCAATTTTGTACTTCCCCCTAGAGACGAATATGTCGAATAAGTAAACAAACAAACAACCCCAAATGGAGTTTTCAATCTCTACCCGTTTTTGTGCTTCCTGGATATTTTGGCCAAAAAACAAAAAAGTCATAAAACATGTTCAGAGGTGCAATACATACTTTGAGAGAACAGACCTATAAAACTATATATTTAAATGAAAGCTTTCTACAGATTATTTTCCCATCCCTGAACACTGGTTAATGGGGACACAGATCAGAATGGACTTACAAAGAAAAATTTGAGTGACAATGGTGCCAAATAATTCCTGTGCAGTCCTAGGCATGATATGAACTTAGGTGTTTTTTTTTGGTCAGGAGCAACTTGAGAAACTGCAAGTCACTTCTGATGTGAGAGAATTGGCTGTCTGCAAGGACGTTGCCCGGATATTTGATGTTTTACCATCCTGTGGGAGACTTCTCTCATGTCGCCGCATAGGGAACTCCCCGGATTTGAACTGGCAACCTTCAGGTCATTTTGGAACTGGTCCTAATGTTAGGTAGAGTGAGGCAACTGTCTGGTACCCCATCTACACTGACCATTTAATGCAGTTTGAATCTAGCTTCAAACTATGGTGACCAGACAACAAACTCCTATGAAGGTGTGCGAAGGAAAGCCATTGGGATCATAGAACTAGAAGAGACCACTTGGGCCATCCAGTCCTTAATGTGCATCAAATAATTACAACTGGGGCCTCAAACTGGTTCTAAGATTTCCTATGTAATCATCTGCACAGTGAAACTATCTTCTTCAATACTGGTTTGAAACTGTATTAAATGATCAGTGTAGATCAGTGATTCCCAAAGTGGGCGCTACCGCCCCCTGGTGGGTACTGGAGTGATCCAGGGGGGTGGTGATGGCACCTATTAGGAAACTGAGGCAGTGCCAGAGGAGGGGCGTGGCCTCTTCCCAAGTGCCAGAGACAGGGCTGAGCACCTGAGGCGCCTGTTAGGACACATAGGGAGCGGAGCTAGAGGAGTGGGTGTGGCTTCTTCCCAAGAGCCCGAGACAGGGCTGAGAATTTATACCTCTCCTGAGAGGCCTTTTAGGACTAAAGGGTGGGGCTAGGAGTGGGGGCGGGGCCTCTTCCCAAGAGCGTGAGACAGGGCTGAGCCTCTGTATACCTCCCTTGAGGCGCTTGTTAGAACAGGGGGGTGGGGTATAGAGGTTCAGCCCAGTCAGGCACTTGGGAAGAGGCCCCTCCCCCTCCTCTAGCCCCACCTCCTGTGTCCTGGCGGGCGCCGCAGGACAGGACAGAAGCTCAGCCCTGCCTCAGAGCTCCGCCCCTCCCAGTCCTGGCCGCCCATTTGTGGCCCTGCCCACCACCCCTCCCAGCCCTGCATCTTGGACTAGGGGAGAGGCTCAGCCCCACCCCTTGAGCAGGAGCCATGTCCACTCCTCTAAGCCATGCCCCCCTTTCCAGGGGGCGCTGAGTCATATTTTTTTCTTGAAAGGGGGTGGCAGGCCAAATAAGTTTGGGAACCACTGGTGTAGATGGTGCCTTATATTTCAGGTACTGCAGGATAGTGACATTACCTGAGGCTCTTTGAGACTCAGAGTCCAAATGAAGCCCAGTTTTTCAAAGCTGTGCACTCAGTTTAGAAGTTGACTTCATTTTTGTTTCTTGCCAAGAAGTAATTTCATGTCTGCTCATGTGCAGTGAAAGAAGCTCAGCTTGCACCGATCAGTTTTCCAGCAGGGAAGAGGGGAACAGGAGTCCAATTTCTGCTTCCTTTCTGCCACAAGCTGGCAACTCTAGATACTGGTTGGGTCTAGGGAGCTTTATATATATGTGTACTCACTTGCACCCATGATTCTTCATTCAGCAAGGGACACGCATGTGGAAGAGGCTTCTGTGCATATTTTGCCTCTAGACGGATTCATGCAAAAGTGTTCCTTATTTCCTCATCTTGCATTTCTCGTTAGATAATGTTTTAATAATTTCTTCTGGTAATCTGTTGCGCTGTTTAGCCATTGCCAAGTGTCACCCCAGAGAGAGATGCATTTCAGCAAGCAAAATGGGAGAGATTACTGTATCTACATGGAACATGCTTTGGGATTTTTTTCCCCTTCTAGATTAAAGGCACTATTAATGCAAGACATTATTAAGGAGAAAAGGGAACGCGTTGCTGCTTAAATGCAGGTGCTGTGTAGCTTTCTGTGACAGATGTGTTTCAAGAGAAGTGTTTTGGATTGTGTTGAAAATTTGAAAGCGCTAAAACCTTCAGGCTCTTCAGGGGCGCTCTTTCTCTCTCTCTCTCTCCTCCCCACTCAATTCCCTTGTATAAATAAAAATTAAAAGACTTTGAAACTTTACTTTAAACTTTCTTCAAAAGGAGTGATGTAAAAAAGAACATTAATAGGATGAATATAATTATATAAAACTCCACTTTAAAAGAGGGTTAAGCACAGAAGATGGCCAAGGTTTTTAAGAAACACTAATGGATAGAGATATTTACAAATTTACATAAGGAAAAAAGGATGCAGGGTGACAGAGTGAGCAAGACACTGAGCCAGGGGATGAGGCGAAGATGTAGGAAGCTGTTGAATACATACTATCAAGCCAAGATGTATAGAAGAATTGCAAGAGTGAAAAGTTGTACGTAAGGAGCATAGAGTCAAAATAACCAATTGTGAGTCAAGAAAGATAAAATATAAAAGCCTGCTTTGGCCTCTGGCTGTTTAAGGAGATCAACCTTTGGATTTTATTATACTCCAAGGACCCCCAAATACTGAATGAGTCTTAATGTGTGTGCATGCATTTTTATCATGTCAGAAACGACTTGAGAACATACTGCAAGTCGCTTCTGCTGTGAGAGAATTGGCTGTCTACAGAGATGTCACCCAGGGGAAACCCAGATATGTTAGCTGGGAGGCTTCTCTCATGTCCCCATAAGCTAGAGCTGACAGATGGGAGCTCACCCCATCTCGCAGATTTGAACAGGCAACCTTTAGGTCAGCAACCCAACCTTCAGTTCAGCAGTTCAGCCAGCACAAGGGCTTCACCCATTGCACCACCGCAGCTCCTACGAAGATGCATGTATGTACTGTATATAAAATGTTGCTACGATTTGTCCTAAATGATAATGATATTGAATCAAAACTATATTTAGGGTTCAGATAACTGTGTGCCTATCACTCTGCTAAAAACGTGTCAGTTGTGGAGGTGTTGAAAACCTCAACCCCCAAATACCAGCAGAGCATTATTCAACTATCCGAAGTCAAGCCAATAGTCCAACAGAGTTGCAAACATTAGCAGGATATTGAAATAGAGAAGCCAAATGTCTGTTCCAGGGTTGTAAGTTGATTACTAAAGTGTCCAGAGTACACATTTGAATCACAGTCCGTAAGCCAAGGTCCAAGGGGAAGTCCAGAGTTCATGGATATAAGATAGCAAGAGTCCAAGGCCGTAGCTTCTAGAACTGATGTTGCAGCCAACAACAATGTGCCACCATTGAGTTCCTTAAATCCTAAATTCATCTGTTGCTGGCTCACTTCTCAGCTAATCTCTATGACCTGTGCAGCTGAGACCTTTCTCTTCACAGGTCCACAGGCCTGCTCAGAGGAATTTTCTTGCACTTGTTCTGAGAAGGAGTAGTTCCTTCCATGGGTGCTACTTCAAATCTTGGCTGAGGGAGCTGCTGGGGTCTGTTGGGCTCCATCTCGACTGCTGGGCCTTCCACCAACATTTCCTTATCCACACTTTCCAAGCTGTCCATAATCGGGGGGGGGGGGGGGGGGGGAGAGGATGGCAAATGCTCTTGCATCTAAAGAAGAGCTTGAGAACAGAAATGAAAAGGCAGAAGGTCATGCTATTAGTATTCATACCAAACCTATTGTAAAGCTTGAAATGCCAGTTGTAGATGCTAATACCATAGAATAATGTCTGAAATGGACCTCAAAAGTCATCTGATACAAGAAATCTACCACCAAAGCATCTCCGATAAGTGACTAACCAGCTTCTGCTCAAACATTTCCAGCCAAATCCACTACTTTCCTGTAGTTTGTTTCAGATTCTTTCTCATGATGCTTAATCTAAATAATTATTTATTTTTTTTCTTTCTTTGGTCAAGATAATCTACCACCATGTTGGGCAACTGCGTAAGAGCAGGAACCATGTTTCCATCCTGCACCCACCCAGAGGGCCACACCGGCATGTTTCAGTGAACTGAAAGTCATACAATGTCACTTCTGGATGCTATTTTGAATGATCTTAAATGTTTTGTTATCATTTGGGGGTAGTTTATGGGCCTTTGGAGGATCAGGTGAAGCAAACTACTGTGCTTGGAGTTCATTTCGGGCAGTATTTATGCAAAAAAACCTGATTATGGGCCTTTTTAAAAAACAATGTTTGGGGGCTGGGGTGGAGCTCTGAGACTGAAGTTAGAGCCTCCAAGTGCTGCAATGTCCCATTGGCCACACTTTGCCCACCCCCTGTTCTAGAACAAAAGAAAACTAACAAATTTTCCTCCCAGTTTTGAATCCTCCATATATGAAGATGGTTAAAACAATGCCTTTTAACAAGCTTTTCTCCAAACGCAATGTGCCTAACTGTTTATCTTTATTTATTTTTGTCTGTCCATGTTGCAGTTTCAAAATATTCTTCTTAAACTGTGGTGCTAGGACTCGACATAACTTTCTGTCAAAACTGAGGCGAGGCACAACTTTTGTAATCTGGATACAATGACTCGTAGAACTGCATTCGCTTTTTTGCCTGCCATGCCTCATTCCTGACTCATGTTTAGCTTGTGGCTTGCTAAAATCCTAGATCCTTATCATTTGTACTGACATCAAGCCAGGTTTTACCCTGCCTGCATCTGCCCTTCTGATTTTATGTACCTCAGTACAGAACTTGACATTTAGCTCTCTTTAAATTCCTGGTGTTAGTTTTGGCACAGTTCTCTGTACTGTCAAGGTCATATTGAATCCTCTTGCTTTTTCCTAATGTATCAGCCACCCTCTTTGTTTTATGTCATTGGGAGATGTGATGGACATCCTCTTTGCGCCTATTGTACACCACAATACTCTTTTGGTGTCTGAAGAAGTTTTGACTTGTTTTTAGTGTGTAGTTGGATGCAGAATGTGCTGTTGGGATAAAAAAAGTGTACAATTGAAAAGCTGATAGATGTTGGAGAAAGGGAGGGGAGGTATTAGCTACATGGAGATAAGGCATTTGAACAGAAATTTGTAACAGCAGAAGCTTTGCAAAAGCTTTAAAAGCATTCAAGGGTTATTGTGAACCTCAAAAAAGAAAAGAAAAACCCAGTGTTTGAGAGCCCACATTTGATAGAGCAGCAGGAATAGATGGTTAGCTGTATTGCTGAACCAAAGCAATGCTGCTGAATCAAGGAACCTCCTCTGTACAGCAGATAAGAATTACTGGCTCCTGCCGAGATATCGCAACGGATACAGGATGTAACCAAGGAACAAAGCCTGCATTGTGCTGAGCATTTTTATTTTTATTTTTTAGTGGTAGGTTGCAGACCAGGCATTTACTCCATTGGACACTTGATGTGAAAAAACTGAATATTTGATATATCTGATACAAAACCAAGCCCCCCAACAAGCAAATATTGGGACAAGGAAGAAGCTGATATGTGACAAGTTGTAAAGCTGGCTGATATTAAGGTCAGGACAAATAAAATGAAATAAACAAGAGTCAATAATTCTGCCAGTTATATTTAAAATTTCAGGGCAAGTTAAGAGATGCCCAATGTTTTCTGAATTTTGCCCATTGTTTTCCTCATGCTTTGTAGACACATAAAATCTTCTCACTATTTTTGAGACCATTGATGTCAACACTGAGAGCCACGTCATTCCACTCAATGGCTGGATCTGATTGTTAGCCGTGCCAACAAAAGCACAGATAACATGAGTACATAGGGGTGGGTTTAGATCTTCAGGCAGGTAAAGTGCAATTCCATATCTGTACTGGCACCAGTTGTTGACGCAGCAGACAATATTGTTAGATGCACCTGCATGGGAGGAGACAAAGTCAATCAACACCATTTGTCACTAATTCATTTTGAGAAAAGAACCTTTCAGGGATTCATTATCGTGGAATATGATACATTTTTCTTCCAGATAGTGTTTTTAAAAACTTTGTTATTCATTTTTGACCAGTATTTTTTTTTTCTAAATGAAGCAGAATGGGGTGTGGGGGAAGTAGGCAGGCTGACGTTTGCAAGATTTGGGAATGTAGAAAAGGAAAACAAGGAATTCGCTTGGGAAAGAGCCCACAGGAAAGTACTAACGGGCAATATGTTTCCTTTTGCATGTCCCTTTTCCAAATCAACCCCGGAAAAAGGTGTCACAGCCTCCTCCCCCTGAAAAATGAGGAATGACATGAGGACAAAGAAATGCCTGTTATAGATGTCCTTGCGATGGCTATAAGCAAATTGTGTGTGTGTGTCTGTGGTGGGGAGATATTGTTTCCCACCCCCTTCTCCTAAATCACCCTGAACGTTTGCTCAGCCCTACCAAGTTTCCCAGGACAGGAACTCTGAGTTTATTACTTGCTCACATTGTCATCAGAAATTAATTTTGCCCCTGAAAGACAAATTGGCTGGTAGCTTATGAAGTTAAATGGGAAGAACAAGCAGGCATCTGTTTCTTCTGCATTTTGTCTCCTTGGTGTCTTACATATAAATGAATCCGAGTGTTCAAACTTAAATTAAGATCTTTGGCTAGATAAACAGTTAAAACTGGTTCCCATAGCTACCTCTCACACATAGCTGTGATTGCATTATAATCCCCTAGTAATCAGGTCTAAATGAAAGAAAGATGATAAGGGTGCTATTTTCAGTTTTCAGTTCTGATTTTTATTAGCTCTCAATCAGATCAGGAGACTGCTTTGCCTTTCATCACATTGTGGCTATGTTTGTAGAATCATTAGAGTTATAAAGTGAAAATCTTACCAAGGTGCTTTCCTCCCCTTGAGGTGCTCCAGAGATGGAAAAAAAATAATCCAAAGATTGCATTGGCTGCTATGGAAAAGATTTGTTTCTGCAACCAGATTGACATTGAAATGAATTGGTTGTCTTCATTTATTTTGCAAGCAGGCAAGCTTTAGGGGCTGGAATTGCTCTAGATGTGTTGAACTGCAGCTCTCATTATCCCTAACCAGCGTGGTTGTGGTGGTTAGGAGTGGTGGTGTTTGCAGGGTGCTAGGCCTGGAGGGCATGGAAGATACTAATCACGAATCACCCAAATATGTGTGTTGGAAAATTACCACGATACAGACTGCATTCTGGGAAACAAACAATACACTGATTTATGCATTTACATTTTCATCTTGCTTTGCATCTTTTCCCCAATGCATTTCCACACACAAATGAATCATTTAAAAAACCCACAGTCTTGCCCAGAACTGTTTTTATTAGGATAGTAAAACAATCCAATAAAACATGTTGCAGGGCTATTTAGGTATTTCTGACTGGGTGTGTTACAGCTGAAGACAAGGCAAGTCTAGAGAGACTGGAGCAAATCCATTGTTGCATGGTTGATAGAGATGTCCCATGAATCAGTGTTTGGAGGACATGGGCCCCTGTGCTAAACTCCCACCGACTTACTGAATCTCAGATCCCGCTTTACCCAACTGAAATATTAAAAGGCACTAATCCATTGAAAGATTGTTTTAGATATAAATAATTTCAGCTGAAGTGATTTCATTTTCTTGTGTGCACTTACCTAAGAATAACCCCAATTGAATAGAGTGAGACTTACTTTTGAGTAATCATTGAATCATAGAGCTGAAAGAGAGCCAATGGTCATCCTGTCCTACTCCTTCAAGAAAACCTAGATCCTGACTACGAGATTTTTAAATAAATGTATTTAAGTGTATTTTGAAATAGAAAATACAGGATTGAGAGCTCATGGTTTGAGTTGATTAGGATTATTGGAGACCAGTATTTGAATCCCTACTTGGCCTTGGAAACCCACTGGGGATCTCATCACACTAGAACTTGGGTCCAGTTTAAATCCACTTTAAATCCACTTAGGGAGGGAGATTTAAACAGCTCAGCCTCCACAAACTACAAACCCCAGAATTCTGCAGGAGGCAGAAACCAGATTTAAGGTGGATCCATGCTCTGGTATGATGAGGCAGTGGGTGAACTTGAGCAAGTCACACATTCAGCCTCAGAGGACGGTAATGGCAAACCTTCTCTGAATGAATCTTGCCATGAAAACCCATGCTAGGCTTGGCACAGCTCAGCTATGACCTAAAGGCACATAGCAACAACAACAGCTTATGAGTCTGGGGTTGGAAACAGGGAGGAGCATCAAGTTGATAGGCTTTGATACTCTTGAAACATGACTCTACTGGTACTATATCAGCTCCTGAATGATGCTACTTATTTTTAACACATAGTGATCATGTGAACTACAATACAGAGACTGTTTTCTATGTATGCAATATGATTGATAGAGCTTTGATATTTCTGTTCTATCTAATTAGCCTATAGTTTCCCGCTACGAATGAATTTGTTTAGATATGGACATTTTTAAAGAGAGTGCATCTTTCTATTCTATTTCTGTTATATCTTTCCTATTTGTCCTTGGAAAATTTCGACGGAACCTAATCAGTGCTTCAAATGAATATTTTTCACAAAAGTAACCTGGTTCCTTCTCAGAGCATAGTGCAATTAGAGCTCTCTAATCTTACCACCGTGAATCTATTATTTGAATGTTGCATCTTATCTGAAATATGTTTTAGTACAAAATGTAATACAATGGCATTAATAATTTAAGACTTTAAAATATATTAAAATTCATGTTTATTTATGTGTATATGTCTGAATGCATTTCTTATGTTATCTGTTCCTAAAACTTCAGTGAAATTCACAGTTATTCAAAACCTAGGCAATTCTAAAATGTGGTTGTGTTCAAATTATTCTAGCACTTTGGGAAATATTTTTTTTCATTTTAATATTTTCTTTTAAACTATGGAACGTAATTCTGTGCAGAATTTGTGTGTAAATAGGAGAGGAGAAAATGTTTTAGGGGAAAAGGGAATCACTAGAAGTACTTGTGAAGCTAGTCAATCCTGCAACATTGTTTAACATGAAGAAGATTTTTTATTTAATGTAAATATTCCAAAGATTTCTGTGCAAGGGTGTGCTGGGTGAAATAAAGAAAGCCCAATTGGTTCATAAAGAACATACACTGCGACTGCAAGATTTGGGTGTAAAAATTTAATCTGGTGCCACATTAAATAATGTGTAGAGGCACTAATTTTAAAATGCTTTATTCGTCATTAATATTTCAAACTCTATAAGCTAAAATTCAACATTGATTCATTTGAAAGCACAGCAAAATACAGCAATCTGTTCTCGAGGTTTTTTGGTTTGTGTGCATTTGCGGCTCTGTTAACCACATGTAATATCTGGGAGATGTTGCTGTATCTAACGACACACTTGGAAAATAAGAGTAAATTGTAGACCATGATTATCAACAGATAACAATATCTCCTGTATATAAATAAATGCTCAGCATCAAAACCCATTATTGGATTAGCTATATAATCATGTTTCAGGCGGTAAGTCTGTGCTGACAAATGAACACTTTTCATTTGGCTCAAGGTCCTCATCAGCAACGGAACTAATTTTACATTCTCACCCATTAAGTGAATAAGATGTGGAAAAAAGCTGTCTGCTTTTTGAAGTGTAAATTTGCTGCTACAGGCACTGCAGACCAAAGCTCTTTTGAAGCAGTGAAATGCGATCATCTCTGGGGACACGTGAACCTGACCAAGTTTTGGTCATTTGTGCAAAAAGGTACCGGGTGGGGATGAAGGGGATTATGTTGTGTCATTTGACTATGCTTTTTGACAGGTAACCAGGGCATTTGGATGGTACTAAATGTTGTGACAGCTCTCGCTCACACACATCCATTGCCAACTTCTGCATAAGCCTTTAGAAAAAGACTGATGTAGAGACAGAGATGTAGTCTTTAACACAGAAGTTGGAAAACTTACGGTTTTGGACTATATCCTCCAGAATTCTACAGCCAATTTGGCTATGGGTCATGATCCATTTAGTGCCATGGAAGTAGTGGAAGTGTTACTCTTTTTGGCCAAGTTGGAGTTGTAATCCAAAAAGGTTACTTTCTCAAACTCTGGATGTTTACAAATTCTAAAAGAAGCTGCCTACCCATCTGGCACTGCCCCTTGGTCAGCATATGAAGTTACATCTTTATTTAGAACTAGCTGTGCCCGGCCACGCGTTGCTGTGGCGTTGTCTGGTGGTGTTGGTGAGAAATTGTTGAGGTAGTGGTGGTATTGAATGTCTGTTGTATGGTTGTCTTTATGTTTAGTATGCACACTGAAGTGGATTATATGGCAGTGTAGACTCAAGATAATCCAGTTCAAAGCAGATAATATAAGATTATAAATGGGTTATATAGCTGTGTGGAAGGGCCTTGAGTCTACACTGCCATATAATCCATTTAAAATCTGATAATCTGTGGAAGAGGCCTAAGTGAGGCCTAACTGTGCCTGTCCCCTGGGCTGAGTAGGTTGCTAGGAGACCAAGTGGGTGGAGCTTAGCCTTCAAACTGGCAGCAATTGGATAAAAACTATTATTCCTCTCCCTGTAATTAGGACTTTATTTTTCTTTTCCTTTTTGTTGTATCAACCTAGAGCCGTGAATGATGGGTTGTGTTGTCAAATTTTGAGGTTTGGGGGCCTGTAGTTTTGTTGTTTTGTCCGCTGCCCTGATGCAATCACTCTTTTATATATATAGATTTCTTGCTTAGGGGCATTTAAAAAAGCTACCGAGAGTACACAACATGCTTAGGAGGAAACATTCTGATCAGGGTTTGGATTTAGCCCCAAATCTGCGGGTTCTGAAATGAATGAACTAGCCATCTGCCTGAGACATAACTCTTTTCACACCCAAAGTCCTCCTGGAAAACAGCCCCTTGTAGCTGACTAATCTTCCTACATACTAACTTGGCTAGAATTATTGGTATGTCCCCCCAAGTTGACTCCAACATATGGTGATCCTATCCAAGGGGTTTTTTTTTTTGGCAAGATTTGTTCAGATGTGATTTGCCATTGCCTTCCTTTAAGGTTGAGAGTGTGGGACTTGTCCAATGTCACCCAGTGGGTTTTCATGGGTGAGCAAGGATTTTAATCCTAGGGCACATGCACACTGATAATTTAATGTGGATTGATGGCAGTTTGAAAATGCAAAAGCACACAGGAATGCACTTTAAAGGTCTTATACTGGGATTAGCAAAATTGCGGGATGTTCCAAAATAGGCATTAAAGTGCATTAGAACTTATAGGTATAAACCACATTGAATAGCAAAAGGGATTCAAAGACAGACACTCTCATGATCTGCACATGCGTATTAGAGTGGAGGGCATTGAAAAAAAGAATTCTCTATGGATATGAAGCTGCAAATAGACCTCTCTAGTGTATAGAACCACTGCACAGGCATTGACCTGGTTCTTGTTTTCGCCTCTGCCGCTTTTATCCTACATTACATGGTCCATGTCTCCTGGAGTACTAGTCCTACATTCAGACCACTACACTATGCTGGCTCCCTGGAGAGAATGAACTAATCCCAAATAGGGCTAGGTAACTGATTTGGCATTATCCTGAATCAAAATGGGCCAGTGCAGTTTCCAGACTGAATTAAATGAGTCCAGTTTTGTTTTGAAATAGAAGTACACTGCCTGAGCTATCTAGCGATCTGGAGATCAAAAATAAGCAGGAAAATAGGCAGGCAATGTAATTCTAAATGACCATATTACAGGTGTCTTCTGCTTTTTGACAACTTGTTTTTCAACATCCAGCTGTTTTGACCAATCTAAATTAATGCAATATACCATACTTTTGACACATGATCTGCTTTTGTGCTATTCCTTTTGTTCTTGGCTTTTTCCTGTTGAGAACTTGAGAGAATTATGGAGGCTGCCTCATGAGTATAAATGGGCATGGAGTTGCAATGTCTCTCATTCAAATTGGTGCCATTTTCCCCTTGCTCAGTTGATTTGATGCCATCTTTGTTCAGTCTGTTCTCTGTTGTTTGTGGTCAGTGCTTGTCCACTTTGCATGCATTCATTCATTCATGATAAATCTGTGATTGTGAGCAGTGCAATTCTTGCTGTATTACTATACAGTAGTTGTGCTTACAATGTAGTATTTTATATATGTCTGTCTACCATGTTTCCCCAAAAATAAGACAGTGTCTTATATTAATTTTTGCTCCCAAAGATACGCTAGGTCTTATTTTTAGGGGATGACTTATTTTTCCACGAAGAAGAATTCACATTTATTGTTGAAAAAAGAAGAAAAGAACATTTATTATATACTGTACAGTAGTTGTCATCACAAACCAGCATAACCAAACTGTGAATCCTATCAAGAATTTCTTGTTACTACCATTATTTCTATGTACAACTATCTATGGTATGTACATTTATCAATCCTGCATGTTTGGGTGTTCTGTTCAGTAGGCATGCTTCCAAATAAAAACTTTGCTAGGTCTTACTTTCGGGAAAGGCCTTATATTTAGCAATTCAGCAAAACCTCTACTAGAACTTATTTTCAGGGGATGTCTTATTTCTGGGGAAACAGGGTATGTATACACATTTCCACTTTTTGACCGTGCCCTAGTCAACAACCCATTGAATATACAGGGGATGCCTGTATATTAATCTCATGGGCGTGGACAACTGAAATAAATAGAATGAGCTGTAGTTAACATAAATAAATATTTTAAAGGGACAGAAGCCCTGAAAAGCCTTAATAATGGTACAACCCAGTGTTGATGTTAGGTTTTATCATCACCTAGCCACAAATGAGGTCTGAAAAAAAAGTATACGTGAAGGTAAACTGGAATATGATGGGCTAATAATGATATCACATAAAAGCTCTGGGAACAATGTAAATAAATAATAGCATTTCCAGAGAAACAGACTACTATGGAAAAACCAGTTTGCTTGGCAAAACAGTTCTTGCACAACTTAAAGAAAAAGGTTCCCTCACAAATTATTCTCTACACATAGAAATCAGTTTCAGCATCCAAGTACACATGCTGTGGTAGCTACTGATGAAGAGAAATGCAGTTTACATTTTCGAAATGGTGGTGATTTTCTCTGTAGTGATTATTGGTGATTAATTTTGCACAAAATTCTTATATTTTAGTGTGGAAAACAGTACTTTCTGGACCACAAATAATATTTTGATACAGAGGTCACTTTCCAAATCATGGCAATATATTTTTTCTAGTATATGCTCTGTGCATCACTATCTTTCAATGGTTTAGGTTCTGCATTCCTATATGAACAGATTACTTTTTTGGGTTTTGATGTTCCACTCTACTTTTGATGTTTGCTAAGCAATTCTGTTTGCTATGATTATAGTACAATACAATCCCTGTACCAGTGCCCATGGTTTTGTCTACCTGCATCCAACAAAATATGTACATTAGGAATCATCTAGGTCCTTCAGAATAAAAGTTATCTTGGTTGGTTTAGTGGGGGGTAGATGCTCATCCCCTATCTGTGGTTGATGGTGAGCAGTTCTGGCACACTTTTGAAGAAGGATGGGAATTTGGAACTGCTTCTGTGAATCATGTGATCTTGGGACTGGGGATAAAATTCCTGTCCTTGGGGCTGGTCTCTAGGTTTTTGCTCTCATCAAGAGCCATGTGGCTTTGGTGCATCTTCCAGTTTATAGCTGGCCAGGGAAAACTGAGTTTCAGTGATTTCTTTTGGGGGCTATGATGTTTCTTTTCAGAGAGGCTGAGGTGTGTGGTCTTGGTGAAACCTACCGCTCCAGATGCTCTCACACTAGATTTCTCCCCATTTCATTTCGCTCATCAGCAAAAAAATAAATAAATAGACAATGTTGCCCTTATTTCATCTCATATTTTGTATCTTATAATTTCTGTGGTAGGACGGCAAATGTCCTCTAGGGATCTTCTAAGTCCTCCATGTAATTCTATGGTATGCTTCTACTAGAGTTACCATAGTGTTGTCCTGGAGGACTCACACAGTTCCTAGAAAGGGTCCTTCTCTAGGAATTTTCTAGGTTCTCCAGAGTGACCCAATTGCAACTTCCTGCAGAAGTTAATTTTAATTGAGTTCACTATTATCCATCTTTTGCTGTTTCCATGTTAAGTTCAGGAACATATGCCCCACAGATATGGGGATGGTGCTATATATTACATTTTACCCTTCTTCTAACATGACTGCAATCCCTTCCCATTATATGTCGTTTTCAAATTTGATAAACCAAGTACAGCTTCCCTTGCCCCAATAACCTTTCATGTGTGTTAGGTAGTTTTCAGTATTGCTACACAGTGCCAGAAGGGTTAATCCTTAAAAGCATTGATAATTCTATCAGGTCGTTCTTTCACATTGCATTCCTTATAGCCACTTAATTCAGACTAACCCTTATTTAACTCAAGGGAACTTTCTTCTGAATAGATTTGTGTAGGATTACACTATGAGTAAATAATTAACAGAAATTGGCATTCAGTTACATTAGGTTCCTGTAATTCAAATGAATAATTGTGTTCCCTACCAAGGTGATAGTTAAAGTTTGAGGAAAGTACATTTTATGGGAGAAAATCATGTCATTAGTCAATTAATAGAGAAGTACAGCCAGAAATCCTTTTAAAGGATCTTGCATAACCCAAAGTTACAGGGGAAGCCTTTTTCTGTAGAGACAGTTTATGCAGCTTTGGAAACATGTGCATGAAGGAACCAAGTGTACAGGGCTAATGGTACAATTCCTTCTCACAGGAATATGGCCAGATCAGGCCATAGGCCTAGTGTGGGATTGTATCACAGAAGAGAGACTCTCAGATATGTCAGTTAACTTTTAGGTTCTGGATGCATCTATACTGTAAAATTGTTTGACACTACTTTAACTGCTATGGCTCAAAACAAAATCTTGGGAACTGTAGTGTTACAATGTCTTTGACTTTTTCTGCCTCACCAAATTACAAACCCCAGGATTTCATAGTATTTAGCTACAGCAGTTAAAGTAGCACCAAAGTGCATTAATTTTACAGTGTAGATGCACCCTGTACTGCTGTGATGGCCTTCTAGAATTACTACATAGGGTTGTCCATATGTTCGTAAAAATTCTCCTACTGTAATTATTTCGTATTGTTCCCGTTTTTTGACACGAGTATTGAAACCTTTTCCCTGGGCGCAACTGGCAATGTAATACGATCCATCGTTGGCCCATTCTGTAATTGTGTCTTAAAATTTTCGTTAATTTTTTTCCTCCAAAATTTTTTTAAAAAATATTTTTTAAATATTATTATTTATTTATTTTTTGTTTCTGTAACCTAACATGAACGGGAGCCTAGCGCAGCCTAACATGGCTCCCGCTCCCTGCCAATCAGAGTCTTCCACGATGGCTAAAAAGGTGGGGGCTAAATCGCCTCCGCACGGAGCCAAGCCATTCTGGGTTGGGATACCGAGGAGAGAGGGTGGTTCGTGCGCGCCGTGAAGCTGAGAGGGCAAAGTGACTGGGGGTAGAGGGTTGTTGCTGCTTAGATATTGTGTTGGGGGGAAATTGGCTTGGGGCAGAGTCCTTGCTGTGGATGTTGGGAATTTTTTTTTCCAAAGGAGTCTGCGTCCCTCCCTGCTAGTGCTGAGCTTTGGGTTGGTTCCTTCTCCTGAGGTAGACCTTTTGCCTTTCTATTTTTCCTTTTTTGGAATAAAGCAATCACCCCATAAGCCTTTCTTTCCAAGCCTTAAAAGGAGGGAGCTTGAAAATTATAGTTTTCTAAGCAGCACGTCTGCTTCCCTGTAAGCGCTGAGCTCCTGAGGGAGAACTTTAGCCTTTCCTTTTTTACTTTTTCTGGAATAAAGCAATCACCCCATAAGCCTTTCTTTCCAAGCCTTAAAAGGAGGGAGCTTGAAAATGATAGTTTTCTAAGCACATCTGCGTCCCTGTAAGCCCTGAACTTACCGCCAAGGCATTGCTTCCCTCACGCTCCATTTCTATTCCCAAGCCTTGGGCTGAGTTTTATTTCTGCAATCACAAAGTCAGACATTGATTTGATTCAATAGAGGGTCCACAGCAATTTATAGTTTCCAAAGGACGTTGCCAATCCTGTCAAGGCATTGCTTGGCATGTGCTGCATTTCTAATCCAAAGTCCTCAGCCAGAGTTTCATTTCTGCAATCACAAGGTCAGCCAGTGGCACCATTGATCAAAAGGTTCAAAGGCAATTTATAGTTTCCAAAGGACGTTGCCAATCCTGTCAAGGCATTGCTTGGCGTGTGCTGCATTTCTAATCCAAAGTCCTCAGCCAGACTTTCATTTTTGCAATCACAAGGTCAGCCAGTGGCACCATTGATCAAAAGGTTCAAAGGCAATTTATAGTTTCCAAAGGACGTTGCCAATCCTGTCAAGGCATTGCTTGGCGTGTGCTGCATTTCTAATCCAAAGTCCTCAGCCAGACTTTCATTTTTGCAATCACAAGGTCAGCCAGTGGCACCATTGATCAAAAGGTTCAAAGGCAATTTATAGTTTCCAAAGGACGTTGCCAATCCTGTCAAGGCATTGCTTGGTGTGTGCTGCATTTCTAATCCAAAGTCTACACAAGTAGAAGAGGGACTTTTACAGTGATAAGAACCCAATTGAACAGGAAATAAGACTTTCAAATCAGGAACAGATTTCTTCAAATATTGAAAATAAGTGTATTATAAAAAGTTATGAAAATTCACCAAAAATCATAGGAGACAGGAAACATTCTGTAATTTGTTGAGCAAAGAGTGTGGAATGTGTTCTCCCACTGTACCAAATTTGATGAGAATAGCTCAAGAAATGAGGGCGGGAGACCCCCAGAAAAGTCCCCCCCGGTTTCCTGTTTTTTGGCGATTGCGCATGCACGTCCGCCATTTTAGAAACATTTTAGAAACATTACGAATTTTCGGAAATATCCAAAAATTTTGGGTGAAACATTTAGAAATAATTTCTACATCGAAGAGCCGGCACCCCCTACTTTAGAAACGAGAATTGAAACATTTTTTCCATCGATCGGACAAGCCTATTACTACAGAAGATGTAAGAACATGTTGGATATTTTTGAGAAGTAATAGTACCATTTGCAAAAAAAAAAATAACTACCCTACACCTCTGGACAACTTCCAGAATCCCTAGTGATTGGGGGATTTGGGCATCCGTCATCCCCAAGGTTGATTGTTTTGACCAGTCCTACATCAGTATTTATTTATTTATTTACAGTATTTATATTCCGCCCTTCTCACCCCGAAGGGGACTCAGGGCGGATTACAATGAACACATATATGGCAAACATTCAATGCCAACATAAACACAACATACATTAGACAGACTCAGAGGCATTTTTTAAAACATTTTTCCATCTTCACGATTCCGGCCACAGGGGGAGCTGTTAATTCACCGTCCAGTAGTGGCTGTACTTCCACATTCCTTTCCTCGTGTTTTGCTGGCAGTTTTATGGTGTTGTAAATTAGCCTCCCGCATAAAGCGTCCCTAAATTTCCCTAATTGACAAGTGCAACTGTCTTTCGGGGCTGCATAGGTCAACAGCAAGCCGGGGCTATTAATGGTCGGAGGCTTAGCCTGACCCGGGCTTCGAACTCATGACCTCTCGGTCAGTAGTGATTTATAGCAGCTGGTTACTAGCCAGTTGCGCCACAGCCCGGCCCCAGTACTGTTTCTGCTCTTATATAGGATCAAATAAAGCAGTAGTTCTCAAATTGTGGATCCCCAGATGTTTTGGCCTTCAACTCCCAGAAATTCTAACAGCTGGTAAACTGGCTGGGATTTCTGGAAGGTGTAGGCCAAAACACCTGGGGACCCACAGGTTGAGAACCACTGAAATAGAGGCATCTCATCTCTCTGAACTTGAAATCTCAAAGTCATTTGAGGGGGTGCCACAGTGTACCTTACTAATTTAATGCATTTCAGTTTGTGTAGATGATTCATGAAATGTACAAGTTTCTCAACCTAGCCAAAGAATTGGGCTGGTGGTGAATGGGCTATTAGGATCCACCTTGGCTGCAACCTAATTTTAGCTTCAGGGAAAAACAATGACATTTTTGACACATAACGCAGAAATCACAAAATATGTTTCCATTTTGAGTCAGGTCTGAGAATAATGTCACACAGGCTTGATGTATATACTTAAAATTAAGATATATCTGGTTACAAGTTGGCCACCCCCCTTTTTTCTCTCTGTACTTGTATATTTATATTTTTTTACTTGGACTAGATGTATATTGTGTGTTTTGGTAAGGCCAATTGGCTGATCAATAAAAATCATTTCATTTCATCACACGGGCACATGCATTCTCCTTATTTGCATCTAGATAGCTTCTGATATCATAGTAGGAAGACTTGACATCACTGGCATCTTTAAAACGGTCAAATTTTGGAACTAGATCTTTGTCTCTTCCCTCAAAGCCTTTCCCTGAGGTATCAGGACATTTAGTTGAAGTTCTAAAGTCAGCAAAAAAAATGTGCAGCTTTCTAATTGATGTACAAAATAAAACAAAAGAATTTGTGCTGCCCTTAACAGATTCTTTGTTTTCTCTTTCTTTGAAAAAGAATTCTAAAGAGGTTAGGGAGAAAATGGAACAGAATCCTCTTATGGTTGAAGTATAGAAATAGGAAAAGTCAGGATTGTTTGACTTATTTTGACTTGGAGAGAGAAAAAGAGAGAGAATGTGTGATTTTGTGGCCCTGGGCAGCTTATTCTCCTAGCCTTACTTCCCCATCTGCAAAATGCAACTTTAACTGATGATATTTACACTCTTTTTTTGGCAGGGCAGGATAATTAATTAGTGTCTGCGGAAAAAATCTGGAAAATACTACCATGTTGTAAATGATGAAGGTCCCACAAAGTTCATGCTAGCCAAAGGGGTTAAGAGAAATAAGAGACTCTAAAAATTACTGTACATCAAAGACAAAATACAAAAGAGGGGAACGCATGCTGTTATCATGTGCCTTCAAGTCATTTACAACTTATGACAAGCTTATCATGGGATTTTCTTGGCAAGATTGTTGGGGTTTGCCTTCCTCTTAGGCTGAAGGAGCATTATTTGCCCAAGGTCATCTAGTGGATTTCCATGGCTGAGTGAGGATTTGAATCCTGGTCTCTAGAGTCTCCTCTCTCACCCCCCTTCTAGTTCGTTCTCCAAATAAAATTTATCTAGCTGATATCTATATCAGAACCTGTACAGAGCTCTATGGCCAGGTGGGAGTGGTGATGCCAGCAACATGGACACAATTCATCATTTTAGTGGACTGGTCCAAGTTGGACTGATCCAGCTATCTAGACTGTCTGTAGCAGTGGGTAGTTTGGAGTTCCAACAAACTCTGGAGTATCCTCCAGCAAAACTGGTTTAATCCAGTATAACCCATAATAGTAGAACAGTGGTTCTTAACCTGGGGTCCCCCGATGTTTTGGCCTTCAATTCCCAGAAATCCTAACAGCTGGTAAACTGGCTGGGATTTCTGGGAGTTGTAGGCCAAAACACCTGGGGACCCACAGGTTGAGAACCACTGTACTAGATGTTGTGGGAAGAGCCAGGAGCCGGGTTTTCATGTCAACGTAGACTTGCCCTATCTTGGTCTTCTGGAACATTTCATTTATACTCCGATCCTCAAAATGCTACCTTTCAAAGTCTACATTTCCCAGGATCTACCAGCCAGCATGAAGAATCCTATGAATGGTAACCGTGCTAGTTGGGAGATCCTGGGAGCTATAGTCTAAAAAATAATTTTCCCCAAGCTGTGCTTATACTTCCTGCCACATCTGCAGCAGCCATGTCATTCGTCTCAGCATTGGTGCAAACTTGCCTTTGTGAGAGTGCCAAAAAACATGAGAAGTACAGAAAATTCTTAGCTAGGATGCCAGGCTCCTTTCCTTCTTGCCAGTGTAAGCCCTCTACATTTCCGCTTCCCAGTGGAGTGCTTTGAAATTTTGCTACCTGTTAGAATGCATGAGATTTGAAAAAAAAACATTTTGCCGACTTTTATCATACTGCGCTAGATAACTTCAATGGTTCCTTCGTCTTCTGACTGAAAATAAGTTAAAATACAATAGATTTAAAATAATCAAGAGGAAATAACTGCTGCGTGAGGGAAGAAACAGTCCCAGAAGGAATTCATCATCCTTGATGGCTCGAAAGTGTCATTTTTTTGTAGAGGGATAAAATGAGAAGAAGTCGTGCTAAGGATCTCATACAGAAATGTGAGATTTAGTGATATGGGATCTTTCAGTGCTGACAGAACTACCTGTAGAAACTAATGAGTCCCCATGTGCATAGAAATAAAAACTGGGGTAGCAATAGCTTTGGGGTCGTTTATAGGCCTTGATGTAATCATTCTCTTTCCTGAGTCAAACTTCCTTTGATACCATGCCCAAACAAACTAAACAGATCTCATCTAGCTGCCGATCTTTGTTTCCACTGAGCCTGCACAGGAAGAGAGGAAATATAATCTGAAAGAGGGGAAAACCTTGGCCAAAAATCATCTGCAGAATATTGAAAAGGTCCTGAATGAACAAGATGAGAGAGGAGAAAATACTGTGAAATAGCTACTCAAAGCAGAAAAATGTCTACATTCAGGAGGCAATCTCTGCATATAGTGGAGCAATAACAGTCCCCAGGTTGTAGTTTGGATGCTTTGGGGAGCCATCTGCATTATAGGCACACACACCTATAGGCAGAACAATAGCACTGTTGTTTATACAAGGTCCAGTAAGTCAGAGCGGGGTTCGATACGGGAGTCTGATAATGGCATTATCATTAGGGTCAGGGTGAAACAGTTATTGCAGGTACCTGGTTCTGAATGTCATTAAAGGATATCACATCATTGGTTATTCTGTTACGTTCTTCCTCTTCCTTTTCTCCTGCCAGGGAGGAAGGAGAGATGCCTTTGAGTTTTTCTGCCTCAGATATAAAAAAAAACTTGGCTGACCTCATGAGAGTATGAATGGCATGTGGGTAGAATATCATTTGCTGCACACTGTAACATCTCACTTATCAAAATCAAAATACCTTGGCTTGGCTCTGTAGCAACAGATAACACAAGACTGGGGTTCAAATACCGCAAGAAAATCTCGGCCAAGTTGCTTTATCTCAAAACCATATGTTATGGTTATCAGGAACAATGGCACTCACAAGTTACAGCTATAGCATGCAGCTGCATTTATTGCGTGCTGAGTTCAGAAAAATTACATTTTTAGACAATTGTTCCCAGAATTATGCAGCCAGCATTGTCACTATCCATGTGGCTACTTGTAAGAATGTAATAATCCCAATAATCTCCTACCCCACAGTGTTATAGGATGACCTGGCTCTACTGTTAGTCAGACAGAGGCAAATTTCAAACAGTCATGTTTGAGGAGCAGGCCAGCTCTTCATCCAGTCCTCCTGAACTTCCAGGCATTTCCTTTTTCATGTTGTCGAAGGCTTTCATGGTTGGAATTACTGGTTGCTGTGAGTTTTCTGGGCTATATGTCCATGTTCCAGATTCCCTTTCCTTCCAAATTAATGTTGTGTGTGCCACATGGTCTGACCAACTAGTGTACTGCTCTATTTTATGGTGTGATATGTGCTCACATTGCCTTTGGCTTCTCTTTGGAAAAATGGGGCAGGGTGGAAAGAATGTTGTCTTGTTCTTTTCATCAGGCAGTAAAATGTTTTAGTTCAGTTGTAGTTGTAGAAAGGAAGAAAATAAAAACTATGTGGCACTGCACTTAAAAGTACGTGGACCATGCTGTGTTGTCAGATTCCTCAAGATACAGAGTGTGCCCTTATAAATGCACTAGTGAAGTCTTAAGGGCTTGTGGAACCATATTAAAAAACCCTTCAGCTGTATAAAGTTCTGGAGCCAGAGCATTTCTTCCCAGGAAAGTCAGAAGACCAATTTCAAGGTTTTAAAAAAAATGAAGGGTGATCAGGAGTCTTGATGGTCTAAACTGGAATTGCAGGAAACTCATGTCCAAGTAATGACATCTGGAAATTCTCAGGTCAATTTTCCTTCTGGCTGAACAGTTTCTAGCTCTTTCGGTTGAGAAGCCGGTGAGTAATGTCTGGTTGGATGCTACATATTGACTTTGGCAGGACTTAGGACTCATTCCTGCCTCACACTCCAATGTTGGGCCAGTTCACAAGGTCACCTCCTTCTATATCTGATTCATTGCATCCCGTTGTCACTAATGCGTGGTACAGAAAAATGAAAGTATGAAATAATGATAGGCCTGGGTTAATGTAGCCCTCTTGAGCTGCTGACACAGCCCAGTGTTTTGACAGGGCACAGAAGTTCAGGGGCCCAGCTTGAGTGCCAGTGAGCCGAACTTGTAATGTGTTACAATAAGTATAATGTTGCACAATGAGAAATTTAAAATGGCAGCCAATTCCTTATCCTTCAAATATGGGGGCCCCTGGTGGCACAGTGCGTTAAAGCGCTGAGCTGCTGAACTTGCGGACAAAAAGGTGCCAGGTTCAAATCCCGGGAGCGGAATGAGCGCCCGGTGTTAGCCCCAGCTCCTGCCAACCTAGCAGTTCGAAAACATGCAAATGTGAGTAGATCAATAGGTACCGCTCCGGAGGGAAGGTAACGGCGCTCCATGCAGTCATGCCGGCCACATGACCTTGGAGGTGTCTACATACAATGCTGACTTTTCGGCTTAGAAATGGAGATGAGCACCAACCCCCAGAGTCGGTCACGACTGGACTTAACGTCAGGGGAAAACCTTTTAAATAATTTGTTATGGTACAAATATCCAATCAGTACTGATTTCTCTCATTTCTTTGACATGCATTTGCCCAATTATGTGTTGCAGCAACTTACAAGGATAATGTTGAGCCAGAATGTTTAGATTCCTAAGCTAAATAAATAAATTTCAAAGGAGCCATAGTCCAGAGTAGCACTATTGGGGAGAGGAGATTGTAATGTTTAAGCAATGTGGAGGTAGTCCAAAGAAGAGAGCCTTTCTCCATGTGCTGAGGAAAGTAGGGAGGGAGCGAAGAGGCTCGGTCTAAATTTGACCGATAATGGAACCCGTATGTCAAGTGCTTAGAGATGTTTCCTGTAGTCTAGTCTAGTCTAGTCTAGTCTAGTCTAGTCTAGTCTTCATTGAATTGGAAAAATGTCCCTATTGACATGGGGAGCCCCAAGTCTTCCAATAACCTGTGTATGGATTAGGCTGTTTTGGATATATAAGGGGACTGAATGTCAGAAACAGAAGAAAAGGTGTCCTCATCCATTGCGAATATTAAGAGCACATGAAGTGCTGTTATGGGAACTTTAGAACTCTGCCTATTCATGTATATCAACTTTAAACTCTTTGGGGTAAATCTTCAAAATTGGTGGGCCCATTCTAAGAATCCATCACCTTGCTACTACTCAGTTATAGATGGCTTCAACATGTTTTTATATTCATTCTTTTTAAAAGTAACTTTTCAAACTTTACAGTGTAGATGACTGGGCCCTTCAAAAGCTTTCAAGGGTGGTTATTACATGTATAATAAAGACAATCAAATTGGGTAAACTAATAAGTTCAGCAATTTGGGACTAAAATAACGACCCTTGAAAGCTTTTGAAGAGCCCAGTCATCTATATTGTAAAGTTTGAAAAGTTACTTTTAAAAAGAATGACTATAAAAACATGTTGAAGCCATCTATAACTGAATAGTAGCAAGGTGACGCCTTAGATCCTAGAGAATCATCTTTTAGGGAGGACTATAACATGCTATTATAGTCATTTTTCTTAAAAGTCACTGTCCATGTAATTCTGCTACATTGTACAGCATTAAAAAAAACTTAAATGACATGAAATGAATGTGATTCACAGCCTGAACACTTTTTACAAGACTGTCTTAAAAGGAGATGGCAATAAAAGATAAGTAAATAATTTTATTAGCTTTGGTTTTTGTTTGTAAAACATAATTGTTTTGCAAATCATATCACAATTACAGGAAGATCAAACTGGAATGGATTTCTTGACAGCTTTTTTTGGCTTAAAAAAAATAAAACAGAAAATCTATTAGCAAACAACAGCTCAATTACTCATGAAGCATTTATTTGAATAGACGCGAGCTGTATGTTGTGTCTTGGTGCTTCCTTAGGGTTAATTTAGATATTAATTTCTGTTGAATGCAATTGACAATTTTCCAGTAATAATAAATAGCAGCCACTCTCCTTTCCCAACCATTTTCTGACAACACTCAGAACTTCCCAGAGCATAAAGTAGGCAGAGAGTCCAAAGAGATTTATGAGCCGGCGCCTTGTTTGCTCACAAGTGTAACCCACTGATTTGTATTGGGATTTATTTCCAGCCATCGAGTTCAGAGATACCATTTAGGGTGGCCAACTAAAGGACAACAACAGATAGTGTGCTTTATTTATTTAGTTATTTAGTTATTTAGCTTTGGGGTCAGGCCATTTTTGTGTATTTTTAGCCAGCTGGGGGAAATGCAAAAAAGGAAGCTGTTTTTGAATACAACACACCAGGTTTTGTTTTGTTTTTTTTAGCTGTATTCTTTGGGAAGATACAAATTCAGCATCCCTTATCCAGAATTCCAAAATCCACCAAAATCCAAAATTGCCCAAATAGGTGGCTTAGATAACGACACCTCTGCTTTCTGATAGTTTGGCATACACAAACTTTATTTAAAATAGTGCATAAAATAACTTTTAGTCTGCGTCTATAAGACACGTATGAAATATAAATGATTTTTTGTTTAGATATGGGTGCCATCTTGTAAAGATATCTCATTATGAATGTACAGTATACGCAAATCTGGGGGGGGGGGGGAATCTTACGTAACATGTAGCTTTTTCACTGATCTTTATCACAACCTTGATTGCTATGTGTCAATGCAATGGAATCCTGGGATTTGTAGTTTGGTGAGGTATCCATAGTGGTGAGCCATGGCGGTGGGGTCTCAAACAGCACTAACTCTACATTGTAGATGCACCCCTAGTATGGGTTTTACTTTCTGGCCCAGAAAGTTCTCTTCCTTGGCTACATCCAGTTTGCCAGTGTTTCCCAGCTTGGAACATCATTTGTTAAATGCAATATACTGCTTTGGACTAAAAGAGTCAAGTCACTCCCATAGTTTTTCCTAGCATTTTGATTATGTTTAAATTAGTTTCGAAAACTCTTTAAGGTGCAGAGTGCACCAGGATGCTTTAAATTGACCATCAAAACCAATATTTTAGGACTAGTGAACAAATATGACTCATTTTGTGGTAGATCTTTCTTTCTCCCCAATTTTTTGACAACCACTTCAACTTGAAATAGTAGTAATACTCATACTAGCATGGAAATTCTGAGTAATTCAGGTATCTGAGTAATAATGCTAGTTGGGAGCCCTAAAATTGGATTAGATTAAAATTAGAAGTGTGTGTATTTGTGTGTGTAGCAAATATTGAATCAGTTGTTACATTTAAATACTAGGCCTGTACCTTGTGTTTTGAATCAAATATTATTGTACCCTTACATGTGTAGAGAAAGCATGGTCCTGTAAAATATGTGGAATCACTTCTGCTGTATTTGGGAATGATACACTGTCAAGAGGCACTTATTCCTCTTCAAACTTTTAAAAGTTATTCCAAGTTTACACATGCATTTGCTACAGTTCTCCACAGAAATATTTGACACATCATTTTTGATGTCTTCTGAATTTGCAGGATGATGGCATAGAAATCTGTAAAAATAAGGGGCTGGGTCATTGTGCTGGACATAACACTTTTTTCAGATGACCTGAGAGAGGGTATTTTACATGGCTCCACACAAACCAATAGTAATAATGATTAAGATGATGATGATGATGATGATGATGATGACGATGATAATAATAATAATAATTGTTATATGTATCTCTTCATGGCTCGAGGCATGGTACAATACGGTTAAAAACAGTTAAAATTCAATATTATTAAAATGCATATATTAAAATACACATAACAAAGACCAACACTAATACTAATAAAATGTGGGTTAAAATCCACACTTTAATATTGACTGGCTAAATTGCATGAAGAGATACGTTTTCAGCTTCATCTTGAATTCTATTCTGGAGTGGTTCCAGAATAGCTATTGGAACAAATTCAAAATGATCTTAACAGATTAGAGAGATGATTGGCCAAAACTAACAAAATGAATTTCAACAGGGACAAATGCAAGATACTCCACTTAGGCAGAAAAAATGAGATACAAAGATACAGAATGGGGGAGGCCTGGCTCGACAGCAGTAAGTGTGAAAAAGACCTTGGAGTCCTCATGGACAGGAAGGTAAACATGAGTCAACAATGTCATGCGGCAGCTAAAAAGCCAATGGTATTTTGGCCTGCATAAATAGGAGTCTAGTGTCTAGATTTATTTATTATTTTATTTACAGCATTTATATTCCGCCCTTCTCACCTCGAACGGGACTCAGGGCGGATCACATTGCACACATAAAGGCAAACATTCAATGCCATGACATAGAACAGAGACAGAGACAAGACGCAGGCACCAGGCTGGCCTCGAACTCATGACCTCTTGGTCAGAGTGATTTGTTGATTTGTTGCAGCTGGCTTGCTTTCCAGCCTGCGCCACAGCTCGGTCCTGATCCAGGGAAGTAATGCTACCCCTCTATTCTGCCTTGGTCAGACCACACCTGGAATCACACTGTGTCCAATTCTGGGCACCGCTATTGAAAGGAAATGTTGACAAGCTGGAATGTGTCTAGAGGAGGGCAACTAAAATGATCAAGGGTCTGAAGAACCAGCCCCATAAGGAGTGACTTAAAGAGTTGGACATGTTTAGCCTGCAGAAGGGAAGGCTGAGAGGAGACATGATGAGGGCCATGTACAGTAGAGTCTCACGTATCCAACGTAAACTGGTCAGCAGAATGTTGGATAAGCGAATATGTTGGATAATAAGGAGGCATTAAGGAAAAGCCTATTAAGCATCAAATTAGGTTATGATTTTACAAATTAAGCACCAAAACATCATGTTATAGAACAAATTTGACAGAAAAAGTAGTTCAATACATAGTAATGCTATGTAGTAATTACTGTATTTATGAATTTAACACCAAAATATCATTATGTATTGAAAACATTGACTACAAAAATGTGTTGGATAATCCAGAATGTTGGATAAGCGAGTGTTGGATAAGTGAGACTCTACTGTATATATATGTGAGGGGAAATCATAGGGAGGAGGGAGCAAGCTTGTTTTCTGCTGCCCTGGAGACTAGGATGGCGAACAATGGCTTCAAACTGCAGGAAAGGAGATTCCAACTGAGCATTAGGAAGAACTTCCTCACTGTGAGAGTTGTTCAGCAGTGGAACTCTCTGCCCCGGAGTGTGGTGGAGGCTCCTTCTTTGGAGGCTTTTAAGCAGAGGCCGGATGGCCATCTGTCGGGGGTGCTTTGAATGCAATGTCCTGCTTCTTGGCAGGGGGTTGGACTGGATGGCCCACGAGGTCTCTTCCCATTCTATAATTCTATGAAATCTCTAGCAGCAAGTATCAGGAGAGAGTTAGAACTTCCCATTGTGCCACACTGGTTTTGAAGATGTCGATTTGGGGGCTTGTTGGTGCATTTTTTAAAAAAGTTTTTTTTTTTTTTTTTTTTTTTTTACAAATAACCACTTTATTGTTGTTTTAACATCAGGCGGTCACAAGAGTGTGACAAAAATGTTAAGAGCTTCCTCTGCTCAACTGAATATTTATTAGATCTGAGCTAGCAAGGGTGGTCCTTTAACTTTTCTTCCAGTGTAGTAGAGTAAGTTTATGGTCAATAGAGACAGAACAGGAGAACTCTGTTCCCTGTGCCATAGTCAGTATCCGAGACCATTCCCCAGGCTCAAAAACGTGTATAAATTGTTGATAACATGCACATTGACTGCCTTCCTATTTAATTGGTTCCTTTCTTTGCTTTATGAGTATTGTTGTTGTAACTACATGCAAAAATTATGTTAACATGGAACTTGTCTGTTCTTTGAACTCTTTCTTTCCCGCTACATTTCCAACATGGTCACAGTGCTCAAACTAACGTACAACCACAATGGTCAAAAGTAGATTTAAAAGGGACCAGGGAAGGACAGTTTGTTTAAAAATTCTAGAATCAGCTATGTCCAATATAAGCTGAGAGAAAGAGGCCTTGATCATACAGCAGAAGGCCATGGTAGGAAAGACAACATGCCCAGGGAGAGACTAGGTAGATATGTCCTTATAAATGACTTTTTCCATTTCAGGTGCCATCACCACCCACTGTTAGGGTATGGAGGAGAGCCTTTCTAACATAGCTCAAATATCTTCAAGACATCAGTTCCCATCTGATCTTAGAAGCTAAACAGAATCCGTCTTAGATTAGAAACTACTACTGAATACCAGGTTCTGTAGGTTATATTTCAGGGGAAGAAACTAGCAAACACTTATGCTTGCGGGCTGTTACGGATCCTGTGTTATTCTATGACAGTGGTTCCCAACCTTTTCTTGACCAGAGCTCACTTGACCAGGGCCCACTTGACCAAGGACCTCTTTGACCAGGGACCACTTGAACAGGGGCCACTCTCCAACACCCCCTACAGAAAACCATATTTAATAATCTAGAGCTCATGTGATCTATCCAACTAAATGGTCAGTTCTGTGGAAAGGAGCGGAAATAAAATTAAATGAATAAACAAAGAGGAAGGGGGTTTGTGTACTGGATTTTCATTCTCACATCCCACTGTTGGGCCGCTGTTCTATGATATGCTTTGGCTGGAAACATACGATAGTAGAGTAACTAGAGACGCCCACAAACACTTCTGAGGATGAGGGATATTTTCTGGAAAGTGAAATTGTGAATGTTGAGTCTGCAGATAAGGTTGTATTGCTTAAGAAACTATTTCTGAAATAGGGCCATTCTACACAGGCACATAATGCGGCTTAGAACCGGTATAAAAATTGACGCCACACAAGGGTGTCCCGAGTTGCCTTGGAGGCAGGACATCAGCCCTACAGCCGAGTCATGTTGAAACTGGGTTCGGAATGGCTTGGAATAGGCAGAGCAGGATTCCAACCCCCCCCCCCCCCAAGCACCCCAATTCCTTGAAAAAAAAGAAAGAAAACCTTCACTTAACCAGAGCGCTTGAGAAGAGTAAGCCTGAGCCTGGGGAGTGTGTGATGGCTATGGGGACACAATCCTGGATTCCGTATTGAGATCCAGGATGGCTGTCTCCTCTGCCCCCAAATAGGGGAAGATACAAATCCTGGAGCAGGATTCAGACCTTCCTCTGAGTTTTTTTTAACCCGAAGTGTAGTTACATTAAGTGCTTACCCCAGGTTAAATTGCATTAGCCTGTGTGCATTGTGTGGATGCACACAGGCTAATATGTTTCTACACTGCATGTTTGGCAGTGTAGATGCACCCATAACTACTCTTGGAGGAAGCAATTATCTGATGAATCCCTTTCAGCTCTTTTTTTAGGCCAGAGTGTGATATTGAAACAGCCTTATTTGCTCTGTCCGATCATCTTCTCTAGATGAAAGATGTGGAGTGGAGAAGTGAATGCTGCCTTGAAGCTTCCAGCAGCATGTGATACAAAAAAAAACATTGTCTCCTCAATAGGGCTGCTTTCATTAGCAAAGCTGGTATTTGCCTTTCCACCACATGAGCACAAGGGATCATGTGGCTAGTGTAAGCATATGACTATATTATCCTCTAGCAACAGACTGTCTAGGACTGTCTGAAAATCTGAGATAACTTTTGTATTTCTTGAGAAAAGAGCAACTACAAAAACTCTTGACTAGATGAAGATGATTCAGGACAAAACATCTTGTTTAATAGAGGGTGCATTGCAGTGGTATCAGCAATGTAGAGGTTGTGCTAAAAATGCCACATACTGGAACTTATTGTAAAAGTCTTTCAGCCAGCTAATTACCAGAGTCGTTTTTTGGTTATGTCAGGACTACTTGAGTTAAAGCAGCAAGGCAATATGCCTAAATAAGTTCCAGTCCTGTAGTTTAATGGGACAAGTTTAAAAAGACATAAGGTAGAATTGATCAAGTCATTTTGTTCATGATGTGATTGAAAACTCTTACTTTTGTTTTCAAAATGAATGGCATATTTTGTGCCATCTAAACACCATAAACCATTTCTGTCAGTTTAATTAGCCTAATCATACATGAAGTATGGAATGTACACAGACTCAAGGTGTTGAGATATTAACTTGGTAATGTCAGAAGTGGTAAAAATAGCCTACCTTGTGTTTTAAGTAAGCGGGTTGTCTGGAAATGAAAAGCATTGGTTCCTGTTTGAAAGGAACCATAGGGGTGTAATTTAATAGATTTATGAAATGAATTTTCTTGATGGTAAAAATACCAAACCTATTAGATTAGGTTAAATAACAAAGGAGGTGGGAGGACAGATAAGATATGCATTGGACTATGACTATGGAGACCAGGGTTTGAATTCCTGCCAGGCCATGAAAGCCACTTGGTGAACTTGAGCAAGGCATGTGCTTGCATCCTGAAAGGAACACAAGAGTAGACTTCCTTTGAACAAATCATGTTGAGAAGATCCTGTGATAGGTTCACCTTGGAGTCACCATAGGTTGGAAGTGATTTGAAGGCACACAGCAAGAGCAACAAATTAAATGTTTTAACTATGTTGTATTTATTTTAATTTGTAAACCCATTTTGAAAAAAATGATGGGGTTATAAATAAAATTAACAACCTACAATAACAACATCCTTAATTTAGAGCCCTCCCCCCCCGCCCCGAGAGTCTCCAGGACAATGTGAGCAGGTCAAGGATGGAGTCAGAACACAACAATATGTTGAAGGTGGGGTTAACATCTCAACCATTTTTCTTCACTCCAGTCAACATTTAGCCCCCAGATGTTGCGGCAGCCAGGTTGCTCACCAGAGTGGCGTACAGGGAGCATACCAACCCCCCCTCCCTGTTACTTCAACTTCACTGGCTGCCAATCTGCTTCCGAGCTCAATTCAAAGTGCTGGCTTTAGCCTACAAAGCCCTAAAGGGTCCCGGCCCAGTCTACCTGTCCGAACATATCTCCCTCTACGAATCACCTCGGAGTCTGAAATTGTCTGGGGAGGCCCTGCTCTCGGTCCCACCACCTTCGCAAACACGGTTGGTGGGGACGAGAGATAGGGCCTTCTGAGTGGTGGCCCCTTGGTTGTGGAAATCCCTCTCAAGTGGTGTCAGGTCAGTCCCCTCCCTCCTGGCTTTTAGAAAGAGAGTTAAAACCTGGCTTTGGGAGCAAGCCTTCGAGAAGTAGTTGTGCAATAAGTTTACTTGAAATCATGCAATTGACTCTGGATCAGCCTTAGACCTTGTCTTTGGATGCTGTGTCTTAACACTGGATTGTATTTAAATATGTTTTTATGTATGCTTATTTTAATCTTAATGTAGCTTTTATGTTTTATGTTGTAGGCACTATGTAGTGCCATTTGTAAGCCACCTTGAGTCCCCGCAGGGGTTGAGAAAGGCAGGATATAAATATGGTAAATAAATAATAAATAAATAATGTTAAATGCTTTCCTAGGCATACCAAGGGCCATCAATACTGTTTTTAGATGCTATCTATACAGGAGGATGGTTTGACTGTTTCTCTCCGAAGAAAGATTATGTGGAGGGAGGTGATTTGAAGATGTTGCCGGATCTTTCTTTTTTCCTTTCCATGTTACTTCTATGCAAAAAATATATGCCACCTCCTAAGACATTCCTAGGATCTGTAACCTGTTGACATTAATGACAAGTCAGTGAGAGCTTTAGCTGCACTACCTAGAATTATGGTTTTTATAATTTCCTGGGATGTATTAAACCATATTTAATTTGTAACATTAATATGACTATTCAGAATTTAGCCATTCTCCCCATAATGAAAAGTAGTTCTGGTCCAACTTCAAAATTATTGAATATCTACCACATCTCCCATTAATGAATGCCAAAAATTCAGTTGACACAATACAGAAGGAGATAGATTTGGCTTACTTCACTCATGGAGCATGAGGGCAAAATTATCCTTTTTTGCATTCAGACATCTCCAACTTGCTGTAATTGCATTTTTTCACCCAGATCTCCCCCAACTTGTTCTACAGTTCATGTCTAAATACAAGAAGATGTTTATATTGCATACATTCAGCTTTAATTGGCCCTTAAAAGAAGGTGTTGATTAGAATCTGCTCAACATCAACAGCTAGCTCGCACAACATTCTGTAATTACTGTTTATTAATTTAGTTCAAGTGGCACAGTTGAAAGCCCTGCTCAGATGGGAGAAGTAAATTGTCACTGGTATTGAATATGCAAATGATCTGCCATGCAAGTTTCCATGAAAGATGCTTAAAGTTAAACGCAGAAGGCATCCTAGTTTTATCTAGCAGCAGCACATCCTTTTGGCAAGCAAAAATAATAGTAATATGAATAATAATTTAGAAATGTGCCGAGATTAGTAAACAATATATTACATTATACATATGATAAGTAGAACCTCCTTTTGTTTGACAAGTCATGACATAGGACCTCATCACATGAAGTCACCCAATGTGGGTGACCATGGGGGAATTTGCCAGGCAGTGTGGAGAATCTAGCAGGCAGCGGGGGGAATCAGTCACGTCCCGCATTGTCTGCAATGCAGCCTTCCCCATCCCACGACAGAAAGCCTTGCTGCTCAGCTTCCCCCACACTTGCCCCATTTCTGGCAATAAGAACATGGGAAGTCTCTCATGTTCTCATTGCTCTGTTGTATGACACTTTCGCCACAGTTCAAGGATGGAGCCCCACCAGAAGAAGTTCTACATCATTTGAAGGGATCCGATGGGCTCCAACTCCAAACTGTGGTGAAAATATCATACAATGGGTAAATTTGCCTATGTGATGAAATTGTTACTTATTATTAGTGAAAGCATAGTATCCTAATATCCAGAACAGGCATGATTTGATTTTGTAATTTACTCTTGCAGGCCATTCCACTTCCCCCCTATGGAAGGTATAGGAAGAGTTTTGGACCAGCACCACATCATTAGAGTCAGATGAGGACTCCTTCAGCCCTTTGCTCTTGCCATAGATACATCTAGCATCTACCCAAAGGATATCTCCAGGCAACAAACAATGCAAAGAAAACAAAGACCTGGCTACTTACAAGCTTGTGAATTGCAACTTTCACACTAATTTAACATACAATTGTTCTTTCCTACTACGCTGGACATTCCACAGGTATATAGGCTCCACTTGCTTGACTACCATCAGATCCTCTGAAGCTGCCAGCCACAGATGCAGGCGATACATCAGGAGAAAATGCTGCTAGAACACGGCCATTCACCCAGGAAATCACACAACATTCCCTCTAGCAGCTATTTTGCTTCAGGAATAAAAGTATCAAAGCAGCTTCCTTTTTGGGGAAAATAAGAGTAGCGAAAGATTGCAAAACTGAATCAGGACCATAACGCACCGAAAAAAGTTTGAATGCTTTCCCCATTATTCCGTTGTCCTAAGCAGTCTGCTGTTTAATAAAGAGAAGATAAGCAAGTACAATCACACAAGCAGACAAGTACAGTATAATATGCCTAATTTGGGCTCAGTTTTATAACACACTTTGTTATAACTGTTTCTTTTCTGGGTTGCTGTGAGTTTTCTGGGCTGTATGGCCATGTTCCAGAAGCATTCTCTCTTGACTTTTCAACCACATCTATGGCAGGCATCCTCAGAGGTTGTGAGGTCTATTGGAAATTAGGCAAGTGGGATTTATATATCTGTGAAATAACCAGGATGGGAGAAGAAGCTCTTGTCTGCCTGAGGTAAGTGTGAATGTTGCAATTGGCCAGCTTGATTAGCATTTGCAGCTTCAAAGCCTGGCTATTTCCTGCCTGAGAGAATCCTTTGTTGGGAGGTGTTAGCTGGCTCTGATTGCTTCCTGTCTTTAATTCTCCTGTTTTTTTAGTGTTCTTTATCTACTGTACTGATTTTAGAATTTATTTTCTGCCATTTTATCTATCATGAACTCCTCAGATAATCCTGTAGGTTTTTGAAAATGAAGATGTGAACAATCATGAGTGTGCAAGTACAATGTGCCTCTGGAGGGCAACAGAGATGGAAGATTTGTTCAAACATGGTGGATGTGTTGAGAAGTTGAGGTATTTATCAACATAAGTTCTCAGATCCCATCTGATCTTGGAAGTGAGATCAATTCTGGGCAGGAGTTGAATGGGAGATCACCAACCAGGTGCTGTAGGCTACATTTCAGAACATACATATTTAAATATCATTTAAATACCAAGACCCATTTAAATATCAAGGAACATTTCTATTGTACTAGTGTATTTTCAAGTAGTTTCTGGGACAACAAGATTTAATTCCTCTCCTGAGTAGGGTACTTTTTAAAAAAAATTCAAGACATGTAAGAACAACAAAATTTTTCTCTCTTCTTTATGTCTTTTAAAAAAGAGAGTCAGAGTACTATAGTCCATCAATACATCTGTGAATGTCATTTCTGCACTGTAACACTGCAATTTGGCGAGTTTTTTTAAAAAAATGGAGAGGAGAAAGTTTATTCTTTAAGCCATAAGACCTCCTCAACAAACTATAACCTCATTTTAAAACTTTTGGAAGGGTCCTAGTACAGATCCAAGAAATTATTTGAAAAAACTCTGAAATGAATTGGGTGTGGACAATAATTGGCAAACCACTGCAAATCCCAAGGAGCTATAACCACAAGAGATCAAGCTTATTTCCCCACTATCTCTCCCCCCCCCCCCCCCCATTTCTCTCTGCCCATCTGTTGAGGCCCTATGAGATCTCACCCTTCCTTAGACTAATATGGAAAAACCTGATTCTCTCAGACGCTTTCTAGGCAGTAGGCACCACTCTACCACACTATGTAGTTATAGAGTTATTTTTTATTTTCAATGCCATGGCAACATCCTATACATTTCCAATTTAGAGAAGGGCATTTAGAATTCTCAGCGAGAGAGTTCTTGGGTCTCACTAGACTACAAACCCCATAATTCCCTAGAATGTTGCCATGGCAGTAAAAGTGGAATCAAATGTTACAGGCTCCATCTACACAGGCCTCATAATCCACATTGAAGTGGATTATAAGGGAAGGTAGCCAACAAGGCATGCCTATAATCCAGGTAGAATGCATTAAATGAGAAAAACTCATGTTTAAAAATGTCCAAAGAAAGTCTGGTTTTGGCTGAAAAATGTGCTGCAACAAAGCTTATTATATCCCAGGTACACAGAAAACACGAGACTTGACGAGATTTCCATGCAGTGCGCTGGTGTGCATAACAACCTTTTAAAACTTAAACCAACAGGTTTTTTAAACCCTCTTTATACTCTGGACTAAATGCCTGTAGAAGCTTCCATAAATGTTGTTTCCTCTTCCAGGGGAGTAATTGTTTAAATTCTGGCCAGCTATGTTTTGGGTTTTTATAAAGTCTGTCATTGCTGGCGGCATTTTGAAAGGCGCTCTGCATTTTTTGGTCTTGAATTTGAGCCTTGACAATATTTTGGCTTCCTCTGGACTTTGAAGTGAGTTTTTTTTAAAAACACACTGTTTTTGGTTTAATGCACATTGCAGCATACATTGGTATATACGTTTTCTGGACACTCCACTCCCAAGCCAGCTTCAAACTGCATTATAGTGTCTGTGTAGAACCACCTTGACACAGACAAAAGTAACAAAGCACATTTGTCTCTTTATGCCAAATATGTAGTTTGCTCTAACAAGCTTATTAGTCACTGAAGACAGACTTTTATGTTTGATTTCAAATTCTATCTTCCATATAAACTAACTTGAGTTTTGTGAGGACGTTAAGATTTCTGGAGAGATAAAAGTTCTCATGTTTTGATGAAGAGATGTTATCTTCACCATTTAGTTCTGGAATAGAGATATGTTTCAACATGTGTGATTGTACAGGGCTGGGTGGCCAAGAAGCCCAATGCCATGATGATGTTGCTCAGTAGTGTAATTCTACTCTCCTCAAATTACTAGAATGAGGAAAGCATGATAGCATAGCCTCTTTAGCTTTTGTGCCTGCCCCCTTAGTTGCTGTTTTCGGCTACAGGGTGTCTGTGTAATTTAACTAACATAATTAGGAAGAGCTGGGCTGAGGCATATGGATTTCATTTTCTCCCATAATTTGAACACTGCCATTTGATCTTTGAACTCTTGTGACACTATTGTCACATTTGTCACAGAGACTGAAAGCTATAATTATCTTTCTTATACAGAGCTTCTTATGTGTGTTAAATCAGTGGCTCTCAACCGATGGTATGCATACCACTGGTGGGATGCAGGAGTAGCTAAGGAGGCCAGATTTTCATTGCAAATTCACAGTGTTTGTATTTATTTATTGATTGATTTATTGATTTGTTTGTAGTATCTTTGTATTGCCTTCCAGCCCACAAAGTCTACTGAGCCGATGAACAATTCAAAACCAATTAAAACAATACAAATATAAAAACGCTTTAAAACACATTAAAGCACTATTTAAAAATGGCTAAAAGCAGAGTGAAAACAATCCTAGAATCTGGTTTTGAAAGAATCAAAACAGCAGTCTCAAACACTAAATGCCATGTTTTAGGAGCCTCTGGTGGCACAGTGGGTTAAACCCTTGTGCTGGCAGAACTGATGACTTGAAGGTTGGGTTGTTGACCTGAAGGTTGCCGGTTCGAATCTAACCTGGGGAGATCATGGATGAGCTCCCTCTATCAGCTTCAGCTCCATGCGGGGACATGAGAGAAGCCTCCCACAAGAATTGTAAAAACATCCGGGCATCCCTGGGCAACGTCCTTGCAGACAGCCAATTCTCTCACACCAGAAGCAACTTGCAATAGTTCTCATTTCACTCCTGTCATGAAACAAAGCTGCCCATTGGATACTTAATAGAGATGAGGCTGGCCTATATCCCTTGGGTAGACAGCTTCATAGCAAAACACTGTTACAGAGAAAGCCCTGGTGTACCTACCAAGCTAACCTTAGGAAATTTAGCACACAACAGGGCATCCCATAAATATCTCAAACCCTGTAAGTTTGCTAACCTAATTGTAGCTGTTTTGCCTGTTTTAACTTCCAGACATATCACATTCCAATTCCACCCAAATCCTGATTTAGGGCACAGATTTGTTGTTGAAAAAGCAGCTATTTTTCTAGAAACTGCAGAATAAAAAGTTTTTTTAAAAATTTTAAAATTGTATTAAAGACCCCAGGCATCAAAAAGAAATGCTTTCACTTCAAAAAATGGAAAAATGTTGCGTGTTCAAACAAGACTCAAATCGATGTGAGAACAAATTATTTTATGTGGGTGCAGCCTTGGAAATCAAAATAATCATGGCTCTAGAGTACCATTGCCTTCCGTTAGTCAACAAAAAGTGAACCAAACATTTTCTTCTTAGTATTTCATGTGATAAAAGCCCAAGACTTTTGAAAGAGCCATTATAGGCTATTACCTAAAAAGAAATAACCCATCTGAAAAGTCTGCAATTATGAACATCCATAATAGAATGTAAATGGAGCATTGAACCCATTACGTGATATTGAGTAAATAATGTATATGTAAAAATGTCTGAGTAATTTATATGATAGGCCATACTGACATCTAAGACTGATGGCAGACCCACTCTTCTTCCTTTCTTTCGTAAGACAATCCTCAACCCCCAACGCTTTCTAAAATCCTCAAATAGCAATTAAAAAGCCTGCTGCAATTCCAGTATTTCTAAAGCAATTAATGGATAATAGCCCTGGCTTTGGGTCACTTGGGTTGACATTTTCTGCTGACCATATTTCTGACTGCTCTACCACTTGCTTACTTCAAAGAGAATAAACAAGAAGCTGTAGGCCCTTTCCACACAGCTGAATAAAACCCCACATTATCTGCTTTGAACTGGAATATATGGTAGTGTGGACTCAGGTAACCCAGTTCAAAGCAGATATTGTGGGATTTTCTGGCTTGATATTCTGGGTTATATGGCTGTGTGGAAGGGCCCATAGATATATTCCTGAAATCGGGAAAAGAGAGCTTGGAATAGTTACTTTTGGGGACTACAGCTTCCCAAATCCCTAAACCAGCATGTGCCCAAATACCGCTACCCACTCCTTGAGGTATTCGGTATGTTGTTGTTGACAACGTCAAGTCATAACTTGTCCAGGAGGTGTCCATGCTTGAGTAGGGATTCAAGCCTTTGTCTCCAGTCTTACAACCTCATCATATGGACTTCTGACTCCATCCTAGGACACTTCCAGGACAGAGCCCAGCAGAGCCCTTCACAGGGCTACTTCTGGCAGGGCTCCATCCCGACTCCATCCTAGGGCAGAGCCTACAATGGGACCAGTGTTTTTTCATAGCCTACAATGGGACCAGCATGGGCGGAAGCCTGGCAGCAATACTTTCCCCCATATAATGGGGAAGATGGCGATGCGGGCGATACAGGGTGCTTGACAGTGGTTTCCCCCACTGCCCCACAGATTTGCCATGCTGCCCACCAAATTCCTCTGCTATCGCCCACATTAGGGACCTCAATGTGATGAGGTCCCTAGTCCAACACTCAAACCACTATGCTTACTTCTATTATGGAATTATGCATATAGAAATAGTGCCTTTTCTCAAAGTCTGTCATTTGCTTTTATAAAGTAGCTGTCTCATTGTGCCTAATGGGACCTACTTCTAGCAGCTTTTAACTGTAGCCAGAAAATGGCAATAGTAGGCAGCTGAAGTTTAAAAAAATCTCCTTCCAACAAATGGCTGTTTTAGATAAATATGCCTCAAATTTTCTGTTAGCTGGTGCAAACAGAGAGGAGATTCTCTACATCTGGTGCCTAAATGATAGGCTTATGCGCGATATAAGCCTGGAGTACTCTACATTAAAAAAAGAAGAAGTTGTCAACTTATGTGGATCTGATTGCAAAATTAAAGCTGTAGGCCTCAGTTATTTCAGGAAAAGAAAATGAACTGCAATGAGACCCTGAGGGGGAAAAAATCCCAGCTCTGACATACAAGCCAAAACTTGTCCATCTCCAACTTTTGAAATCTCTTCTTCTTTGAACTCCAGACTGAACTTTCTTTACTCTGGCAGTTTTCGAGTTCTGTCTCATGTGTTGATTACTCTGTCTTTAGTACAGTTTAAGAGCTTAATGTTAAATGATATTTTGAAAAGTAGATTTTTGCGCTTGGATTGATATATTTCTTGATCTGTGATATTTTACGACTTCTGGATTAATTATGTATGCTACATGTCTGGAGAGATGTTGCTTGGTTTTGGAAGAGCAATAAATTACCCAGGGTTCCCGCCCTAAAACCCAAACATGATAGTTTAGAAGAAATCAGCAGGTCCCCCCCCCCCCCCCCTTGAATGCATTGATCCTTACCAGCTTTATGGAAACCTCATAGCAGTGACCAGAGGTGACAATATCGCTAAAAGCTATTCTGCTAGATAAGCATCCCATTTCAAAATGATATGCAACCATTCTAAAATTCATTTTGATGGGAGTCATTATACACAGTATATTTAGGAATGAAGACTACATAACTTTGTTCCTTACATGCTAAAGATAGGCTTTTGTCATGACTAACCTTGAATAATAACTATTTTATATTAATACTGAAGTCTCAGCTTGCTTGCTTGATTGCAAGCAATTTTCAGTTTTGCCTCTAGAGTGGATGTAATATTCACTTTGCAGATATTGAACTAGTTCAATTATGGTAGGGACTAATGCCAACAAGGATGGAGAGTCTAATGCTACTTTGAACTTTGTTACAGGGGTGACATAGCTACCTTCTCTAGTTTCCATTGGCTTATTTGTTCTGGTCTCTGATGTGTACATTCAGGGCCGTAGCCAGAAAAAAAATTGGGGAGGGGTTTTGAAAATTTGGGGAGGGGTTTTGAAAATTTGGGGAGGGGTTTTGAAAATTTGGGGGGGGGGGCTGAACCCCTAGCTCCTGCTACAAACCTGTTAATATCTGCTTGAGATAGAGCCTGGAGGGACTCTTAATGTTTTGCGTCTCATAGACTTAGCATGGGGATTTGGTTAACCAGTTAAAATTCATGAGTAAACCAGGTTTTTTTTATAACCTGAAAAATTTCGGGAGGGGTTTGAACCCCTAAAACCCTCCCTTGCTACAGGCCTGTGTACATTCATGAACTTGCAGTAAATTATGTTTCATAGCTGGAAGCTAATGGAATTCGCTTGAAAAACACATTGATTTCCATTGGCTTGAGCACGCCCAAGTGTGTGTTGGACAATAGCATTTAAGTATTGCCTGCTTGCAGAAACCAGGGCTTCTTAAACTTTTTCCACTCACAAACCCTTTCCACCCAATAATTTTTTAAGTAACCCAAAGTATAAGGTAAAGGTTTTTTCCTGACATCAAGTCCAGTCGTGCCCGACTCTGGGGGTTGGTGCTCATCTCCATTTCTAGGCCAAATCGCCCGCGTTGTCTGTAGACACCTCCAAGGCCATGTGGCTGGCATGACTGCATGGAGCACCTATTACTTTCCTGCTGGAGCGGTACCTATTGATCTACTCACATTTGCATGTTTTCAAGCTGCTAGGTTGGCAGACACTGGAGCTAACAGTGGGAGCTCGCCCCATTCCCTGGATTCGAAATGCCAACCTTTCGGACAGCAAGTTCAGCACCTCAGTGGTTTAACCCACTGCCCCACGGAGGGCTCCAACCCAAAGTATATAGGCATATAAAAAACAAACATTTACCGATAAATCATTATTTGCAAGGCTTGTTAAACATGCTGATTTTTCTTTTTATGGAGTACAGCTGAAGTCTTTTTTTCAGTGACCACTGTAAAACTCTGCACGATGTTGGGTTGCTGTGAGTTTTCTGGGCTGTATGGCCATGTTCCAGAAGCATTCTCTCCTAATGTCTCACCCACATCTATGGCAGGTATCCTCAGAGGTTGTGAGGTTTTGCACATTGTTGCTAACAGATTTGTGTAAATGGGTGGTTTTCAGAAACTTTTCACTGTTGTCAATTTTTTGTGACCCCAAAATTGAGCCAAGGGGATCCTATTTGGCATAGACAACTTGTGAAAGCAAACTATCTGAGCAGTTTTAGGAAGACCACATGTTGCAAATGAACTGAAATGTGTATAAACCACATGGAAATACTGGCTCATATGAACCAAGGATCAGCAACTGTAGCCATCCAGAGAAGTTTGGACCAGCACCAATAAGCCCTTGACACTGGCTCTTCTGGAGGGCCACATTAGTCCCTCTTGATGTAATAAGTCCTGCTCTTTATCCAAAATGCTAAGCATCAAGCAATATTGGGATTAGCTGCAGTCTTTGCAGGCAAATCAAGCTATAAAAACATGGCTGATGGACTTCCCACCCCTCCTTTCTGTCGAGATTTTGATGGTGGCTCTTGTTTTCCCCTTTGTTCTGTGACCAAGAAGGATGCATTAGTGATGCCCTCCCAGAAGTGTGAAATGAATGGTTAACCTTTTGACTCTGGCAATGTGGTTTCCCCCTTGGAGCTAAATGGTGGTGCAAAAGGAAGAGTGTGATTAACTCTGGGACGTCCCCATCCCAGATGTTTGGGAAGGGCTGAGTGAAACATTAAATACCTTGTTTGACTGGACAAGATGGAAACTGTTTGGGCACTGTATCTTTTATTGTTGTCAGACAAATAAGCTGGCTGAGGAATGGGAGTGTTACGTTTGTGGATGCATCTTTTAATTGAAAAGGGCTTTGTTATGTTTGTTCTTTTGGGAGTAGATAAAAGAGAGATTTATTGGAGAACTTTATTTGGGTTTGAGGAGCCATTTGTCCAAGTGCTGTGCTTTATTAATAGCCCTTTGTTCTTGTTGTTAACAGTCATAGAGGGATTTTTATTTTTTCTATTTTTTAGAGTGGGACACTCATTTTCTTCCAAGTGCTATCAGTGAAGTAATCATTTTTGGCTCAAGACCAGCTGCCATTTGCTCGCTTTATGAAAATATTACACCAACATCCTATCGAAAGCTGTTTTGGTTTTAAGCAAGGTCTTCAGTATCCAAATGGATTTCAGTCTCTGCAGTAAATGCATGGATTTCGGTCTTTTTATAAAAAGGAGAGGGGAAAAAAGATAATGTTATAACATTTTGATTACCCTTTCTGCTCCTATCATTCACAAACCATCTTTTCTAATTACAGCATTAGGACATTTACATAACAGGACGAAAGGAGTCCTTTAACTGCGTTTCTATTATGCTTGGCACTTGCGTGAAAGGATATTATATTCGTGTGCATTAGAGATTGCTTATAAAAAGATCAAGACAATAACAGCAGATCAGACGATAAAGGTTCCCTTTTCTCCTCCCAGACAGGCTGTCTCTGACTGAAGAATACAGTTCATCAAAAGTGTCTGCAGGTTGTCAAACTCAGTGAGATTTGGGGACACTCGGAGGCTGCCGTGGCCAGCAAGAAGAATTTTCTGTAGGGTTTTGCCATCACTCACCCTTAGGAAATAATCACTCACTACATTCTGCATGCTCTCATGATAGAGCTCTATTGGAGAGAAAAGAGCCATTTTATCAAAGGACAATATATCCCTTCTCTTGGACCTGGCTGCTTCCATTATCAGGCTATAATAAATCATATTTATGTTCTCAGTTAATAAGACTGATTATGATGCGGGTTACAAAACAGACATGGGAAACAGCAAAGCAGGTGAAAAGATGTTTTAATGAAAATATGATAAGGAAAACCACTTCTTCGGGAACATTTTGTGCTATTATTTGTAATGATCACAGACAATTTTTGATGCATCTTTTTTAGCAATGGATTAAGCTGCATAAATTGGCTCCCTGGTTTATACACCGAAATAGGGAGGGACAGGGTGGGTGGAGGGAAATCAGAGCACCCGTCTCATGTTGTTCAGAATCATTATATACATTATAAGCATAAAATGAGTTTAATGTATGCTTTGAAATGAAGAAGAAAACAGGAAAATCAGGGAAGGAAGGCTGAATTTAATGTTGTTCAAAATTATTCAAAAATTTTCTACTCATCTTTGTTACTGGCGGTACATTTTCCATGAAATTTAGGAATGTCATGTACTGCTTTCATCTGCTTCAAATTAATATACTGCTCTTCCTGCCTTTCTCAATTTCTTCAAAGTTTTCCTTGCAGTACAGTACAAAGAGACAAAGAAAGATAGATTCTGCACTCAGTGTGCGAGCATAGCTGTTATTAATGCTAATGGGAGTTAACTGTGTATTGCCAAAAAGAGCTATACTCCAGTGTTTAATACTGAAAGGGAACTTTCTTTAAAAATTGACATTTTTAGCTCCAGCAAATTCAATGAATTAAAGCACCAGCTTCCCCGAAGTTAGGTTCAGAATTAGAAAAACAAATTAGATAAAAATTCAGAATGGCGTCAGCTCTAAACTAAGGCTTCGTGGCCCAGAAAAGATGGAATGGAATGACCTGGAATACTTTTTCGACATTGGCTAATGCTAACGCTAATTCTACCTCTACTAATGATAGCAATGATTTGGGTAGCCTCCGAAGAAAAGAGCTATTTTAGGCATGCCCAAGGGCTTATAAACTGAAAGTAGGATCTCAGGTTTTGATTCCTTTGAATTGCAGAGACATTCCTTGCTGTATCACTATAATAATTGTGCAATGAATTACCAGCAGTCGGTGTCTCTCGTGTTAGTGAGTTTTAGTTCAAGTTATAAATGAACGATCCAAGATACAAAACTTATTTGGGAGGTAGGTTCAGCAGTCGAAAAGTTCACACTAAAACTCACAGCATTCACTCCCCTGCTGCCGTAACACACAGCCAGTAAAAACAGGGATTGAGAATTTTATTGGAACTAAGACCCACATATACACTGCCGTATAAAATCCAGATTAACTGCTTTGAACTGGATTATACGGCAGTGTAAACTCATATTACCTACTTCAAAGCAGTCAGATAATGTGGATTATATGGCAGTGTAGATTCTGCCTTAGATGAGACATATAATCTTAGAATTGGAAGAGACAACAATGGCCATCCAATCCAATCCCCTGCCATGCAGAAATACACACACACACACACACACACACACACACTTCTGCCATGAAGAGATATTCTTCTGATAATTCCCCCAAAGGTCTTAGTGGACAATGACTGACAGAAGAAAGTTGCCCTTATGTATCCATGCCAAAATTATTACAGTATAGTTAGCTGACAAAACCCATTTCCCAAATACGTTCCTTGCAACAGAACAACTAAGAATGGCTTTGATAGTCCTTTTTCTATACCCTATGCCCCTTCTATATTGCCATATAAAATCTAGATTATCTGCTTTGAACTGGATTATATGGCAGTGTAGACTCATATAATCCAGTTCAAAGCAGATAATGTGGATTATCTGCTTTGATAATCTGGATTATATAGCAGTGTAGAAGGAGCCTCAGAAACAAAAGCTACAAGTCTGCTTTCAATGCACACAACATATTCTGCAATTTATTGAACTGGAAGCTATTTGTGGATGGAACAGCAGATGGAGATTTCTTTCACTGTTTTCAGTACCTCTGTGGTTTGCTGTTGAAATGCTTGCTAGCATTAACAGTGAATACAGCCTTTGCATTTAATTAGAAGTATTAGATATTTTCTATCTCATAGTAATCTCAAGAATCCCGAGGAAAACAATACTAAAACATACTAAGGCTGGATCTACACTGCCCTATATCCCAGGATCTGATCCTAGATTATCTGCTTATCCCAGTGTAGATCCAGCCTAATGAGCTCCTTAACCTTCCAGAATGGTTGGCAATTCCAGAATTCAAGTCACTAAGAGTCCAGCCAAAGAGAGATGTTAATGGTGTAGAATTCTTTGAGTGGTCGTGTAGAGGAGCAGAAGGAGAATGTGTAGGTAATGAGTGAGATAAAAAAGAAAAGAGTGATGGAACCAATGGGAAGAGTACAGAAAAAAGAGAGTGAATGAACAGACAGAGGTGAAAATTGAGAGAGAGGCAAAGCTTGGGAAAGGAACTCTGCCATCTTGCCAAGAGCCAAAACTTGGAAATTTTACTTTTTGTATTACAGCTCCACAATCTCCCATACTGAGTGACTGAGTACAGTGGACTTTGAGAGATCTGCTGCTTTGTTCAGCTTGCTGCTTAACCATAGTAGACCAAAAGGGCCCCTTAAGCCCCTGCTTCTTCTTCTTTTCCTCCTCACATAATGCTCTGTCATATTTTGGGGTTTGCTGTAGGGGTACAACTGGGTCAGCATTTTTGTCAACCAAACCATAGTTTGTCATTATACCTGGGAATGGATTTATGCATTGTGGTCAGAATAAATCATAGTTAGTGGGAGTGGCAATGGTTAAGAGAAAACGCAGAATGGAAACAAATCTGTAAGCTCGTGAACCTTTGGATATTGTTGATCTGTTAATTAGAGGAAAGAATGATTAGGACCATAAACAAGAATGAAATTGTTGTGACTCTGATGAGGATTTTGGGATACAGGTTCAGGATGAGGGGATTCAGGTTCAGGATGAGTTTCAAGATGACTCTGTTGGGAATTATGGGATTCAGATGCAGGGTGTTCCTGCAGTGGAAGATGGGGAACAGGGAGGCTTTCCCACGGGAGGAAATGGTGTTGTTGATGCTGATGTTTCCGAGGTGCAAGAAGCAGGAAAGGAGAGCAGCTCCCAGCCTGATAACACTAACGAGCAATTTGGCCTTGATGATAATACATCTCTGGACCGGGCCAGCCGCTTGGAATTTAGGGGGGTTCGCAGAAGTCTTAGAATAGCAAATAAGAGAGAGGTCAAAGAGCAAAGGAATGCATTCATGTTATGCTATTAAAACAGTCTGCTGAGAGAAGAATCTTTGTCAAAGCAACGTCTCGTTTGAGTTAGAAGCAGCTCTTGCTTTCTTGGATTATCCTGTAATCAATTTCATGGGACTATGTCATGTATTAATGGAACCTTGTTTTATGCCTAAGGTTTTCTTGGATTAATCTGTATAGCCTTGGTTCTTCAACAATCTTTTGGATCTTTACTTTTGTTTTTTAAGAACTATTTATTTCCTATTTCCTAATAAACTACAAAAGACTTCAACCTGTGTGCAGCCTGGTGTGTTCAGCAAGGTGAAGCTATCCTGAGGTGCGACAGAAATTCTCCTTGTTAAAAAGAAAGATGTGAATAGTACAGATAGAATTTGTTTAAAGGAGTAAATATATAGCCTGTCATGGAGGCCTGGAGGTTCAGCTTATCTGTCAGCCACAGCCTTTCCCAGGGCATTTCTACACAGCACCAAAAATTGTGCCAAAGAGAGTTTAAATAACCTGCTTCAGAGCAGATTTCTGTCTGCACTCCCTAAAAAAACCCCGTGTTTTCCTGGGGTATGTGTGGCTACATGCCATCCTCATTAAAATCGGGATGGCATCAAGCCCCCCTGAAGCCTCCAAATTTCTCCTCCAAAAGCTAAAGAAATGGTACCTGGCTGCCATAACGTCCTTCCTTGCAGCCTTCTGGCATGAGAAAATGACACCCTTCTTGCCCCCAGCTCCTCACACATCATTTCATTGTGCCAGGAGGATGCCAGGAGGGAAGTTATGGTGGCCAGTTACCTTTTTTTTAACTTTTAGGGGCTAAATTGGGGTTTTGGGGAAGGGGGTGGGTGCCATTCCACGTCTTTGAGTTCCAGGAGCCCAAAAGGTTCAGGATGGCAATCGAGATTCATCCCCGGGTAGTCCCGAGACAACCTAGAAGTGAGTCTCCACAGGCCCAATACCCCAGTAGACCCAGACCTCTCAGGAAGGCCCAGATCTATCAGGGTATCAAATTAATTTGGGAGGAAACCTTGGTTTGTTCTGAATTAATGTATTTTTACCGGAGGCATTGTTTACATGCCTCCGGTAAAAACCGAGGCAGGTCTCGGTTTTTGGGCCTTTTGGATGGGCCCTCAGAAAACTATAACCTATGTACAGTACTTCACATATGCAGGTAACTTTTGTACTGTGCTACCACAATGTGTACCATGTGGATCTGCTCTTGGTGAATTCTAAACTACAACTGGACTTTTGACTAAAATATCATATCAAATATAGCATAATGCAATGGCTGAAAGGAATTGCAGTGGCTGCCAATACACTTCTGGTCTGAATTCAAGGTATTTTGATGACTTTATAGCTCTCAATAGAGTGGGATCTTGATACTAGAAGTAGCACATCTCCTTAGATACAGTCACCTGAGGACTGGAGTCTGTGTCTCAAGGGCAGGAGCAAGACACGGTGAGATGGTTTGAATAAATGAATTTTATTTTATGGTCACAGACCAGGAGTTTAAAACATTAAAACAAGGTTTTTCTTTATAAAATTAAAATCAGAAGTTCAAAAAATTAAAAGTAAAAAGAGTGAGATGGTTTGGGAGAGGTCCTCCCCCTTGTCGGCCCAGTTAGTGCCAAGCTGAAGTAGCAGTGTGCCTTTGGAGCCTGATTGAATGCACTCACCTTCTTGTAAGTGAAAGTCTTTGAACTGTTATAACTTGACAAATTGTTCAATATGCTTTCACTCTATTTCAATTACTCTCTGTGGTTTTACATTTAAAATTTATTTTATTTGTATGCCCCTCTACAACCCCCTTATATAGGATGCCATATAAATATTTAATAAACAAACATGATAGTAAAGGATGCTTTGGTAAAATAAGGCACATTTGTAGCTTTGTGTATTACTGGCCCATTGTGGAAGGTTTTGACAAAGTACCGTTAGAAATGTAAACTCATGGCTGTGGTTTACAAATGAGATCTAACCTTTGCAACCCCACTGCATGTTTCAAAAAGTCATATAGGTACAATATAAGGATACAATCTTGATTATAATAACTTCTTAATTTCTGGAATGCTGTAATCAAAACAGAATTAGGGATTAAGTTTTTCTCGGTGCACTTACCTGGTATGTGCTTCAAGAATAAGATATTGTACACGAGACAATCAAAAACAATAAATCTGACTTTCCAATAACAGTTGAGTATCCTTATCCAGAAATCTGAAGTGTCCCATAATACAAAACTGTCCACCTTGGTGGCTAAAATAGTCATGCCTTTGCTTTCTGATGGTTCAGTGTTCACAAACTTTGTTTTATACAAAAACTATTTAAAACATTGTTTATAAAATTACCTTCGGACTACATGTATAAAGTATGCATCAAAAATAAATGAATTCCATGTTTACACTGGAGTCCCTTATATATATACAGTAGAGTCTCACTTAAAGCAAGCTAAATGGGTCGGCAGAACCTTGGATAAGCAAATATCTTGGATAATAAGGAGGGATTAAGGAAAAGCCTATTAAGCATCAAATTAGGTTATGATTTTACAAATTAAGCACCAAAACATCATGTTATACAACAAATTTGACAGAAAAAGTAGTTCAATACACAGTAATGTTATGTTGTAATTACTGTATTTATGAATTTAGCACCAAAATATCATGATATATTGAAAACATTGACTACAAAAATGGCTTGAATAATCCAGAACCTTGGATAAGCAAGTCTTGGATAAGTGAGACTCTACTGTATGCGCAAATATTCCAAAATGAAAAATATCCAAGCATTTTGGATAGGGGATACTCAACCTGTATTGCTATGTGATGTGGAGGTCAATATCTCACAAATTCTCATTGGTGGATGGACCGTAATAACATAGCTTTCCAAATTCCATAAAACCTGGGGGGTTTTCTTGGTTCTTACTTAGGGAGGAGTGACTTTATTTTTCTTGCCAGTTTTCACTAGCCTCCCATGTCTGTTGTTATGATTGATCATTGTCCAGCCAAGAATGAGTTGCAATGGAATCACAAACAAAGAGAGAAAAGATAATAAAGACATTAACTGCCTAGGAGACCCAAGTGTCATAAAGGTAACTTATGAAAGTAAAGGGTGGGAGGGTGGAGGGTGAAAGCTACTTTTGCACAATGTCGCTGTTTGTTGGAAACTCAAGACCTTAACATCAGAAATAAATAAACACCTTCTCCTCCCCCCTCCCATCTGTGTTTCCATGGTTGGCATTTTCTCTTTGAGCTGTTTAATGCCGTCAGCATCCTTAGATGCAATGGTGTTCTTGGCCAAATGTCAATCATAATAGTTGACATTAAAAAAAACACACCCAGTAAACGAAAAGACAATCTTGCGTCATCTTTTTGTTTTGGCCCCAGCGTTATTTTTCTCATCGCAGTCTGACAAAAAAATTACTGCCTTCAAGTATATTCCGTAATGTCACCATATATCTAATATCTATGAGGGCTTTTGTTTTCAGCTTTATTGGGATTAAGTACAAAAGGCACTTGACAGTGACAAAGAATCTGTCAAAAATACAATGATCAGTGCACTGAAATCTTTTGTGACCAAAGGGACAAAATGCCTGCCTCCAAGTGGTAGCCATCATTTGAGGAACGATACCTGAACCATTTACTTGAATGGCTATTCAATGAAGAGACATCTGGTTTAAACTGTAGCTGGATAATGTATGTATCTATGTACTTTTAGGTCACCAGTTAATGTCATTAATTTAATAGGGGTTTGTAAGGATACCCAAAGGTGGCTTTACCAGTTCCTTCATTTGAAAAACAAGATACAGTATGACCCCTGTATCCACGGAAGGATATGTTCCCAAGCTTAATGTGACTATATGGATAATAGTGTACCATGTTGAAATGAAGGACCTCTGTTCCAAGAACTCTACAGACAAGAGTTGCACTGGAGGATCTAGAAAATGCCTAGACAGCACTTTTGTTTTGCATTTAGCTAAATGAAACCATAGATGTTATGGGAATGGTACACAGCTGAGGAGAAGCCTGGGTGCTTGGCCCACTGTAAGCCTGTCTCCCTCAGTAGACCAGTGTATGGGGAGCCAAGACCCATGGCGGAAGCTCTGCCAAACAGCGTGAGGTGTGGGGAGGTGGGTATTTGGCTGTGGGCCTCACGGAAAGACTTTGTGGGCTGCAAAGGACTCATGGGCAGTATCCTTTGCAGGCCTGCCTTAAAAGCTGCCACAAAGAGATCGGTGCAAACTTCTTCCCTGCTGCCTCAGAGGCACAGAAGTATAGATTTCAATTGAACATTAGAAAGAACTTCTTGACACTAAGAGCTGTTCAACAATGGAGCCAACTGCATATTGAGGCGTTGAGCTCTCCTTCTCTAGGTGTCTTCAAAAAGAGGCTGGACAGCTAGCTGCTCGTGATTCTCTAGCTGGGGATCCTATTGAGCAGAGGGTTGAATCTGATAAGCCATGAAACCCTTTCCAACTCATGATTCTATGATTCTAAGTACAAGGCTAAAAATAAATGAAATGTTGTTAGATGTTGAAATATGAAGAGAAGGTAAACTGGAAGACATAACTATACATAACTCCTTGCCTTTTAGTCTATGTTTACTTCATATTTCAACAACTAGCAACATATATGCTTATATATAAAAGTTGAGAGTGATATTCATATGTCTTGGTATTGACTAAACAGAATCATGTTATTTATAATTTGCAAAGTATCCTCAAAGTGAGCATGCTTGAAAATTACTAGTGTTCATGAGTGCCTGGAAGCTATGTGTTTGATATAGCAGGTCTAAATCAGGTGTGAGGTTCCTACAGCCGAGCTGTGCTACACATGTGATGTAAAACTTGCTCAGAGGTGCTCTTACTTCATACATTACAATGGCTTTCGAGTAGGTTTTCTTTCAAAGAAAGGCCTGATTATCACATAAACACATTGAAACCAATTATTATAATTGAAAACAACACAGAACTCTGTAAGATATTGCCTTCCATTTTGTATTCCATGGCAATATGTGTCACGACCCAGGCTACAGGGCACCAATAACCATACGCAGAGGCCAGATTCTATCTAATATCTTTATTAAGGAAATATATAAAGTTAGTAAAAGCAAATGTAAAAGATAGTCCAGAAGCAGACCTTTCAGGAAAGGTCAAAATTAGTCCAAAGAAATAATGTCCAATATGAAATATTAAGGTCCAAAGTTGTAATCCAATAACCGAAACACTCACTTTGCCAAGCAAAGTGAGGGGAGACGACAAGGTCCTTTAGTCTATAAACTTGAGCAAGGCTAGGAAATAACTTGATACTTGAAACAAGGCTTAAAACGTGGAACAAGGTAACTAGGAACAAGAACAAGGTCCGTGGAATAACTTGGTAAAATCCGTGGATCAAGGCAAGGATTGGTCCTGGGAAACAAGGCAAAGTCCGTAGATAAACAAAGGCTGGGAAGCAAGGCGAAGGCTGGATAGCAAGGCAAGGCTTGAGCAGGAGCGAGGCTTGAATCGGAGCGCGCTGTCCAGACACAACTCGCTCCGTAGGCTGACGAATTGACTCCGCGAAGTTACTACGCGGGTAAAACATCTATATAGAGTCTAACTTTCCCACCGAAGCAGTTCTCTGGGAATCAGAAACGAAAGCTAAACTCTGAGACCAGATGTTAAACTCCTTAAAGATTCTCACGAGAAGTAGTCTTAATTGGCTACATTCTTAGCTGCAATCCTCGCACTCCTGCGCGAAGCTGAATCCAAACTTCTCTGTTGTTTACAAAACTCCCGGCGCAAGAACACGGGAGAAGTAGGCTCTGGGCTTGTTTGACATACTTCTGGGAGACAACTTTCTTGCAGGTGCAAGGTTCCCAGATCTGCCTGGGAAAGATCTGGCTGAGAGGAATCCAGTTCAGACTGGGAAGGTAAAAAACCCAAGTTCTCATCTTCATCAGGAATTACAATGTCCTGAGCAGGACTACAAGGCCCATGGATCATCACACTATCCCCCTCCTCAAGGCCCCTCCCAAACTGGGGCCCTCTCCCCGAGGCGCGAGGTCGCGGCTTGGCGGGATAGGTCTGATGAAAGCGACGGGTTAGATCAGGAGCGTGAACTGTGGAGGCGTCTTCCCAAGAGCGCTCCTCAGGGCCAAAACCTACCCAGTCAATGAGATATTGCAGGCGGCGGCGGTGAAAGCGAGAATCCAAAATGTCCTCAACCTCGAACTCCTCCTCCCCATTCATCAAAACAGGAGGGGGGGCCGGTTGGTCTGTATCAGGACGCACACCTTCCGCCGGAAGGAGCAGGGAACGGTGAAACACTGGGTGGATGCGCATTGAACGCGGAAGTTGGAGTTTGAAAGTCACGGGGTTTAATTGCGCCACCACTGGATAGGGGCCAATGAAACGGGCATCTAACTTCCGGCAAGGGCGGTGGGAGGGCAGAAAGCGAGTGGACAGAAAAACCCGATCTCCTACCTTGATTTCGGGGCCCGGCTGGCGATGTTTGTCAGCGTGGCGTTTATAGTCCTCCTTGGCTTGGTCCAGTTGCTGGAGCAAAAGTTGTTGTACCGCTGTGAGTTCCTGCAGCCAATCCTCTGCTGCGGGAACTTCTGAAGTTTCAATGACAGGGGGAAAGAAACGTGGGTGGAAGCCGTAGTTTGCAAAGAACGGCGTTTCTTTTGTAGAAGCTTGAACTCCATTGTTATAAGCAAACTCTGACAGTGGTAACAGAGAAGCCCAATTGTCCTGTTGGTAGTTTACATAACAGCGAAGATACTGCTCCAAAGTGGCATTGGTGCGCTCCGTTTGCCCATCTGTTTGGGGATGATGAGCTGAAGATAAACGAGAGTCTATGCCCAATAGTTTTTGTAGTGCCTTCCAAAAACGAGAGGTGAATTGAGAACCACGGTCTGTGACTAAACTCTTGGGCAATCCATGTAGTCTGAAAACATGTTGGAGGAATAGATCTGCAGTCTCTTTGGCCGTGGGAAGACCTTCACAGGGTATGAAATGGGCTAACTTGGTGAAAAGGTCCACCACCACTAGGATCGTGGTGAATCCACAGGAAGGTGGTAGGTCAGTGATGAAATCCGCAGAAATTATTTCCCATGGGCGAGATGGGGTAGGAAGGGGATGTAGAAGCCCTGAGGGTTTCTCCCTTCTTATCTTGGAGCGCTGGCATACTGGGCAGGTGTTGACATATTTTTCCACATCTTTGCGGATCTTGGGCCACCAAAAGTCCCTTAGGATCAGATGCATGGTTTTAAATAGTCCGAAATGCCCTGCTGGTTTGCAGTCATGACACAGACGAAGCGCTTTTTCCCTGCCCGGTCCGGGTGGGATATAAACATGATTTCTATAGCAAAGCAGTCCGTCTTTAAGCGAAAAGGGAAAATGCAGACCTTGACGAAGTTGGTCCTGCGCCCAGGCATCTGCTTGCTGACTAGCCCTGATTTCTTGAGCACAGATGGGTCCTGGAGTAGAAGAAGTTGAACCAATGGGAGTGGATTTGGTGTTCCCCACTGTGAGCGTGGCAAAGTTCTCGGGTTGTAGTAGTTGGGATTCAAAGGTCTCCTTGCGTCCTGCAGCGTATTCCGGTTTACGTGACAGGGCGTCCGCTTGCTTGGTTTGGGCTGGGGTCACATAATGGATCTGGAAGTTGAAACGTTCAAAGAATAAAGCCCAACGTTGCTGCCTCTGATTTAGTTTGCGGGCAGTTCTTAGATGTTCTAGATTACGATGATCAGTGTGGACTTCAATGGGAAATTTGGCCCCTTCTAGCCAATGTCTCCAAGTTTCAAAGGCTGCCTTTATGGCCAGTAGTTCTTTTTCCCAAATGGTGTAATTCCTCTCCGGTGTGGTTAGTTGACGAGAGTAAAAGGCACAGGGATGGAGGTGGTCTCCCACCGGTTGTAAGAGTACAGCCCCAATTGCCACATCAGAGGCGTCCGCTTGCACCACAAAAGGGGTTCCAGGATTTGGGTGCTGTAGAATTGGCTGGGAGGTGAATAGTTTCTTTAGTTGCTGGAACCCTTTCTCTGCTTGATCAGTCCAGCGGAAAGGCTGCTTTCCACGGATGCAGCTAGTGATGGGGTCGGACCAGCGGGCAAAATCTGGAATGAACTTGCGGTAATAGTTTGCGAACCCCAAGAAACGCTGCACCTCTTTCTTGTTAGTTGGCGCCCGCCATTCCAATACTGCTGAAACCTTGGCTGGATCCATGGAAAGCCCTAGAGGCGAGATGCGGTAACCAAGGAAATCTACCTCTTGTAGATCAAAGGCGCATTTTTCCAGCTTGGCATAAAGTCCATGATCCCGCAATCGTTGTAACACCATTTTGACGTGGTTCTCATGTTCTGATTGTGATCTAGAAAACACCAAAAAATCGTCCAGGTAGATTATCAAGAACCTGTCTAGATAGTCCTGAAAAATGTCATTGACAAAATGCTGGAACGTTGCGGGAGCTCCGCATAAACCGAAATTCATAACTCGGGACTCGAATAATCCGAACTTGGTCTGGAAGGCGGTCTTCCACTCGTCCCCTTCCCTGATGCGAACTAAGTTGTAAGCCCCCCGAAGATCCAGCTTGGTGTAAACCTTGGCTCCTCGAAGCCGGTCCAGTAGATCTGAGATTAAGGGCAGGGGATAGCTGTTCCGCTTGGTGATATTGTTCAATGCTCTGTAGTCCACCACCAAGCGTAGTTCCCCTGACTTCTTCTTCACAAACATCACTGGGGAGGCGGCTGGGGATTGAGAGGGTCTGATGAATCCCTTGCGAAGGTTTGTCTCTAGGAATTCCCTGAGAGCTTCTTGCTCTGGTTCAGTCAGGGAGTAGAGATGCCCTCGCGGGATCGGGGCCCCCTCCACCAAGTCAATGGCACAGTCATAAGGTCTATGTGGGGGTAATTTTTCGGCTTCTTTCTCATTGAATACATCCCAATACTCGGAGTACTTCTTTGGCAAGGTGATGATGGGCTCGGTGTCTGTGGCATGGCAGACCTTGGCTACGAGGCAATGGTTTTGGCAGTACGGTGAAGCAAACTGCAGTTCTCTGTTGGACCAGGAAATGTTAGGGTCGTGGAGAGTCAGCCATGGAATTCCCAAAATCACAGGGAAATGGGGGACCTCGGTAACAAAGAAGGAAATCTCTTCCATATGTTCCCTTATCCACATCCTGGTGGGTTCCGACCACTGACTTACGGGCCCCGTCTTGAGGGGGCGGCCGTCTATGGCTTGCACCACACGGGCATTCTTGAAATCATGATATTGTAATCCCAGAGAGTCGGCATACTCTCTATCAATGAAATTGTTGGTAGCTCCAGAGTCTATCATGGCGTGGATCATGACGGGTCCCCTTTTTGCTGACCATAATGTGACCACGAGAAGGAACAGGACCCCGGTTGGCGGCTCTTGAATGGATTTTTTGACCGGGTTGGCGAGCCTCTCTACACCCGGTCGTTGGCTTCCCCCGCCGGCTGTGTGCCAGTCGGCTCAGACGCCTTCGCCTCCGTGGAGGACGCCGCCGCAAGACGGGCGGCAGGCTTCCCTTTGGCTGGGCACTCTCTGGCGAAGTGGCCCCCGTTCCCGCAGTACCAACAGAGGTTTAAGCGTTGACGACGGGCCTTCTCGGCGGCATCTAGTCTGGGACGCACATTGCCCAACTGCATCGGCACCTCCTCGCCTCCTCTGGGGTATGGGGTTGGCGGTGGGGGTCTCCACACTGGACGTGGCTGAACGCTGGCGGGAGCGGGGGGTTTTGCCCCGGCTCTACTGCCCTGGCCTCGAACCCACTGTTTCCTGTTGGCAATCATGACTTCAGCCCGTAAACATTGATCAATGAGTGCCTCGAGGGTCTGGGGAGGATCCACCTTGGAGATTTCTTCCAGCATTTCAATGTTGAGACCCTCCCGGAATTGTCCTCTGAGGGCTACATCGTTCCAGCCGGTGTTGTGGGCCAGCACTCGGAACTCGGCTATATACTGAGACATAGGTCTGTCTCCTTGGAAAAGGCGACGGAGTTTGTGACCGGCTGCCTCCAAATTGTCCTCGATTCCCCAAGTCTCCTTGAGGTGGTCCAAGAAGTGTTGCGCTGATCTTAGGTGTGGAGAGGCTTGGTCGAACAGTGCCGTCGCCCAGTTGGCCGCTGGCCCGTCTAGAAGACTGTAAACCCACGCCACTTTGATGTCTTCTTGGGGAAACTCGGCATCACGGGCCTCTAGATAAGCTTGACATTGGCGACGGAAAACATGAACCTTAGAAGCTTCTCCAGTAAACTTGGTAGGCAACGCCATGGCCGGGAGGCGGATTCCGCGCTCCCGCAAGCCCTTTATTTCTCCATCCTGGGCGTTGAGTCTGTCGCGGATGCGATCCACTTCGTCCTTGCTGATGGTGTAGCTCAGTGGCTGCCCACCGGGCACGGTTCCGGTAGACATTCTGGCCGAGGTTAATTGGTGCTTAGGGTGGCGGAGTCAAACTGTCACGACCCAGGCTACAGGGCACCAATAACCATACGCAGAGGCCAGATTCTATCTAATATCTTTATTAAGGAAATATATAAAGTTAGTAAAAGCAAATGTAAAAGATAGTCCAGAAGCAGACCTTTCAGGAAAGGTCAAAATTAGTCCAAAGAAATAATGTCCAATATGAAATATTAAGGTCCAAAGTTGTAATCCAATAACCGAAACACTCACTTTGCCAAGCAAAGTGAGGGGAGACGACAAGGTCCTTTAGTCTATAAACTTGAGCAAGGCTAGGAAATAACTTGATACTTGAAACAAGGCTTAAAACGTGGAACAAGGTAACTAGGAACAAGAACAAGGTCCGTGGAATAACTTGGTAAAATCCGTGGATCAAGGCAAGGATTGGTCCTGGGAAACAAGGCAAAGTCCGTAGATAAACAAAGGCTGGGAAGCAAGGCGAAGGCTGGATAGCAAGGCAAGGCTTGAGCAGGAGCGAGGCTTGAATCGGAGCGCGCTGTCCAGACACAACTCGCTCCGTAGGCTGACGAATTGACTCCGCGAAGTTACTACGCGGGTAAAACATCTATATAGAGTCTAACTTTCCCACCGAAGCAGTTCTCTGGGAATCAGAAACGAAAGCTAAACTCTGAGACCAGATGTTAAACTCCTTAAAGATTCTCACGAGAAGTAGTCTTAATTGGCTACATTCTTAGCTGCAATCCTCGCACTCCTGCGCGAAGCTGAATCCAAACTTCTCTGTTGTTTACAAAACTCCCGGCGCAAGAACACGGGAGAAGTAGGCTCTGGGCTTGTTTGACATACTTCTGGGAGACAACTTTCTTGCAGGTGCAAGGTTCCCAGATCTGCCTGGGAAAGATCTGGCTGAGAGGAATCCAGTTCAGACTGGGAAGGTAAAAAACCCAAGTTCTCATCTTCATCAGGAATTACAATGTCCTGAGCAGGACTACAAGGCCCATGGATCATCACAATATGGTTACATGAGAGACATTTAATACACAGGGTATAGCATTAGTTCTCAACCTGTGGGTCCCTAGATGTTTTATCTTTCAACTCCCAGAAATCCTAACAGCTGGTAAACTGGCTGGGTTTTCTGGGAGTTGTAGGCCAAAACACCTGAGAACCCACAGGTTCAGGACCACTGGGGTATTAGGAACATGGGGAGCAGGATGCCTCCTGTCAGATGAAAGTTCAGAAAAGTTATCTTTGTGAATTATACCTCCCAGAATCCTGGTTGAAGGATTCTTTGAGTTGTAATCCAAAGCTCTATGCTGGATGCAGGTTCCCTTCTTCTACTGTACAAAGTGGAATCAGGCAAAATATTTTTTTGTGTGTGTCCTGAAAGGGCAGCATGTTGGGGATTTCTTGGAGTCTTAGTTTCATTTAAAAAAAAACTTTCCAAAATGCCAAATTATTTGCATGTGTTCAAGTATGATTGCCTTTCAAAGGTAGAATCTTGGATGTGGGTCTGTAAGTGATTATGGATATCTAATTTGGATCCACATGATTTTTCACAGTGAGGACAGATTTACAGTTGAAAGGCGGTCATGACAAGGGTTTGCTTGACGCACCTTCCTCTTGACACATCTCACCCAATCATTTCTATTCTAACTGGAACTTGCTGCCCTGGGCCTTTGGCAAATTATCAGCTACTTAAAATTTCTAACTGGGAAGATGCCAGAGATTGAAACTTGGCTATTTTATATGTGCTGTGCCACTGAACAATAGGTACTCCTCATGCCTTAAATTACCCTGGATTTGTGGCAGAACCATTTTTTTAAAGCTTAAGTCAGGATCCCCCAAATATTTGCCCTGGCACCCATTTTTAGTCCCTGGAGCCTAAGTAAACTTTGTGGAAGCCTGGCTGCAATATGGCTATGAGGCAGCTAGTGACAAAGATGTGCTTCTCTGGATTGGCAGGAGAGACAGCACCTATTAGCAAGATAGATTGAGCGTAGGAGGATGCTAGTTGCTGACCATTTATCTAGGGCAATGTTTTTCAGCCTTTTTCAAAACTTTCTATATGCCCACCAGTTCCTTACTTAAATATTTTTTGAGAATGACAGTCAGAGAAATATGCAACAAGACAACCTCCAGACTGCCAAGACAGGCCTTTAGGAAAGCTGACAGACACATCATGTCAGGTGAAAGGTACTCCTGTTGGCGCTGGAACGTCGTGTTTCCCTGCTCCCTCTGTCAATTCGGGGAAAGATATGAATATTGTGTTTCGAGCCGATGTACATATGCATAGTGGTGTAATTGAAATGGCATGTTTACCGTTCTGTTTCATGCTTGATTGTGCTTTTTCAACACCTTTGCGCACACTGTTAGAAGTGGGATTATAATTAAAATGTTCTGTTGAACACCTTGTTCGGTTCAGCGAAACCAACAATAGAAATATAAGTACTTGTTCTTGGTGACTCTACAATGACTGCACAATAAAGCCTGGGAAATCTCCTGAACACATTGTTTATTTTACCAGATCAGCCAGCAGAAGAAAAAAGGTGAATAAAATGTGTTTGCAGCAACCAAGTTTCTCTTCTGCTGCACGGAAACAACGTTTTCTTCAATAGCCTATGCATTTAAATTAATCTTACTTTAAACAATGGCAGCTGATGGGTTGATTTTTATTGGTCTATCACCCCATTAAAGACATTTTCTTCAATTAATTGTAAGTTCACTTAATTAATTAATTTAGCCGGTGTAGCAAGAGGCAGAAGGTAAAGACATCAGAGCAGGACAGAAAACATCTAGACTGGGAGATCTTGGGCACATTGCTTTGTCACCACTTGACCTACCCTATGAGGTTGTTGTGAGCATGAAATGCCACCCAGACCTGCTTATCAGAAATAATATACGGTAGATAGAACATGCTAATTATAGATACATTTACACATGAATAAAAGGACCAGCTCTGAAAGGAAAAGCTTTGCTTTTTTGTCTTAGATAGAATATGCATGAGTTGTTGCATCTTAAAAGATCTCTCTTACAGTATATGTTAAGGAAAATTGAGTGCATTATGCATGCTCATTTCAAAAAGGAAAAGTATGTGCCTTCATGGCATCTGTTGACTGATGACAACTCCATTAATTTTATAGGGTTTTCTTACACAAGGTATATTCCTCTGAAATGCTGCCTATAGGACCTTGGCAGTCCTCCATTTCAGTGCCAACCATGCCAGAAGCTGGCTAGCTTCTAAGATAAGATGTTACCTGTTGCTTTCAGGGCATTTAGACAACCGCATGCACACGTGTTTTGGTGAAATCCCAATGAACCTAGTGGCTTTCATTCCTGAATTGATATGCATGAATTTGAGCTGTTAAATTGCAACTTTCACTTCCAGTTTTGATCATGAGATGGTACAGTATGAATTTGCTAAATGTAGCTTTTCCTGCAAAGAACCCATAGAGTCGATTTGGTAATTCCTACACTATTTTATTTTCACAGCATCTTTCTGTGATAGGTTATGCCAGGACTTCTTAAACCTTTCCACTTTCAGCCTGAGAAATGTTTATGTGGCTCCATGGATATAGATATATAAAATAGGTATAAAAATCAAACATTTTTGGACAATTATGGATTGGACAATTATGCTATTCTTTCCTCCAAAACAGACATTTATGTTTGCTTGTTGGTGAAAACTATGCAAACACAATCATAGTGAGGTAGCAAAAGTTATTTATTTTTTGTTTTTCATTTAAGTACAGACTTAACTAGACTATTAAAATTGAAATACATACAGTACAATTTAGGGATGGAAAGAACATTCCGATATTCATTTCCTGGTTGAAAAGTGAATTTCCTGACAATTGGGAATAATAATAAAGTAGGTAGACATTTGCTTTTTTCTCCAAGTATTTCAACAACCCAGAATGTTCCAGACAATTTTTTCTGCACCCCGCTATCATATTTTTTAAATATAGAAAATGTATTTGTTGGGATTTTCATGCAGAAAATATCTGTTTTTTTAATTGATTGATTGATCGATTTAAGATCTGCCTTTCCTCCCAGAGTTCAGCTCTCCAAGGGTTTTTTTTTACATATCCATGGATCGCAGAAATTGAAAAGTATCCACTAACAGCAGAGAAGCAGAGGCCAAGGTTGTATTCATTGGAACTATATTTCCTTTGGTATCTTAGGGCCCTTCCACACAGCCCTATATCCCAGAATATCAAGGCAGAAAATCCCACAATATCTGCTTTGAACTGGGTTATGTGAGTCCACACTGCCATATATTCCAGTTCAAAGCAGATAATGTGGGATTTTATTCAGCTGTATGGAAGGGGCCTGAGTCAGAGGGATTGGAGAGCAGACTCTAGTTTCAGCCATAGCAATTTGGTCTGTTCTTATTGCCAGACTAAACAAAGATTTGAATCTAGAGCGTACAACCTGGCATAATACAAGGAGTTTGGGGAGAGAACAAGTGGGAGAAAAGTATGAAATGATAATACAGCAGTAAAGGACAAGAAAGTGAAACGGAAGAGATAAATGAGCGGAAGCTTATATTACAAAGAAGGCCAGATGTTCTGAGCCAAAGTTATCTATTGGGATTTCAGGGGAAAGAACTTAGGAAAGTTTTTTCAGAGTATTTCATTACATTGTGGGTCCCTTTTAAAATACATTAGATTAATAAAAAGCAATTCTGAAATAGTGTTAGTTATATTTAAAAACATGGGAAGTGCCCTGCTTGATTCTGGAATGGCCTGAGGACCAAACAGGGCAGCATTCATTTCAAAACAACTAGACGATACATGCGCACTACCTCTCTTCAAGCCACAAGTTGACAGAAATTGGATTCAGAACATGAAAAGGTTACTTTTTGAACTCCAACTCCTATAATTTTACAATTAGCACAGTCACTGGCCATACTGACTGGCTATTCTGGAACCTCCAGCTATGAATTATAACTTTTCAAAGTTTTGGCTGCGTTACTCAAAAGCTTGTCTTATCCAGATATTTGTTCTCACAATGGTAGCAGGTGTCAGAAGAATGATGTTAAAGGGGACAGGTAATCATTATACATGGAAGAAGTTATTGTAAGCATTGATCACAGTTGCACAGAGCACACTAAAGAAATAAAAAAAAAACATGTCTAACTTTCACGAGAAGGGGTAGTATATGCTACTGCTGGTGCTGTGTACTTTCAAGCTGTCTCTGACTTATAGAAACCAGGTTTGGCATGGAAACCAGGGTAACCTTGTGTGATGACTCATGGGCCTTGTAGTCCTGCTCATGACATTGTGATGCCTGATGAAGAAGAAAACTTGGGTTTTTTACCTTCCCAGTCAGAACTGGAATCTTCCCAGCCAGGTTCTTCCCAGCCAGATCTGGGAACCTTGCACCTGCAAGAGAGTTGTGTTCCAGAAGTATGTCAAACAAACCCTGAGCCTACATCTCCTGTGTTTTCTCGCCATGAGTTTTGTAAACAACAGAGAGGTTTGGAAGCGGCCTCGCGCAGGAGTGCTAGAATAGCTGCTAAGAATTTAGCCAATTAAGCCTGCTTTCCGTGAGAATCTTTAAGGAGTCAAACATCTGGTCTCAGAGATTAGCTTTGTTTCTGGTTCCCAGAGAACTGCTCTCGGCGGGAAAGTTAGACTCTATATAGGTGTTTTAACCGCGAAGTAACTTCGCGGAGTCAATTCGTCAGCCTCCGGAGCGAGTTGTGTCTGGACAGCGCGCTCCGTTCCAAGCCTCGTTCCTGTTCAAGCCTTGTCCTTGTTCTCAAGCCTTCGCTCCTGCTTCCCAGCCTTGTTTACCTTCGGACCTTGCCTCGCCTTCCAGGACTAAACCTTGCCTTGTTTCACGGATTTTACCAAGTAATTCCACGGACCTTGTTCTTGTTCCTCGTTACCTTGTGTCACGATTCAAGCCTTGTTTTCAAGTATCAAGTTAATTCCTAGCCTTGCTCAAGTTCATGGACTAAAGGACCTCGTCATCTCCCCTCACCTTGCCTGGCAAGGTGAGTGTTTCGGTTACTGGATTACAACTTTGGCCCTTAATATTGCATATTGGACATTGTTTCTTGGACTAATTTTGACCTTTCCTGAAAGGTCTGCTTCTGGACTAACTTTTACATTTGTTTTTACCAACTTTATATACTCCTTCAATAAAGATAGTAGATAGATTCTGGCCTCTGTGTATGGTTATTGGTGCCTTGCAGCCTGGGTCCTGACAGTTTGACTCCGCCACCATAAGCACCAATTAACCAAGGCCAGAATGTCTACCGGAGCCGCGCCGGGTGGACAGCCACTTAGCTACACCATCAGCAAGGACGAAGTGGACCGCATCCGTGACAGACTTAACGCGCAGGATGGAGAAATAAAAGGGTTGAGAGAGCGCGGAATCCGCCTCCCGGCCATGGCGTTGCCAACCAAGTTTTCTGGAGAAGCCTCCAAGGTCCAAGTTTTCCGCCGCCAGTGCCAGGCTTACCTAGAGGCCCGTGCCGCCGAGTTTCCCCAAGAAGACATCAAGGTGGCGTGGGTTTACAGTCTTCTAGACGGGCCAGCGGCCAACTGGGCGACGGCACTGTTCGACCAAGCCTCTCCACACCTAAGATCAGCGCAACACTTCTTGGACCACCTTAAGGAGACCTGGGGAATTGAGGACAATTTGGAGGCAGCCGGTCACAAACTCCGCCGCCTCTTTCAAGGAGACAGACCCATGTCTCAGTACATAGCCGAGTTCCGAGTGCTGGCCCACAACACCGGCTGGAACGATGTAGCCCTCAGAGGACAATTTCGGGAGGGTCTCAACATTGAAATGCTGGAGGAAATCTCCAAGGTGGATCCTCCCCACACTCTTGAAGCACTCATTGATCAATGTTTACGGGCTGAAGTCATGATTGCCAACAGGAAACAGTGGGTACAAGGCCAGAGCGGTAGAGCTGGGGCAAAACCCCTCGCTCCCGCCAGCGTTCAGCCGCGTCCAGTGTGGAGACCCCCACCACCATCCCCATACCCCAGAGGGAGCGAGGAGGTGCCGATGCAGTTGGGCAATGTGCGTCCCAGATTAGATGCCGCCGAGAAGGCTCGCCGCCAACGCCTAAACCTCTGTTGGTATTGCGGGAATGGGGGCCACTTCGCCAGAGAGTGCCCAGCCAAAGGGAAGCCCGCCGCCCGTCTTGCGGCGGCGTCCTCCACGGAGACGAAGGCGTCTGAGGCGGCTGGCACACAGCCGGCGGGGGAAGCCAACGACCGGGCGTAGAGAGGCTCGCCAACCCGGTCAAAAAACCCATTCAAGAGCCGCCAACCGGGGTCCTGTTCCTTCTAGTGGTCACCTTATGGTCAGCAAAAAAGGGACCCGTCATGATCCACGCCATGATAGACTCAGGAGCCACCAACAATTTCATTGATAGAGAGTATGCCGACTCTCTGGGATTACAATATCATGACTTCAAGAATGCCCGTGTGGTGCAAGCCATCGATGGCCGCCCTCTCAAGACGGGCCCCGTAAGCCAGTGGTCGGAACCCACCAGGATGTGGATAAGGGAACATATGGAAGAGATTTCCTTCTTTGTTACTGAGGTTCCCCATTTCCCTGTGATTTTGGGGATTCCATGGCTGACACTTCACGACCCAAGCATCTCCTGGTCCAACAGAGAACTGCAGTTTGCTTCAAAGTACTGCCAAAACCATTGCCTCGTAGCCAAGGTCTGCCATGCCACAGACACCGAGCCCATTATCACCTTGCCAAAGAAGTACTCCAAGTATTGGGATGTATTCAATGAAAAAGAAGCCGAAAAATTACCCCCACATAGACCTTATGACTGTGCCATTGACTTGGTGGAGGGGGCCCCGATCCCGCGAGGGCATCTCTACTCCCTGACTGAACCGGAGCAAGAAGCTCTCAGGGAATTCATAGAGACAAACCTTCGCAAGGGATTCATCAGACCCTCTCAATCCCCAGCCGCCTCCCCAGTGATGTTTGTGAAGAAGAAGTCAGGGGAATTACGCTTGGTGGTGGACTACAGAGCATTGAACAATATCACTAAGCGGAACAGCTATCCCCTGCCCTTAATCTCGGATCTACTAGACCGACTTCGAGGAGCCAAGGTCTACACCAAGCTGGACCTACGGGGGGCTTATAACCTAGTTCGCATCAGAGAAGGGGACGAGTGGAAGACCGCCTTCCAGACTAAATTCGGATTATTCGAGTCCCGAGTTATGAATTATGGTTTATGCGGAGCTCCCGCAACGTTCCAGCATTTTGTCAATGACATCTTTCAGGATTATCTAGATCGGTTCTTGATCATCTACCTGGACGATTTTTTGGTGTTTTCTAGATCACAATCAGAACATGAGAACCACGTTAAAATGGTGTTACAACGATTGCGGGATCATGGGCTTTATGCCAAGCTGGAAAAATGCGCTTTTGATCTACAAGAGGTAGATTTCCTGGGGTACCGCATCTCGCCTCTAGGGCTCTCCATGGACCCGGCAAAAGTTTCAGCAGTATTGGAATGGCGGGCGCCAACCAACAAGAAAGAGGTGCAGCGATTCTTGGGGTTCGCGAACTATTACCGCAAGTTCATTCCAGATTTTGCCCGCTGGTCTGACCCAATCACCAGCTGCATCTGTGGGAAACAGCCCTTCCGCTGGACTGATCAAGCAGAGAAAGGGTTCCAGCAACTAAAGAAATTATTCACGTCCCAGCCAATCCTTCAGCATCCAGATCCTGAAACCCTTTTTGTTGTGCAAGCGGACGCCTCTGATGTGGCAATTGGAGCTGTACTCCTACAACCGGTGGGAGATCACCTTCATCCTTGTGCCTTTTATTCTCGTCAACTAACCGCACCAGAGAGAAACTATACCATTTGGGAAAAAGAACTATTAGCCATAAAGGCAGCTTTTGAAACTTGGAGACATTGGCTAGAAGGGGCCAAATTTCCCATTGAAGTCCATACTGATCATCGGAATCTAGAACATCTAAGAACTGCCCGCAAGCTAAATCAGAGGCAACAACGTTGGGCTTTATTCTTTGAACGTTTTAACTTCCAGATTCATTATGTAACCCCAGCCCAAACCAAGCAAGCAGACGCCCTGTCACGTAAACCGGAATACGCTGCAGGACGCAAGGAGACCTTTGAATCCCAACTACTACAACCCGAGAACTTTGCCACGCTCACAGTGGGGAACACCAAATCCACTCTCATTGATTCAACTCCCTCTACTCCAGGGCCCCTCTGTGCTCAAGAAATCAGGGCTAGTCAGCAAGCAGATGCCTGGGCGCAGGACCAACTTCGTCAAGGACTGCATTTTCCCTTTTCGCTTAAGGATGGACTGCTTTGCTATAGAAATCATGTTTATATCCCACCAGGACCGGGCAGGGAAAAAGCACTTCGCCTGTGTCATGACTGCAAGCCAGCAGGGCATTTCGGACTATTTAAAACCATGCATTTGATCCTAAGAGATTTCTGGTGGCCCAAGATCCGTAAGGATGTGGAAAAATATGTCAACACCTGCCCAGTATGCCAGCGCTCCAAGACAAGAAGGGAGAAGCCCTCAGGGCTTTTACACCCCCTTCCTACCCCATCTCGCCCATGGGAAATAATTTCTGCGGATTTTATCACTGACTTACCACCTTCCTGTGAATTTACCACGATCCTAGTGGTGGTGGACCTTTTCACCAAGTTAACCCATTTCATTCCCTGTGAAGGCCTTCCCACGGCCAAAGAGACTGCAGATCTATTCCTCCAACATGTTTTCAGATTACATGGATTGCCCAAGAGTTTGATCACAGACCGTGGATCCCAATTCACCTCTCGTTTCTGGAAGGCACTACAAAAACTATTGGGCATAGACTCTCGTTTATCTTCCGCTCATCATCCCCAAACAGATGGGCAAACGGAGCGCACTAATGCCACTTTGGAACAGTACCTTCGCTGTTATGTAAACTACCAACAGGACAATTGGGCTTCTCTGTTACCACTGTCGGAGTTTGCCTACAACAATGGAGTCCAGGCTTCTACAAAAGAAACGCCGTTCTTTGCAAACTACGGTTTCCATCCACGTTTCTTTCCCCCTGTCATTGAAACTTCAGAAGTTCCCGCAGCAGAGGATTGGCTGCAGGAACTCACAGCGGTGCAACAACTTTTGCTCCAGCAACTGGACCAAGCCAAGGAGGACTATAAACGTCACGCGGACAAACATCGCCAGCCGGGCCCCGAAATCAAGGTAGGAGATCGCGTTTTTCTGTCCACTCGCTTTCTGCCCTCCCATCGCCCTTGCCGGAAGTTAGATGCCCGTTTCATTGGCCCCTATCCAGTGGTGGCGCAATTAAACCCCGTGACTTTCAAACTCCAACTTCCGCGTTCAATGCGCATTCACCCAGTGTTTCACCGCTCCCTGCTCCTTCCGGCGGATGGTGTGCGGCCAGATGTAAACCGGCCGGCCCCCGTCCCTGTTTTGGTGGATGGGGAGGACGAGTTCGAGGTTCAGGACATTTTGGATTCTCGCTTTCACCGCCGCCGCCTGCAATATCTCATTGACTGGGTGGGTTTTGGCCCTGAGGAACGCTCTTGGGAAGACGCCTCCACAGTCCATGCTCCTGATCTAACCCGTCGCTTTCATCAGACCTATCCCGCCAAGCCACGACCTCGCGCCTCGGGGAGAGAGTCCCGGTTTGGGAGGGGGCTTGAGGAGGGGGATAGTGTGATGACTCATGGGCCTTGTAGTCCTGCTCATGACATTGTGATGCCTGATGAAGAAGAAAACTTGGGTTTTTTACCTTCCCAGTCAGAACTGGAATCTTCCCAGCCAGGTTCTTCCCAGCCAGATCTGGGAACCTTGCACCTGCAAGAGAGTTGTGTTCCAGAAGTATGTCAAACAAACCCTGAGCCTACATCTCCTGTGTTTTCTCGCCATGAGTTTTGTAAACAACAGAGAGGTTTGGAAGCGGCCTCGCGCAGGAGTGCTAGAATAGCTGCTAAGAATTTAGCCAATTAAGCCTGCTTTCCGTGAGAATCTTTAAGGAGTCAAACATCTGGTCTCAGAGATTAGCTTTGTTTCTGGTTCCCAGAGAACTGCTCTCGGCGGGAAAGTTAGACTCTATATAGGTGTTTTAACCGCGAAGTAACTTCGCGGAGTCAATTCGTCAGCCTCCGGAGCGAGTTGTGTCTGGACAGCGCGCTCCGTTCCAAGCCTCGTTCCTGTTCAAGCCTTGTCCTTGTTCTCAAGCCTTCGCTCCTGCTTCCCAGCCTTGTTTACCTTCGGACCTTGCCTCGCCTTCCAGGACTAAACCTTGCCTTGTTTCACGGATTTTACCAAGTAATTCCACGGACCTTGTTCTTGTTCCTCGTTACCTTGTGTCACGATTCAAGCCTTGTTTTCAAGTATCAAGTTAATTCCTAGCCTTGCTCAAGTTCATGGACTAAAGGACCTCGTCATCTCCCCTCACCTTGCCTGGCAAGGTGAGTGTTTCGGTTACTGGATTACAACTTTGGCCCTTAATATTGCATATTGGACATTGTTTCTTGGACTAATTTTGACCTTTCCTGAAAGGTCTGCTTCTGGACTAACTTTTACATTTGTTTTTACCAACTTTATATACTCCTTCAATAAAGATAGTAGATAGATTCTGGCCTCTGTGTATGGTTATTGGTGCCTTGCAGCCTGGGTCCTGACACCTTGAGCAAACTTCTGAACAAAATTTGCCAGGAAAATTCCATAATAGGTTCACTTTGGGGTCACCATTGGTTGGAAATGACTTGGAGGCATCTTACCACCATCAAAATATTGAAAATGGTGTTTCAGTGTGCCTCAGCAATTCTTTTTCAGTTAACAAATTAGATTAGTCCCCACCTTGGCCATCTTCCGGAAAGACCTGAAAACTTGGTTATTTCAATGTCCCTTTGACTAATTCAGTTACAACTTGACTGAGTCCTTCTACCTCTACCTTATACCCAGCCTCTGCACTTTATTACTGACCCATCTTGCCAGTTTGTTCGTGTCAGGAATGACTTGAGAAACTGCAGGTCGCTTCTGGTGTGAGAGAATTGGCCGTCTGCAAGGACGTTGGCCAGGGGATGCCTAGATGTTTTGATGTTTTACCATCCTTGTGGGAGGCTTCTCTCATGTCCCTGCATGGGGAGCTGGAGCTGATAGAGACAGCTCATCCGCTCTTTCCTTGGGTTGGATTCAAACCGGCAACCTTTAGGTCAGCAACTCAACCTTCAAGTCATCAGTCCTGCCAGCACAAGGGTTTAACCCCCTGCGTCACCGGGTCTGCAATATATTAGCAATGTCTGCAATATATTGCACATGTATCATTATTGCGCTGCCCAATTCTGAACATGCTCACTGCGCTTGGCGATTGGTTACTGGTTGTTGTTCAGCTTATGTTTTATGATATTTCATATGTTTTTATGTATTAATTTGTTGTAATTGGAATGTATTTTATGTTCAATGTTTTATTGTTGTACTATCGGGCTTGGTCCCCATGTAAGCTGCCCCGAGTTTCTTTGGGGAGATGGGGAGGGATATTTATTATTATTATTATTATTATTATTATTATTATTATTATTATTATTATTATTATGACACAGCAAACAAGATAGATATGCTGGATTTCATATCACAAAATCACAAGTCGAACACTTCCCAAGTGTCTAGGACTGTGTGATGTATTTTCGGATGATGCGCGCAGATCCCAGCAGGGTGGCCTTTTGCAGCTGGCAGATCGTAATTTTGTCAATGTCTATTGTTTCCAAATGTCGGCTGAGATCTTTTGGCACAGCACCCAATGTGCCCATCACCACCGGGACCACTTGCACTGGTTTCTGCCAGAGTCTTTGAAGTTCAATCTTGAGGTCCTGATAGCGGCTGAGTTTTTCCTGTTGTTTTTCGTCAATGCGACTGTCACCTGGGATGGCGACATCAATGATCCAAACCTTGTTCTTTTCCACAACTGTGATGTCTGGTGTGTTGTGTTCCAGAACTTTGTCAGTCTGGATTCGGAAGTCCCACAGTATTTTTGCGTGCTCATTTTCCAATACTTTTGCAGGTTTGTGATCCCACCAGTTCTTTGCTGCTGGCAGGTGGTATTTGAGGCATAAGTTCCAATGAATCATTTGGGCCACATAGTTGTGCCTCTGTTTGTAGTCTGTCTGTGCAATTTTCTTACAGCAGCTGAGGATATGATCAATGGTTTCGTCGGTTTCCTTGCACAGTCTGCATTTTGGGTCATCAGCTGATTTTTCGATCTTAATTGCATTTGTTCTGATGGCTTGCTCTTGGGCTGCAAGGATCAGGCCTCCTGTCTCCTTCTTCAGTGTCCCATTCGTGAGCCAGAGCCAGGTCTTCTCCTTATCAGCTTTTCCTTCAATTTTGTCAAGGAACTTTCCATGCAATGTTTTGTTGTGCCAGCTGTCAGCTCTAGTTTGTAGTGTGGTTTTCTTGTACTGGTTTTTTGTCTGCTGTGCTTTGAGGAGTTTCTGATTTTTGACTTCAATCAAAGCAGGTTCTTCACTTTGCTTTACATATTCTGCCAGGGCATGTTCTTCTTCTTTGACTGCTTGTTTTACTTGTAAGAGTCCTCTGCCCCCTGATCTTCTAGGCAGATACAGCCGGTCAACATCACTGCGGGGGTGCAGTGAATGATGAATGGTCATGAGTTTTCTTGTTTTTCTGTCCAAATTGTCCAGTTCCATCTGTGTCCAGTTTATGATGCCAGCAGTATATCTTATGACAGGTATGGTCCAGGTTATTATTATTATTATTATTATTATTATTATTATTATTATCAACAACAACAACAACAATAATAATATTATTATATTAAGGGAGCAATATATGGGAAAACATGAATGTAATGCCAATCTGGCATGGTGGTTTCTGTTGTACTATTACTACTTCTACCTCCATTATATCGGATGTTTTCAATACCTCAGTGTTAGTACCCAAAGGGAAGAGTAATCTCTGTTGCTCCAAATAAGCATCTGAGAATACATATTTTATAGGAAATGCACACGTTTTGGAACAGGAATGGGAACCAAAACAGGAAAGCATGCTCCTAATAGTAGGACCTATTATAAAGGAGAAAGAGAGACGGACTACAGCACTTGACAAAAAAGTAAGATGGCAGAGGAGTAATTGAGAATGTCCTAGCTGAGTCAGGATACTTGGAGTGTATATGTTTTTGAGGTTGAGACTAATGATTCAGGTTCAAGAAAGGGTGGAAAATTTGAAATGAGTTTGGGAGGGATGCATGTGACCCACGTTTTCTCCACTTCTGACCTAAGGAATAACTTTAGCAAAGGGGAAAAAATCCATAGGCCTATAGCAGTTCTGATGTTTTATTCAAAATATGATTGGGCAGCTTACATGAACAAGCTTCTACTTCTTAAATGGTAATATACTTACTTTCCACTTTGACATCTTCTATGCTCCCGATGGCTCTGGAGGCAACTCACCCTATAAAGCCAATGTCGGATGGTCAGGCAAGAGCTGTATTTGTGCGAGGGAGGGAGTCTGTTCTCTTAGCCATTCTGCTGGTGGACAGACACACATATGGATCCAATCCAATCTCTCTGATATGTAACTTGTGCCATAAGACAAAAACGAAACAAATAAACAAAAATTAAGAAATGTACAAACACATTGCCACCACAGTCAACTTTCATTTTGTCCTTCTCCAAAGTGAAATGGTGATTCAGAAACAAAGACAGAATCCCTAGTATTCTCAACACATTCGTATGAATTTTATGAAATTAGAAATGCTGCAACATTTCTTTCACTCACAACAGAAACTAAACATACCTTTCCCAGATCACACACCTGGAGCAAAACTATTAAACTAGGAGGTGCTGCAATTGTGTAATTATTACTGCTTAGAATATGATTTTTTCCCTTTAAAAATGGTTCAGTTAGCAATTAAAGTAACACGTGAGGCTGAAACGGGCAGGTGGTTTGGCAAAGAGTGCATAGGAAATAGAAGGGAGAAGCATTGTGGTGCTTTTGTCTTCTTGATGTAGTGTTCAATAAAGACGGCAACAGCACACCAAATTTTTTTAGATGTGTACAAACACCTTCCCATTGGCAAATATTTTTCTCTGACTAAAGGTTTTCAGTGTTCCACAATGTGCTTATTTTGATGGGTAGGGTTGCCAGCTGTCTACTAGGATGTGGGACTACAGAAAACCTCCATGGCTCACAATGACCACCTGTTGCAGCCTGCTGGAGGGAACATGGAGCTCTACCAACATTCTGACAAGGATCAGATCTGGCTTATTGTCCCAAATGACACAGACTCCTTTTTCACGTTCTTCCCCCAAGCCAGGCTACACATCCTCAAAGGAAGGAAGAAAGGAAGGTGCTGTAACAGTAGATAAGTCAGCAGCTGCAAAAGCCAGACAGTCTGAAACTCACACAGTACAAGTTGTGCATCCCTTATCCCGAATGCTTGGGACTAGAAGCATTTCATATTTCAGATTTTAGAATGCTTGCATATACATAATGATATATCTTGAAGATGGGACCCCAGTCTAAATAGAAAATCCATTTAAGGCCCCGGTGGCACAATGGGTTAAACCCTTGTGCCGGCAGGACTGCTCACCGAAAAGTCAGCGGTTCGAATCCAGGGAGCGGGGTGAGCTCCTGCCTGTCAGCTACAGCTTCCCATGCAGGGACATGAAAGAAGCCTTCCACAGGATGGTAAAACATCCATGCGTCGTCCTAGCAGATGGCTAATTCTCTCACACCAGAAGAGCTTGCAATTTCTCACATTGCTCTTGACACAGAAAAAAAAGTTTCATATGCACACATAGCCTGAAAGTAATTTTATATACAATATTTTAATAATTTAAGTGCATGAAACAAAGGTATCACTATCTCAGTCACTCATTTATGCAATTTTGGAGAATACTATATTTTGGAATCCTGGACAAGGGAGAGTCAATTTGCATTCTCTTTTGATGGGTTAACACAATATCAGATATGTGCAGATATACCTGTCATAACAGGGTAGTTTCATTTTGTATTTTTCTTTCTGTATAGACTATATTGTATGTACACAGGACTGGGAGTGCCATAGCTCAGCATTAGAGTAGATGGTATACATATAAAAAGTTTGAACTTAGATGCCTCCTGTTAAAATACATTTATTACAATGTATTTTTCATGTTATATGTTACATGATCTATCTACTAGCTGTCAATCTAACTGCCTCATAAAAGAAAGAAGGAAGAATTAGGAATGACTTCTTCAGAGACTTTGAGGAACTACTAGTCAGTTCCGACTATTCTGGCCTGGATGAATCAATGATCTGATTTGGGAAAGCAATGGATCTTCATGGGATCTTCATGAGATGTCTCTTGAGAGTGATGGAGCTTTGCATATCAGATGCATATGGATAAGACCTCATTAAGTCCCTGTCGTTAACAGACCTACACTTGGCGAATGAGGCTGGCATCTCCTCCCTACATTCATGGGAAAAAGAAAGCTGATGATAAATTCAACACTTGATACACTGCATCTGTTCCCATTGCCCTTCCAATTGCCCCACCCCTCCAATTGCCCCATTGCTACATCTTGGGGTCTCATTGTTAATAGTAATAATGAATAGCATTTCATTATTTGGGTGCTTCTTAGAGTTAGAATTCAAAGTTCAATAAGCTGAGGCCCATGTGTCTCAAAAACACAAAATATTCTGACAGTCAGAACAAAGTGTTGCCAAAGGCTTTCATGGCCGGAATCACTGGGTTGCTGTCAGTTTTACGGGCTGTATGGCCATGTTGCAGAAGCATTCTCTCCTGATGTTTCGTCCATATCTATGGCAGGCATTACCGGAGGTTGTGAGGTCTGTTGAAAAACTAGGCATGTAGGGTTTATATATCTATGAAAGGTCTAGGGTGGGAGAAAGAACTCTTGTCTGTTGAAGGCAAGTGTGAATGTTGCAATTGATCACCTTGATTGGCATTGAATGGCCTTTCAGCTTCAAAGCTTGGCTGCTTCCTGCCTGGGGGAATCCTTTGTTAGGAGGTGATTTGCTGGCCTTGATTGTTTCTTGTCTGGAATTTTTCTGTTTTCAGAGTGTTCTTTATGCTGTCCTGATTTTAGAATTTTTTTTAAATACTGGTAGCCAGATTTTGTTCATTTTCATGGTTTCCTCCTTTCTGTCGAAATTGTCCACCTGATTGTGGATTTCAATGGCTTCTCTGTGTAGTCTGACATGGTGGTTGTTAGGGTGGCCCAGCATTTCTGTGTTCTCAAATGATATGCTGTGTCCAGGTTGGTTCATCAAGTGCTCTGCTCTGGCTGACTTCTCTGGTTGAGTCAGTCTGCAGTGCCTTTCATGTTCCTTGATTCGTGTTTAGGCAATGCTGCATTTGGTGGTCCCTATGCAGACTTGTCCACAGCTGCATGGTATATGGTAGACTCCTGCAGAGGTGAGATGGTCCCCCTTGTCCTTTGCTGAAGGTAGCCAGAACAAATTTCAGACATCGATTAGGATATTTTATACAATAGCCAGCAGATGGCGCCATTTATCATTTATTGACAGGACTCTCGACTTGCCAGGGAGCTCTGCCCCCTTTAATTTAGAAAGTATTATAATGAAAGTGTTTTCAACTTATTATTATGCATGAGTAAAAATCCCATGAATGTGTAAAATTTCTCCCACATTCCCCGTTTTTATAACATCATTTACATTCCATATTAATAATTAAAAATCTTCTGGATTTTAATCACTTTTCTCATCACTAAAATATCTAATGGAGCAATCTCTCCCCCCAACAGCCCCGTGAAGGTGAAATAGAGGGAAACTATGAAGTTGGGAGGGGGAGGCTGAAAAAGTTAGAAGTGTTCCTTTGTATGTGCTCGAGTCCCTCATGTTTTTTGCATCTTATATTGCATAAACAAAGTGCCAAAATCCAGTTTTTTTTAAAAAAAAACCCTCAAGGTTTCAACAGGCCCACGTTCAAAGAAGGAACATATTTTTCTATGTGTGCAAGTTTAATTATGGTACTGTTTGTCTGATCGCTTGTTACTGTAAATAAAAGAGATAAAAGGAGCCCTTCACTTGAGTAGCTCCAAAGCTGTGAAATATGTACCCAATTAAAACTATTGGTGTAAGAGGCTAATAAAGTACATGTGCCTACTAGATGTCTTATTCTAATGAATCTCGGCTAATTTGCTTTGACTGATGAATTTCGGCGTTAGTAGTAGGGTCTGAATAATTATGAAATTTATCACAAGATACAAGGACTCATTAAGTATTACACCGGTTTAGCGGAGGAATGTTTTCTTTGTCATGGTTGCAAAGATTTGTTCAATACAATTAGAAGGAGCCAAAGTGTGCTGGGCTTCCCTGCTGGAAGGGGTAATGGTCACAAGGCCGGAAGAGGGAGCGGAAGGGAGCTAACAGCGTGGAGAAGACACCTGCATTTCATTGGGAGGCACCTAAATCCTTCACACCTAAATCCTTCCTTCACATTGGAAAGCAATGTTGGTCTCAAAGATATGTCTTATCATAGTTCGAAGAAAGAAATGGGAAGACATCCCAAAAATGGGATGACGACAACAAACGTTTAAGGTCCGGCTCCTAACAGGCTTTGAATCCACCTATTGCTCAATCTCCACCAAAGCTTTCTTTATTCTGGCAATGTGTGTTGTGCATGTGTGAGAGAGGGCTTTTTTTTTTTACTGTTTTTGGTAAGTGCTTTAAACAAATCAGTGTTAAGAACATAAGAATGCAAGTTATTTCTCCCTCTGCTCTCCCATCTGAGCAGCTTTTTATGAGCTTGGCATGAATTCGCTCTGCCAGGCTTTAGAAGCTCTCCGTTTGGCTGGTCCAATTCTCAAAGACCAGTTTGACTTTCGTGCTTGCTGGAGAGTCCTTGACTTCCCTTACTTTTGATACATGGGCTGTTCATTTACCTGTAGCTTCTTTCTCAACTAGCTATCTTATTGTCAAAACTACTTGCAGCTTTTTCTAATCTCATACTCCTACAAGCCATAATCCAAGCAGTAGGTGGAAGTCCTACTGTGAAGAAGAGATGGATCTTGCCTCAGGGCGCTTCCACACAGGACTTACACGCACACCGAAGCAGGTTTAAAAAACCCACTTTGGTGCAGGTTGAAGCTTCCCCCCAACAACCCAAACTTTCCTGGGGTGGTGGTGGTTCTACATGCCATCCCAATAACAATCAGGATGGCATTAAGCCATTCCAAAGCCCCCAAAATAAGCCCTTAAAAGTTTTTTAAAACTTACCTGGCTGCCATTATCTTGCACCTTCATGGCATGAGGAAATGACATTTCAGGAAATGGGGGAGGAGGAAAGGAGGAAAATCCCTTCTCCCCCCCCCCCCCCCCCGGTCTCCTGGCGTGTCATTTCCTTGCACCAGGAGGGTGCAAGGAGGAAGATAATAGTGGCCATGTACATTTTTGAAACTTTTAAGGACTTATTTTGGGGGAGGGTGGGTGCACTCTTGGCTGTGTAGATTGGGAAATCCTGCTTTGTTCTGAATTAATTCGGATTTACCAGAGGCATTGTTTGAATGCTTCCGATAAAACCAAGACAGATCTTGGTTTTAAGGTCTGTCTGGATGGGCCCTTACTGGTAGGAAACTTCCAGAATCTACATGGGACTTCCAGAATTTACAGGGAGTTGGGCTGGTTAGTTGGTTGGCCATCCCTCTTTTGCCTGCCAGTTCGGGCTCCCTTGGCCAGCATGTGAAATCATCATGTATGTAATCTGCAAAACTTTTTCAACACTTCCGATCATTTTAATTCTATAGAGAAGTGTAAAAAAATATTGCTGCCCTAGTATTCTTCCAATTGGGTTTCCTGACCATCAGTTCTCTCTACTATTATAATGATGAGAACTGTTGAAGAGGTTTTGCAGATTGCGTACATGCTGATTTCACACGCTGGCCAAGGGAGCCCGAGCTGGCAGGCAAAAGAGGGATGGCCATCAGAAAATCCAATTGGAAGAATACTAGGGCAGCAATACTTTTTTTTACTGTTCTCTCTATTATTATAATGATCAGAAGTATTGAAGAGGAATTATTTTGCAGAGAAATATATATAGCTAGTTTTTTGCATTGAAAACAGATTCCCCATTAGGAAAACTGTTTTTCTGTGAAGAAGCCATTTATTTTTCTTACACAAAAAGGGTTTTTTGCACACAAAGCCATGGCCAAGATTTTGCATCATCACATGTAACTAGAACAACGGGATACTGACTAAACTTTAAAAAGTAAGTTTTGGCATCACATCCGGTCATTAACAACCATATTAGATATGCATTCCCAAGTTAGGAAGTTTTTCACTGAAGAGAACACCAGTTCATGTTTTAATCTGCAGAATAATTCCTCTATCACATTTCAAGGCTCTTTGAACATGAGGATAATACTGGGGAGCAATATTCATTATTTGTTGAGAATAGCTACAACTCTTGAATTTTGCCAGTGCTGATTAGGTAGAAGTTAATTTCAGTTCATTTTGGCAGAATTAACCCAAATTAGTAGTGTAGAAATGGCAGAGGGGGAGGGGGGTATTTTTAAATGTGAGTGTTTGTGAAAACCCAACAGATTTCTTTATCCTGTGAGATCATGCAACCGCTTCCCACCTAGGATGTATCTAGGCAAAGGGCAAGGTGGGGACCATCACAGGTGAACCAGCCAGGGCCAGAAGTCCAGGGTGAGGATGGCCTTTGGATACTGTTCTTTTGGTCCTCATCAAACACTGCTTTCTTGATGTCCCTTCTGTACCTTGCAGCCGTGCAGAACGGCAATGATGAGCTTACTGCTGCAATATAATCTGAAGCCATTAGGAAACAATGCAAAATCTATTATGTTTTTAAAGTCTCATAAATTCAAAGCCACTTTTGTTATTTTGAGGCGGAGGGGGTGTGGGTGGCGGGAATGACTCATGCGTTTTGAATACTGGAGGCTGGCAATGCTAGGACATTCAGTTACACCAGCTGTCAAGCAGACTGAGCCAGTGAGGAAGGATTTGTCACCATTTCTGACGTTAATTGTCACATTTATCAATTATGGTGGGAATTGATACATCCCCTCTCCATCTCTTTACTCCCACATTTTCATTGGCCCAAGATACTCAATGAAGACTGGCCTGATTTGGGTTTTAAAACCCTGTGCAACTCATGGGGTCATCATAAATTGACAGATCCTAAAAGCAGTTGCCAGTGGCTAAACAGGACATCTCTCTCTGTCCCTTCAGCAAACTGGACAATAGTAAGATTGTGAAGTTAATGTTAAGAAGTTAATTAGGATCAACTGCAGTGCAGTAACTCATGGTTTCACTCCTATGGGCCTCCTCCCATACCAGACCATATTGGAATATTGTAGCTAAAATGCTAGAAAATTTGACAACATCAGCAACTATTTTTTTAAAAACCTGATGAAAACGGCACATACTTGCAGTCTCTGCAGATGAAACCACATTGTTTGAAGCACAGTAGAGTCTCACTTATCCAACACTCACTTATCCAATGTTCTGGATTATCCAACACATTTTTGTAGGAAATGTTTTCAATACATCATTATATTTTGGTGCTAAATTCGTAAATACAGTAATTACTACATAGCATTACCATGTATTGAAATACTTTTTATGTCAAATTTGTTGTATAACATGATGTTTTGGTGCTTAATTTGTAAAATCATAACCTAATTTGATGTTTAATAGGCTTTTCCTTAATCCCTCCTTATTATCCAACATATTTGCTTATCCAACATTCTGCTGGCCCGTTTATGTTGGATAAGTGAGACTCTACTGTATTATTGTAATGGAGTGATAATGACAGATCTGGTTGGAATACGAAGGTCCTCCTTCCGTTTCTGATCCTTTGTAGATATATTGATACAATCAATGAAAGCTTATGAAAAATATTTTGTGGTCAAATTTAACTACAGAGATATTTTTAAATAAAAAATTATATATTTCCCCTGAAACGCTCCATAGAATTTTTAAATAGACAATTCATTTTGGTCTCACCCACTTCTTTGTTGTCACCTAGTGCAATCTACATCTTCTCTTCATCCATCCTAGTGACACTACTGATGAAATGAACAATAATCCAATTGCAGTGGCCTATGATCTATCAAGCACAAGGACACTAACTTTTACAGTAAACTCTGAAAATAGGATTCTTCCAGATTGATCTAAAGAAGTGGGAGCTTTCAACTCTTTGAGTTTTGCCAGTTGACATTGCCTCTGACTCTACTTGTTCCATTCTTTTCTGGCTATTGTATTGATTTCTGCAATTACACTAGGTCTCTTCCAAAGGTTTGTTTTTAAATGGGGGCATGGTTTTCTGTGATGCTTGAAGTAAAGGCTTTCCCTTGACATTACGTCTAGTCGTGTCTGACTCTGGGGATTGGTACTCATCTCCATTTCTAAGACGAAGAGCCGGCGTTGTCCGTAGACACCTCCAAGGTGACATGGCTGCCATGACTGCATGGAGTGCTGTTACCTTCCCGTCAGAGTGGTACCTATTGATCTACTCACATTTGCATGTTTTTGATCTGCTAGGTTGGCAGAAGCTGGGGCTAACAGTGGGAACTCACCTCACTCCCTGGATTTGAACCACCAACCTTTTGGTTAGCAAGTTCAGCAGCTCAGTGGTTTAATCCACTGCACCACTGGGGGCTCCAAACACCACTGTGGTGCTTGAAGAAAATTTAATAACGGTTCCTTTTTCTAAAACTTTTTTTGCCCTTGAAATGATTGTGTAAGATATGAGAGATACACTGTAACACTGCAACTCTTTAAAAAATAAAAGAGGAAAAAGAGAAGATATGGTTCCCCTCAATATGTCCCAGAATTAGAAGGAGAAACCCACCTTGGGGTAGAAAGTGTTGCAGAAAATAGTTTGGGGGAACAAAAATGCCTTGGAGACTATGGGGCCATCTACACAGGTCACATACCCCAGTGCTGATCTGGATACTGCACAGTCCCTCTGTCACCTTGGCGGCTGACTGGTGTCTACGCTGCATGGCACTGAAACCATCTCAATGATGGGAAGGAGGGGAAAGGAGAAAGGGGAAATCATGGAGAGAGAAAGGAGGAATTGCTCTTTTTCCCTTCTCTGATTTCTGTGTGGTCCTGGCCAGTGTTACTACATGTGATGAGTGATGACTACATGCAATTTAGCACCCAGTAGTCACTGCTAAACCCTGGCCCTGGGCTACCTGAGCCTGTGGAGAAATGGAATGGCCATGTGAACAGCAACAAATACTGCAACTTCATCAAACATGAAGAACCCTATGGCACTCAAAGGTGCTTTTAAAAAAAGGTTGGTTTGGATACAACAGGTTATTTTCCCAGGCCTTACACTCCATAGAATCAGATGACCTCCATGTTAGTGGGTTAAGTAACCTGAGCATAATTTTAACCACAGGAGGAACAGAGGACTATCACTACTGATAGTCTGCAGTCCCTTCAGTGGCAAAACACAAGGTGGATTCATTGCTCCATTGACATGGAAGGCACCAGTCCTCACTGACCACAAGGCCTTGGACACTGAGCACCTACTGAGCTCATTGGTTCTGGAACATTTATGTTATATAAGATTGCTGGCTGTGGCGGCTTGATAGCAAAGCTCTGTGCCTAGCTATGAGCAATGGTGGCAGAGACATGGATGAAGTTGCTGCAGAGCAGATGAAGTCTCAGGCCATCTGAAACGATTCACAGTTTCTCAAGTCGCTCCTGAAACAAAAAAAGGCCATCTGAACAACGTCCCTGGATTCAGCACATAAATGCTGAATCCAGGGACAGCTTTACATTGAGGCCCCTAGAACCTTGGGTTCAAATCCCTGCTCAGCCATTGAAACCCAATGGGTAACTTTGTGTAAGTCACACTCTTTCAGCAACTCTCAAAGGCAACACCATGCTAACCCTCATTTGAATACATCTTGCCTAGAAAACTTGAACAGAGTCTGAGTCAACTTGAAAGTACGTAACAACAACGTGAAGGAGAGTAGAGATTAAGCAGATTGCCTTGAGTTGGTCACTTTTACATTAAAAAAAAAAGAAATAAAGTTTTTGGTCAAAGACCAGCATCAGGTAGACGGTTTTGTTTTCAATAGTCTTTGTTTTAATAGATCCCTTTTGGCTATTTAAATTGTGAGTGCAGCTGGTTAGATATTGATGGTGCCAGGACCTAGAGAAGTTCCTTTTTTGGACTACCGTTCAATACAAAATGTAATTTTTGAAATATTGGCTGCTTCTATAAATTGTAGTTCGAAAAAGTAATGTTTCCAAATCCTGGGGATTTGCATCAGGCCTTCAGTAGTTATTTAGGGGTAACAACGGACAAGGAAAGCATCATTGTAAAATGTTGTCTGGCCTTTAAGATCTCCTAGTTCTATGTTGGGATTGGAGCTTCTATGATCAATTACTGTGTCTTGATCTGCTTTGAATCAGCAGCTGTTAAGGCATAAGTTGTTAAGTCAGCTTGTAACAAATGTTAACTTTTAACTTTTGGTTTTATGCCATGGGCCTCCTCCCTCTACTTCAACTTTCAAGCAGTGCCAGCAACATGTGCTATTCCATTTTCTTTGTAATATTTAGTGATTAGGTAAATAGCCAATGTGAAAAGTAAACAGAACCAAAGTTTGTCACATAGAGACAAATGCTCAGGCATGATGGTCCTCTCAAGTGTTAAGATAACCCCTTTAAAAAAAATCAATAATAGTTTTCATGTATGGCTAACATTTCAAATGGAAACGGCATCTCTCATGCCTAAAGATATTCAACAGTATCTTTGCAGAACAAACTTTCCCCAGAGTGTTAATCAGTCCTAATTTGGAGAGGCCATTTCTAAGACTGACAGACAAAGGTCATTGTCCAGGCTGGCCTGATGCTTTGTAAACCCTGCTGACAGCCACGGAAAAGCAAAGTAATGAAGCAGAGATCAGCCATTTGGAAGCAAGGGGAGAGGCAGACAATGTGTTTCCCATACATTGCTATAAAAATGGCTTTGTTTAATTACGATTTACCTGGCTGGATATTAACCTGAGGCCTCCAGGGGAAACAGCTCTCTGTTTGTTGAGTGATCCCTTTGTATCTCCTTATCTCCCTCGTAGCTGCTTTGGCATTTTAAAAAAGTTAGACTTTGCTGGCTTCCCTGAATGAAGAGGATTAAATGACACATCCTTTTCTTGAGATACTACTCGTATCCGTAGGCAAAGAGTCGAGATCATGTTCAATGGGAACAGGATCAAAGTGTTGCATGCTCCCAGGTTCTGTCCCTTGGCAATATAGGAAGTGATGGACTCTTGTCTGCCTGAGATCTTGGAGCAGAGCTTTGGACAAAACAGCTCCCTTCATTTCTCAGTGAGGCTTGTTCTGCCTCACTGATATCAAGGCCAGAGTGAGATATTGTGAGAAAGAACAGTTGTCAGTGAAGAGAATAGCTCTTGTTCTCCTCGTTTCTCCCAAAGATTTTTTTTTTTGCCAATAGAGGTGAAGAACAAGATACTTCCTTTCCCCATCCCACATATAGATGTTAATCACAGCCTTCCAGCTGAATATTGGCAACAAAATAGCATAATCTATTGAAAATTCCATAACCTATTGGACATAACTGCACCATAACTTTATTGAGATGGTAAAAATGATGTCACACTCATTTGGCAAATGTGGATCTCCATGAACATGTGGAGACCACCTTTTGAAAACCACTAGTCAAGAAAAGCATGACCTTGTTAGAAGTCAACTCTTTGAACAAGTGATCTTCATAAGCATTAATGTAATGGCACACAGGTAACTCAGCTATTAAACTGAAGAACCATGTCTTTAATCTGCCAAGGACAAAAACATGCTACTACAAAAATATATTTGGTTTGCAGAGGATGGTTTTTTTTTAAAGTTGAAATTGCAGTTGCCCAAAAAAACACATTCCCTTGAAACCTCTTTAAAATATGCACTCAGAGATTTTAAAAAAAACCAACCCAAAGTCTTCTTTGAAAAATAACATATATTGTTTACTCATAAACCACTTGTATTAATTCACTATACAGGCACATTTCTTATTAAAGTTCAGTTATAGATAGAATGTAACTTCTCTTTGTGTTAACTACACAGGGTATCATTCTTTATCAATAGTCCATAGTCTTTAAGTATAGTTTTACTCTTGTACTCACTAAAGTCCAAAAGCATACATGCATCAATTAAAATCCAAACAATAACCTTCTTTCATTGAAGACCCAACACATACTGAATACAAAATGGAGTCCTGAGTCTGAACATGCTCAGTACAATCATATGTCTATAATCCCTTCCACACCAAAGCGATCAGCTGGCAAATCAACATACATATAGGATACAGGTTAGCAAATATATATATATTAACAAATAAATAGTGAAAGGCTTGGGAGGCTGCTATTTCCAACATCATCCACCATATCTGAAGGCAGCAGAACAATTCATGGGAATAGAATGAACCATGTCTTAACATTCAGTTCTGTCATGAAAAAGAGGAGGTTGGCCAGGGGATAGTGGCCAAGCTCAGGGAAAATAGCCAAGGAACTGTGATTTCTATACACTTCCAGCATTTGAGATGATTGCCTCACTCTGCCTAACGGGAGGTCCCGCTCTAGGCATTGAAAATGTATAGAAAAGCAAGATCCATCTTGTGACTTCATTGTGTTTTAGACTTCCCTTCCTTTTCAAATGGCAAACAGTAAAGTGGCCCCAGGAGAATTCAGAAGTAGAAAGATATAACATCATGTAGTTTCTTTTACTATCACATAGAGGATGAGAAGTGTGGGGCTGCTGTTTTTAGTGACAGGCACTCATTAGCCATATTGTCTAGCTCTATCCTTAGCATTCTACATAAAATTGGGTTGAAACAGTTTTAAATTTTAATGGAAAAAAATATAATTTATCTGTCAACGTATCCTAAAGGCATCAGATCCTGTCTGATCTTGGAAGTTAAGCAGGGTCTGTCCTGATTAGTACTTGAATGGGGGACTGACAGCACCTGTCAGCAAATAACTGGTGTTGTACGCTATATTTCAGAAGACAGGTCAAGCAAAACCACCTCTGAGTATTCTTCAGCTAAGAAAACCCTATGCAATTAATGGGGTCATCATAAATTGACAGATAGCTTGAAGGCACATAAGCATTTTCATTTTTTTAAAGAACATGGCAATTTAAAACTGTTTATAACCATGTACCTAAAAGCTTCAATAATCTTTTTATCTTAATATTTGATAGTGGAATGAAGCTAATGGACCTCATGACAAAGGGGTAAGGATTTGCCACGCATTGTGGCAAATCCATGGATTCCTGTGTGGGGTGTGGAGAACTCATTACTCCACACCCCACATCGCCTGACTTCTCTGGGACTCCATCCCATGGGGAAAGCACACTGCCCCCATTGATCCAAATGCAACACTGGAAGCCTTCACCCCAACTGTGAAACCTCCTGCCCTTGCAGACTGATGGGCGCTGACATTCCACCTCATCAGATGGGTTGATTTGCCCGTTGTACACCGCTTGCTCTCTCCTTTTGGCGTCATGTCATGGGCTCCGTGTCGAAAGTGGAGAGCAAACGGCAAACAGCGGGCAAATCAGCCCATCTGATGAGGTGGAATGTCAGAACATTCATCAGTCCTGCAAGGGCAGGATGTTCCACAGCTGGGCTGCTACAATAGAGTTAATCCTCTTCTATGTTTTCGCATAGTGCATGGAAGAAGGGATTTCTCTGTCTATACCTGCTACGATTTGATTATGTTGCTTTTGTTTTAAAAAGTGTTAAAAAATACTCAGGCCTTTAAAAAATAATGTTTTGATTATAGAATCATAGAATAGTAGAGTTGGAAGAGACCACATGGGCCATCCAGTCCAACCCCCTGCTAAGAAGCAGGAAATCGCATTCAAAGCACCCCCGACAGATGGCCATCCAGCCTCTGCTTAAAAGCCTCCAAAGAAGGAGCCTCCACCACGGCCCCGGGGAGAGAGTTCCACTGTCGAACAGCTCTCACAGTGAGGAAGTTCTTCCTGATGTTCAGGTGGAATCTCCTTTCCTGTAGTTTGAAGCCATTGTTCCGTGTCCTAGTCTGCAGGGCAGCAGAAAACAATCTCCCTCCCTCCTCCCTATGACTTCCCTTCACGTATTTGTACATTATTATAGCTCCTTGAAGCCCCAGACAACATTCACTATGCTAACCAGGGGATTTTGAGAGTTACAATTCAAAAAGTAACTACTGCTGTTTCTACTGGTTAAAAGTGTCTAGCGTCCTTTGGCTCTTGTCTTTGCATCAGACCTTTATATGGCGTTACATGTCTTGTACATAGATGTTAATGATGTACTGCAGGGACATGAGAAAAGCCTCCCACAAGGATGGTAAAAACATTAAAACATCTGGGCGTCCCTTAGGCAATGTCCTTGTAAACCGCCAATTTTCTCACACCAGAAGCGACTTGTAGTTTCTCAAGTCTCTCCTGACATGAAAAAAAATTATGTACTAATGTTAATGGATAATGAATATGCAATAGGTCACAGCAGTGCATTGGTGTGAAGGAATTTTAGCTGATTGGAGCTGTGTGACCAGTCACTGGGCTCTTAGTAGCACCCCATCTTCATTGCAAGAGATTAAAATCTGACAATAGTATGCATTAAACTTTAAAAGAAGTTGCAGAGTGTTTGATAAAAGAAAGACGTAAATGTGTGGAGTGCAGGCGTAGCATATTGGCGGCTCCCTCTTGAATTAATTCACTGCTCCTCATAGTGGGGGTTTAAGTGCTGTATAAATCATAACACTCCATCAGAAGTATGTTAAAGGTGGGAAAGGTGTTCTACAGCTTCCCAGCTTGGTTTTCTTCCATCAGTCATACAGTCCTATTAACATTTTCAGAAAATCCTTGGATGTCTCTTGCAACAGCAATTCTGCAGTTCTGTAAAAAACAAATCAAAAGCTTTCTCTTTGTTGTTTGCTCAATCTTGATTTTCAATTTCTCAGAATCACAAAAATGACCAATTAAAAGAAAACAAACCAAAGAATGGGAAGGGCTGAACTGATCACCTGGATCCAGTGTTATTCAAACTGCATCTCCCTAGGATAGGCGTTAATGCTTCCCAAAACCCATAACAATGTTGAAAACACAGTATTGATCCTTAGGACTTAACTCTTTTATTTAAAATTCACACATTCCAAATATTCAGGACCAGGTTTTCTAGCTGCCCAATATTTCTCTTGAACTATTGGATGAAACAATATGTCAGGTCTCTAGATGGTTGCCTCACTTTTTATTTTTCCCCTTGATTTTGTGCAACTGAAGACTATTCTTTAAATAAAGTGTGGGCAACCTTTGGTTCAAGCACTAGATTCAGCCAACATGGGCCTACATCTGACTCTCAATATGCTTGTGTTTTTGTTTCCGATCAATGTTCTGTGACTGTAGAAAAGAAGGTCTTTAAAGTTCAGCAAGGTTGTTGCATTGAGCTGGGTTCTGGAAGGATCGTAAAGTTTTTTCTGCCTTAGTTATTCCTCTGCCTTTCCACATGATCCATAATCTGTTCTGACAATTGCTACCATGGGATTCTGAACCTTACTCAGTTCTGTTTTATATTTCCTTTGTAGAATGATATATCATCTTCAAATAATAACTTACTGCATGGTTTTGTGTCTTTGATACCCGAATAGTTATAGTTAGCTCTTCTGTTCTTGGAGAAGTCAGACTAACACTTTCTTCAACAATAATATGCTTGGACTTGCTTTCTACTACTTGAGTTTTCCTTCTTTCTTACTTTTGTGAAATGACACAATCTGTTCATTGTTTGTACATCTACGCAATTAGAAATAGCTTCTTCAAGTTCACTGCCATTGTTCTGTCTTTTTAAACAGTTAGAATGGAGACATAGTGCTTTAACTGTGTGGTTTGACAATGTCCTGCATTTCTTCTATAAACCAATACAACCAGTTTGTATCAGCACACGAAAAACTATGGTAGCTTAAGAGACCAGACAAACAAAGTCATTTTGACACCCTATTTCACACCTGCAAGGTTCTTGAGAAAACTAGATATTCAGGCAAAGATGGTCTGCCTAGATTGGCTGCTTACACAGTACCATGAAAGATGATAAATGAGGGAACAGGTTGACATTCAAACATGGATATGCTAAATTATAGAATCATATAATCTTTGTGTTGGAAGATGTAGATGTAAATTCAGAAATAATCATTTGAATTTTAGTAAGAGTATTTGTCTAGTCCAGTGGTTCTCAACCTGTAGGTCCATGTTTTGGTCTTCAACTCCAGGAAATCCTAAAAGCTGGTAAACTGGCTGGGATTTCTGGGAGTTGTTGGCCAAAACACTTGGGGACCCACAGGCTGAGAATCACTGCTCTAGTCAATCTGGCTCTGCTTTTGAGCAACAACATCCAAGTTTTTGCTTTGTGGTTCCTCATCTTTAAAATGGACATGAGCTAAAAAAAAAAAAACCCTTCTAAGACAGGACACTTTCATATAGAGGACTGCCTTGACACAATTCTCTGTGAAGTAGTACACGTGACCAGTGTAGATCCGCCCCTCTGCTATGGCTGAAATTGCCACATACAGTATTGTCCTGAATGCTTTATTCTTCTTACAGTGCAGCTCCCAAGATCTTATTTTTGCCCTGAGGTCGGGGGGCTTCCAGGTCAGTGATGCAATGAATCCCCTGTGAATTTTTGGGATGAAGTTTAGAGGAGCTATCCAAGATGCTGAATCCATTTTGGAGGATAGGAATCAGTACCTTGAATAACTTTTTTAAAGTTCAGATTAGCAAACAGAGTAGATTCCCCAGGCAACAAACATGGAACCCATGAGCTATCATTGAATTTCTCTGTTGTAACTCCTTGTAATTATATTGAATTCTTGGATTAATTTCAGTGTTTCTATAGCCACCACTGCTAACAGAATTTGAGGCCACACCTGCAAAGGAGATAATTTCAGCCTAATTTTAAGGTCAAGGGCAACATAGATCATCGCCTCTAAGAGCCACCAACAGCCAACAGACACCCAGTTCTGTGCCTTGCCTATCCATGGTTAGGAGATCAAAAGGACCCCTTAAGCCTCTGTGTTTTCCCACACAATACTCTGATAGCTTTATCTCCCTTATGACCATTCCCGCACCACTTTAACAGATAATTGCTTTACTGAGGAGAGGTCAAGAATAGTCAATCGTCCGAAAGTTGAAATGCCATTGTAAGAGTATTGGACCGGAACTTTGCAAATCTGAGTTTTATCTTCTATGCAGCTTTAACTAGAGTTTCTCTCTCTTTCTCTCTCTTGGGTAGACCAATTTCACAGGGTTTTGTGGGGATATATAGGAGAACTACGTACATTACCTTGTGCTCATAGGAGGAGAGACCGGATGAAGATGCTGGCAGTTTTGGCTTGAACATTACCAATTATGAGTGTGAATATCATGGCAGTATAGTTTTGTAGATACTGTTCCATTATCTGGACGGAGGTCAAAAGGAGGTGCTAGATAGATAAAGATAGTCCATTTTCCAGGGGGACAGGGGGTCTGAAGGAGTAAAACCATTCCCCTCTATTTTCCTATTATCCCCCCCCCCCCATCCATGTCGCCATCGTAGAAACAACCCTTGTATATGAAATGGGAAGTGGGGAGGGGAATAACCAGCGAAAACAAGGGAAGTGGTTTTCCTCCTTCAACTCCCACCCCCATAAGATGGACTATCCTTCTCTGTCTAGTACCCCTTTTTGGCCTCCGCCTGATAATGGAACAGTATAGTTTTTTAGTTTGAATATTTTATACAGTACTACTTTAGTTTGTTTTTCTGATATGCACTCTCTTGTTGCTGCTTTTTCTGTGTTTTTTTTTAAACATTTTGTGTGCAGCTCAGAGAGATATTGTTATCAAGCAATTTGAAAATACAATCCAGCAGTCAATCAATTGATCTGTCAATCAACTGCTTCTTCTACTCATGTCGTCTTTTACTCATTTCTTACATTCGTATCACATCCTTCCTCAAAAAGCTCAGGAGTGTATACATGCTTAATCCTCCTTCATTTTCACCTCACAACAACATAATATTATTATGCCAAACTAAATTCCTAGCAATTATTATAGAGGCAAAACATACTTTCCTCAAGAAAAAAAAACTGAGTTAGCAAATACAGTATATATAACAGAACACATTTTAAAAATGCCATTGCCGTAAAGTGAATACCCATCAGATACATTAAATGGTATTTCCCCCCTCTTTCCATTTCTTCTTTCCTTTCCTTATTCCCTCCCAATTACCTGGCAAATAGTATGGAGACATTTTCTTCATACTTTGTTCTTTTTTAAAATAATGGGGTGAAGGTGCTGTACTATTTTAAACTGAACTGCATTAACTGCTTTTTAAGCCTTTTAATGGTATTTTATTTTTTTAAGTGTAGGTTCACAGCATTTTTATATTATCAATAGTTTGAGTCTCTTTTCATGTTCACTTTTTGTATGCTTTTAGCTGTCTTGCATTTTTAATTGTAAGCTGCTTTGAGTCCCAATTTGAGGCAAAAGACAGAACATACATATACAATATATATAATAACTACATAAACAAATAAATTCTTATTAAAGACATGAAATATTCTGAAATTTTCAGAAGAATCTGAAAATAATCTGCTTTGACTAACTTTGAGTTAGGCTTCCTGATTTTATTTGTGTGCATATATGGTGTGATAGTATATTTCTTTCTTTTTCTCTCTTTTAAACCCACAACGACAGTGCTTTTTCTATGATTTCTTTATTAACCCTCCTTAACTTTTCAAGCTGACACCTGTGCTACTCTATATGGCTTATAAAATTTTAAAGCTAATAGTATAACAATCTCAAATAATGATGCTCTGGATGTTCACAGGCAACTGGGGAGAAATAACTTAGAGAATCACCGCAGGAGGAAAGAGCGTCTGTGTGTTTCTTCTGGTCTGCTTAGTATTTTTGCTATCCCAGAAGCTGTGCAGAGCCCCATATACGTAACTGTCTGTATCCTTAGCTTTGTACTAAAAAATGGCACCATTGAATGCAGTCTATAGACCATTCCTTTGTCTCAAAAAAAACTGCTCCCATATGAATCTATGTAGACTTTGGAATTGTCCTCGAAGTCCTACCTCTATTTATTCCTCTCATGAGATTAGGTATATTGTACACAAAATGGGACTTTCTTGGTGGTAGCATCTTCCTTATCATCACATTAGCAATAGTATGATTTGGTATTTGATTGGAGAGTTTTCTCTCATTTCTCTCTCTCTGTTAAATCAGTGCAATAAGTGCTAGTTTTCCTACCATGATCTCCCAGTGGATAATTTTGAACTACAACTTTCCATCTGTTTCTTCTGGCATAGTCATGTTCAAAACATCTGGGGGAACTTTCTGCATATCCGAAACAAAGTTAGAAATTGCTATCTTCATTGAATGTCATCTCCAGGAACATAGAGCAACATCCATGTTTAAGAAACTGAGTGGACCAGGATAATCTTATAGAATCATAGAATCATAGAATAGTAGAGTTGGAAGAGACCTCATGGGCCATCCAGTCCAACCCCCTGCTAAGAAGCAGGAAATTGCATTCAAAGCACCCCCGACAGATGGCCATCCAGCCTCTGCTTAAAAGCCTCCAAAGAAGGAGCCTCCACCATGGCCCGGGGGAGAGAGTTCCACTGTCGAACAGCTCTCACAGTGAGGAAGTTCTTCCTGATGTTCAGGTGGAATCTCCTTTCCTGTAGTTTGAAGCCATTGTTCCGTGTCCTAGTCTGCAGGGCCACAGAAAACAAGCTTGCTCCCTCCTCCCTATGACTTCCCTTTACGCATTTGTACATGGCTATCATGTCTCCTCTCAGCCTTCTCTTCTGCAGGCTAAACATGCCCAGCTCTTTAAGCCGCTCCTCATAGGGCTTGTTCTCCAGACCCTTAATCATTTTAGTCGCCCTCCTCTGGACGCTTTCCAGCTTGTCAACATCTCCCTTCAACTGCAGTGCCCAAAATTGGACACAGTATTCCAGGTGTGGTCTGACCAAGGCAGAATAGAGGGGGAGCATGACTTCCCTGGATCTAGACGCTATTCCCTTATTGATGCAGGCCAGAATCCCATTGGCTTTTTAAGCTGCCGCATCACATTGTTGGCTCATGTTTAACTTGTTGTCCACGAGGACTCCATGGTCTTTTTCGCACACACTGCTGTCAAGCCAGGCGTCCCCCATTCTGTATCTTTGATTTCCATTTTTTCTGCCGAAGTGAAGTATCTTGCATTTGTCCCTGTTGAACTTCATTTTGTTAGTTTCGGCCCATCTCTCTAGTCTGTCAAGATCGTTTTGAATTCTGCTCCTGTCTTCTGGAGTGTTAGCTATTTTGTGTCATCTGCAAATTTGATGATCGTGCCTTCTAACCCTTCGTCTAAGTCGTTAATAAAGATGTTGAACAGAACCGGGCCCAGGACGGAGCCCTGTGGCACTCCACTTGTCACTTCTTTCCATGATGAAGACGACGCATTGGTGAGCACCCTTTGGGTTCGTTCGCTTAGCCAATTACAGATCCACCTAACCGTAGTTTTGTCTAGCCCACATTTTACTAGTTTGTTTGCCAGAAGGTCGTGGGGGACTTTGTCAAAGGCCTTACTGAAATCCAGGTACGCTACATCCACAGCATTCCCTGTATCGACTCAACTCGTAACTCTATCGAAAAAAGAGATCAGATTAGTCTGGCATGACTTGTTTTTGGTAAATCCGTGTTGACTATTAGCAATGACCGCATTTGTTTCTAAGTGTTCGCATTTGTTTCTAAGTTGATCAGAGACTGTTGCCTCTGAAGGAAGCAGTATTCAATAATAAATATGCCGTGGAAGGCAGACCTGAACTACACATCCCTAATACACTGCTTTCCTTATCCTTCTCTTCATGTTTTCCAGATGATTGATCAAGAGTTCTCAGTTATGAGTATTATTAATCTCCATTAGCCTAATTAGTCTCGCATTGTTCCTATAAGTATCTAGTCAACAAGTCTACAAACGGTATATCTTAGCAACTGCCTCTAGTACTAGAAATAACGAGTTGGCATCACGAGTAGTTGTTTTTACCCTATCTTGTGGGTTTAGTGGTGATTGAGATTCTGCTTAGCAATAACCCAACTACAGTTATTGGGTTAAAAGAGGCCTCAACTTTGAATTGATTGTAACTGTAGAGCTACAGCACAGGTATGGATCCAGGCATCACTTGACCTGCTAGCCAACCAATAGAAACCAATTCAAATAGCCCAGCTCCTGGGTACACCTGTGGAATGTCAGTCATGGGATTCCACTTAAGTGCAAACCATTGTGTGGTTCCACTGAAACCTGCGGGTGGATTACTTGCCCCTGAGCTGGGCATGACCTTGGTAGCCTACACTATCAAGACTTCATTACTGGATCTAATATGCACCCATGCTTTGAATGTTAAATCTCCTACAAGGCATGGGAGCCATTTCCTGCCAAAGTTTCTGAAGCTGTAACCAAGACCAAAGCTCATAATTGTATATAGTATAGGCCTTCTTCTTTGTAACCCAGTCTGACTAATGCAGATGCCTCGTGCTGGACCCACCTAATCTCCAAAACAATGCACTCAATATCTAAACAATGCTACCAAGTTTCTAGCCATCTTCACAACCTTTTATAAGGGACCAACTTTTTAGGTCAGCAATCCTATCCATTTTACAAGAGTATCAGCCAATGTGATGGGTAGGCCACAGGCTCCCTCAACACAGCAAACTACTCCTCAGGGTTGTTGTGAAGATAAAGGAACAGATGTATGCTACCATGATATTAGGAAACTGCACACGCTTCTGGGAAGGAGACATAACTATACGTAGAAAAAAATGACCCTAACTTTGTTCTGCCACAATATGAAATGTAGATATCCGGGAGAGGAACATTCCCTGCTAAAACAGGGAGTGTTCTTCTCCCGGATATCTACATTTCATATTGGGATGCTTAAAGAAGCATTTTGAGAAACAGGCTGCTTCAGTGTTATGGAACTGCCTCCTCTCCTACCAGTCACTGGAGCCAAATGTTGTAAAACTTTTATATTTGGACTAGCTTTCTGAGGGAAGACTTAACACTAGTAGAAGCTTTCTGGTATATTTTAGAAAGCTTTAATGGGATTCTTAATTGAATAGTCATTTTTTTTTAAAGTCAGATTTTTTTCCTTGTCTCTTTTTACTTTCTTAGGCTTTTACATAGAAGAGTGTTCCATGTTCCATTTGGGATTTTTTCAAAAATCACTACAGTCAGATTGGTGTCAAGGAACATCACAAACCAAAATTGATAACTCAGTAGCCAAGATCCTTGGTACTTTGTGCTTGCACTAGGAGTTATTGTTAAAAACTATTTTGTTTTCTCTTTTACATTTTTACCAGGATGCTCAAGGGAGTATACATCCGTCTGTTTATCTTCACAACAAGGCTGTGAAGTAGCCTTATGCAATTCGGTCAAAAGGCATGCCGTTTCGGGGTCCATTTTTAGCTAACCCCTCATTCTGTTTACTAGGAAGTTACTTGAATTGGAAAGAGTGTTGCTGTTTTCATTCTGCAAAGATTTGGCCCATAGGTTACAATAGGAAACTTTAAAGGCCCAATCCTCAGTCATTTTAAGGCTGCATGAAACCTACTTCAGCTTTAGACCCCATTTACAACTGGAGCTCTGTCAAGTTTCAAAACAACTCACCAATCTACTGATTTAAAAAAATTATTTTAAGTTTTTACCATAAAATTTTTAAAAATAAGACAAACCACAAGAGAGGATTCTGGAAATTGTAGTCACAGTTTGTGTCCATTCTCAGCCAATCAGAGCATGGACACAACCAGGCCTATTATTTGCTGAGAAACGAAAAGAGAAACTTCAACTCTCATCATGCTCCAAGAGGAACTCAGAGACCTTTTAATGTTCACCCCATGCAAGTGCTGCTGGGAAAGTGAGTTCCCAGGAGGGCCCTCTCTGGAAGAGGAGCCAAGGGAACTTTTCCGCTGTCAGGGATGGAGAAAAGACACTGCAGGATCTTCTCCAGGAGCCCCACAGCAAACCTCTACCTCAGGTATAATGCAGACTTAACTCTATCCTCTCCAATAGTCAATAAATCCAGGTCAGTTTTGCCCAGCTTTTCAGTTCCCTCCTCCCCGTTCTGATTTTTGGGGGCTTACACAAAATGGAACACTGAATATTACAAATCACTTTGGTCAAATGATCCAGGTCCAAGCCTACTGTGAAGTGGATTAGGTTAAAAGCATGCAACCAGCCAAAAGTTCCCTGATGAACTTTACAATCAAAAGGAAATTTGAACCTGGCTTTTTCCTGTCCCACTCTAACCTTTGAACTAAAACACCACAATTCACATTGCCATCGCTCCCCTCATATTTCTAAAAAGCAATCCCTATAACACTTTGGAGTGATATTTCATTTACCGATTTCTTAAAATGTTTATATTGTGTCATACATCTAACATTCTCAAGATGGCAAGCAATAAAATATATTTTACTGAAAACAAACTTAGGACTATTTGGTAAAAAAAAAAAACAGTAAAGAAGATGTAGAAAACTGTCAATACAGTTTTGATGCAGAGAGAATATTAATAGCAAAATCTTGGAAAGGAGAAAAAGAGCTATTGCTAAAGGACTGATGAAAAAAATATTGGAGTACATCCAAATGACCAAGCTGTCCAATGCTATATGGGGAGGGAGCAATGAAGATTTTGTCAAGAAATGAAGGCTTGCATTTGGATATCTAGGAAAGAAGACAAAATAAATTTCAAAGGGGAATTTATTAATGTAGCATAAAGGTGGGGTTTTTTTTTGAGACACTAGTTTCACACTGGGTGGTGCTGGAAGTCATGGGTGGTGCATGGGTGGGGGATTCGGGGGAATGGCATACTTGTATTATGTGTGATTGATTATTTGTAATTTTTTCTTTCTTATATTCTGTATGCCATTAATTCACTTAATAAAATGTTAAAAATTAAAAAATATGAAAAAATTGACAACTTAAAACAAGTTTTTAAAACCAGTTTTACAACAATTTTAAAACTATGCACATGTGTAAATTTGTATTAAATGAATTGTGATCCAAAGTCTTTGATGAAAAGAAGTAAATTTTCTTGGTGCCAGATTGATAATAGAGATGATTACATGCCCTCCAAAATTTCACAGAGGAAAAGCTGGACACTTGTAACCAAGCCACATCAATTTGAGGTCAAGATCTATACTGCTCTATATCCCAGGATGTGATCCCAGATTATCTGCTTATCCCAGATTATCCGGCAGTGCAGACTCATATAATCCAGTTCAAAGCAAATAATCTGGGATCAGATATTAGGATGTAGGGCAGAGTAGATCCAGCCTAGGATTGCCCCTGCCAGATTGGAACAACAGGAGAGTATGTGATGGTGTCCATTGTGCCTGCCTGCCTATTACACAACCATGGTGTCCCAGTAATTGGGACACCACCCATGTTTCATGGGATGTAATGAAATGTGGCCAATAACAGAAATCATATGCCCGTGTTTGTGTTGAGGTTCCTTCCAATGAACCTCTATGAATGCTTACTCAGAAGCAGCAACAGCTATGGGCTATGACATTAGTAAATCCATTCTGAGCTTTACTCCAGACTTTAAAAGGGTACAGTTAGCCTTGTGAATCAATGGATTCCACCATCTATGACTAGAAAATATATTTTTAATAGTCCAGAAACCAAAACTTGATTTTGACATTTTACATAAGGGGTACCATTTTACTATGCCATTGTGTAGAATTGATTTTGAGCATCCAAGGATTTCGGTATCCACAGGAGGCCGCAGTCGGCTCCCACATTCTCTGGGGTTAGGGGCACAAGAACCCTGTGGAAGTGAAAAGCCACAAATAAGGAGATTGCTAATTCTTTGGGAATTTCTAAGTGTTCTGCTGGAATCATATTGGAGGACCCAGAGATTTCCTAGAGAGTTGTGCTCTCTAGAAACCTTTAGATCTCTAGCATGACTAGAGGAAATTGACCACACAATCACAGTGACTAGAGCAGTGGTTCTCAACTTGGGGTCCCCAAATGTTTTTGGCCTTCAACTCCCAGAAATCCTAACAGCTGGGATTTCTGGGAATTGTAGGCCAAAAACATCTGGGGACCCCAGGTTGAGAACCACTGGACTAGAGGAACTAGCAACTCCTGGAGAGAATATTTTAATCACATCTGCAAGTAATCAAATCCGCAAAAGTCAAAACCGCAAATGTGGAGGAACAACTGTATGTATGCATATGTGTGTTTGTACATAAGTTAAAAAGTGTGTATATGTAAATGTATATGTATATATAGTTTTTTTCCCCTTTGCTGGTCAGCGGTTTTAATGTTGATCTGAGCTGCCCATTTTGATTTTAGGGACATGCAGCTCAGGAGTTGTATGGATGGAATGAGGAGAAAAATAGAAGCTTTACAGATTTTTACAAGGGAAAAAAAGCTAAGTCTGATGAAGAGGGAGACAGAAAGACTCCCGGCCACTCAGCCAAATGTAATTGTCCCCCAACATAAGCCAGACCCTGTCAGCATGTTAAGGGAAGCAGTGTGTGTGTGTGGGGGGGGGGGGGAGGGGGAGTTCTGTCTTATTTGGTGATAGGAAAACATTAAATAATGTTACATGTTTAAATTGCAGCAGTGGGGGATGTCTTTGGGAGCCTTAGTCCAAAAAAAAAAAAAAAGCAAAAAACAAAAAAGAGAAACACTCTCCTAGCTGTTTCGTCTTTTCTCCGAGGGATTCTATAGCTTCCTTCTTTCTCCACTTCTCTCATATTACAGAAAGAAGGTAATTTTTTTCCTGGCCATTTACTAAAGCTCATTAAAGACCGGAGAGAACAAACAATGCCACTCCTCAGAGGCTACCATTCAAAGTCACACTGCAATTCTCTGTTCTAATACTTGAGACATATTAATTATTCCTTAGTGAAAAGTGTATAATTCCTATTTTTCATTTCAGCTGGGTGAGGGGTGGGTTGAGGACAAATAATAGGAAGTTTCTCCATCTGAGTGAAAAGCTGTCTGCACTGAAGGGAAATGAAGGCAGGGGAAAAATGCGTGTTCTAAAAGGAGTCGAGCAATTATTCCGATAATAATTTGGAGGATATTAATGCCTTTCTCGAGCAGATTGCTTTCAAGTAAACACGGAGGGCGAGAGGAGCTGCTTTATTTATTAATCATCCCCAAAGTTCATTCTTCTAAATGATCAACTTTGTTGACACATAATAGATTTAGTTAAATGGCAACTTGCAAATGTCGAAAAACTTTGGTAACCAGAGACTAATTTGTTTAATGCACTGAAAATGTTGTGCAGACATGAAACTACATATTAAACTTCAAAGGCAAATACTCCAGAGACTAAATCATCTTAAAAGCAGGAGAACTGGCAGCGTTGTAATGCAGTACACACACAAAAGGGATTTTAAAATTCACCTATATTTTGAAATACCAGTCATTCTCTGTATTCTCTCCCTTCACCTCCAGACCAAGGTGGGATGTCCATGTTGAAGGTCTGAACAACCATGTAAAAGGGGCAAGGTTTTCTTTTGTATCTCTATTAATTAGCCCTGTCTTTGTTGGCCCAGCACTGAGTCCCGTTGACATCACCTTTTCCTTATGCTTTAAAGAGTCCCGGGAGAAATCTACTAGCTGAACAAAAAAAAAGTGTGCTGGTAGAAAGAGAGACAGAGAATGAATACATTTGGAAACCATTTTATTTCTCAATTACCAACCAAAACGTATGGAAAAGATTTACGCCCTATCTGATTTACACCATAATTATACTTTGAAAGCCTGGAAATAAATGGCATGATCCTAGGAATCATTAGTTACTATATCCAATGTAATTGGTGTAAACTAATGAGTTTACTGGATGGCTGACCCTTAATTACTGATTAAAGTTAAAGCAGGACTTGAACCAATCAGAAGCCAGTTTGCTTTTTAAAGCACATAATTTTGTTTTTTTAAAATGCATTTCCAAGTAAGCGGCTTTATGATTAGCTGAAACACATGATACAAGCCTTTTTAAAAAAGGAATCACATGCAGCTTCTTAACAACAGTACAGCAAGCTACTTTTATTAAACTTAATTAGTGTCCACCTGACAAATGCTGGGAGAAAACAGGCCCACAATGTATCTGTTCTTATTTATCTATATAGTCCATGCCATCTTGAAGGTTCAGGTGATCAGGCATAAAATACATTAAAATAGATAGTAATGATAATGCCTGGGACAGTAGTCCTCAAATTGTCTGTTTGCTTTGTGGATCTCCTGAAAAGTGGTGTAAGGCTTTGAAAATGGATTGATCAGTTTTGGCAAATAAAAACATGGAATTATATTTTAATTAGTACAGAAAATATTGAGGCACTTTTTAATTGTGTGCTTTCAAATAATTTCTGATGTTTGGCAATCCCAAGCTGGACCTACCGTGGTGTTTTGTTGGCAATTTGTTTGGGGGGGGGGGTTACCTTTACCTATCTGAGGCTGAGAGAGTGTGACTTGCCCAAGGTCACCCAGTGGGTTTCCATGGCTAAACAGAGGTTCAAGCCCTAGTCTGCAGAGTTGTACTCCACAACCCAAGCACTATACCATGCTGGCGCCTTGCTTCACCTTAAAGACTATAACATTTTATTAAGCATGAACTTTCATGCTTATAGCAAATGATTTTTTGGGGGGAGGGGCATGAAATCTATTGTTTTTGCTTCAGCCAACATGACAACCTCCTTTCAAATTTTAATAACTTTCCTTTTCAATCTGATTGGTGTGTCTGACTTCAATGGCAAAATTCTGGCAAAGTTCCTTGGTAACATTTTTAAGGAACTATCAGTAGACTGCATTGGCATTGTACTCTGAGAATTATTGTCTTAGACCGGGATTTTGCTAACTCACTTCCTAAGCTGGCTCCAATCAAATTATTTAGGGTTTTGTAGTCAGAAAAGGTATAACAAGTGTATGGCCAAAACAGATGATCTTAACTATTTTGCAACTTTCCCCTAGACCAGCTGAATAAAACTCATGGGCTACTAAAGATCTATGGACTTTTATTTGTCAATCCTTGGTGTAGTGCTGCTTATCAAATGAAAAGACAGGATAACTGCCCAAATCATGCTAGGCCAACTCCCAATTGGAAAAGGCTTTCAATGGGTATTCAAGGCCAGCCTACATGTGGTTTCTATTATTTGTCTTGAAATGGCTTTCACATGTTGCTGCTGCAACATGGAGCTCTAGGTATTGTGTGGGTCTTCAGTCTGTCAGAGTACATTTCCACTTGGAATTTGTCTTTAGAGCTCAAAACTGTAATAAAATATTGCAGCATGAAGTCAACAAGCCATCTGTGCCATTCTTCAGGATACACCATCCCACCAGTATCAGACACAACAGTACTGTCCATTGGCACTGATAGCGTTATCTTCTTTCATTTGTTTTGCAGGCAGTTGTTTTGTCTCCAAGTCATTTCCAACTTAGGGTAACGTTTGGCAAGATTTATTCAGAGGAGGCTTGCCTTTGACCTTCCTCTGAGGCTGAGGGCCCTTCTAAACATGCATTAAAACCCGAGAGGAAGTGGGTTAAAAGGGGGAGAAGGCTAAGTGACGTTTAGCCAAAGTGCAGGAGGAATCAGGAAGAGTCAGGTTAAGGGCTGGAAAACACGTGTTTAAAAGGTGCCCTTTAAACCTGACTCTTCCTGAGAATCCCAAACCTTTCCATGCCTATGTATCCCAGCAGTCATGGAAAACACGTGCTTTCCTTCCCTCTCCCCTATGTGGACTCCTCCAGGGCACATGCATTACTGAAAACTCAAAACAGCTGATTAGCTGTCAAACAGAGACACCAGTGGCTCAGGGATGCACAACTGTAAAGCAAATACAACTCTTGCGCTTTGTAATGTTAAACAGATCTTGAATTAATAATTAGGGAAGACAGAGATCCGAGGGAAGTTTTTTTTTTAAAAAAAATCTTCATTATGTACTGGACTCATTTCTGCGAAACCGGAGCCAATGCGTGGAGTATATGGATCAAGTCTCCGACAGATCTCCCCTCCTATGTGGGGTACCCCAAGGTGCAATTCTCTCCCTTCTTCTCTTCAACATCTACATTAGACCCCTTGCTAGTTTGGTTCGGAGTTTCGGCCTAGACTGCTATCAATATGCGGACAACACCCAACTCCTTCTGCGCTTGGAGCCTGGAGCAACGTCAATACCAGACAATTTCACCTTATGTCTGGAGGCTCTGTCGAACTGGCTATGTGCTAGTAGACTGAAGGTGAACCCGGCGAAGACTGAGATTCTCTGGCATGGCCGCTCAACTGGTCTGACCCATTTGCTACCCACCTTCGATGGTGCTGCCCTATCTCCTTCGCCTACCGTTAAGAGCCTGGGTGTCGTTTTAGATTCGCAGCTGACAATGGAAGTTCAAGTCGCTGCTGCCAGCAAACAGGCTTTTTTCCACCTACGAGGCAACTGGCACCCTATCTATCTGATGAGGCTCTGGCAACAGTCATCCATGCCACGGTCACGTCTAGGCTGGACTATTGCAACACCCTGTATGTTGGCCTTCCGATGTCCACGACCCGAAAGCTCCTTATTGTTCAGAATGCGGCAGCCAGGCTACTCACAAGAACACCCATGAAATGCCACATAACACCAGTGCTGCAGCATCTGCATTGGCTTCCAACTGATTACCGTGGTCTATATAAGATGCTAGTTCTGACCTTTAAAACTCTTTACGGCCAGGGCCCATCGTACCTTAGGGACCGTCTCTCCTTCTCCCATCATCGGAGGTCGCAACGACCATCCCAACGAGACTTACTTTATGTACCGGGGCCTAGAGAAGTGCACTTGGAAAGGACCAGACACAGAGCTTTTTCTATTTCTGCCCCTGCCTTATGCAATGCCTTGCCGCCTCATATGAGAGCCATGCGTGAGTTAGGGCCTTTTACCCTAGCACTCAAGACCTGGCTCTTTACTAGAGCTTTTAATCTATGTTAATTTTATCAATATTTGTATGTATATATTTTATCCTTTACAATTTTATCTTGTAAATCGCCTAGAGCATCGTGGATGGAGGGCGATTAATAAGTAATTAAATGATGATGATGACCTCATATGCACATATGCACATATCTGGAGTGATTTAAAAACAAAAATAAAACTTCCACCGGATGTCCCGTTTCTACACTTTATCTCAATCCGCTTCAAAAAACAGCTGTGAGGATGGTAGGGGACTATGCAGCTGAATTGAGATGTCTGTGTTTGGATTCCCTTTGAGATTCCACATTTTAAAAGCCCATTTTTTTGTCCTGTGTTTTGATGCTGTCTGGGAGCGCCCTGAGAGAGTGTGACTTATACAAGGACATCCAGTAGGTTTCTATGGCCAAACAGTGCTTTGAACCCTGGTCTCCAGAATCATAGTCCAATGTTCAAACTACTAAACCATAGTAGGTCCCTTTGACACTAAACTGGCTTCTTATATATATTTTTTCTTTCATTTTCCACCCATTTCCATAAACTTTGGTGTTCTCCTGAGAATGCTGATCCTTCCCTCTTGTTGTTCAATGACTTTGATTTGATTCTAGTCCTGTCCTTATTCACTAACTGGATTCGCTAGTAGAAGGAATGACCATAGAATCATAGTCTTGGAGTTGGCTGCATAAAAGACAGCACAGAATCTATCAATGTAGAATCATAGAGCTGGAAAGGACTACAAGGACTACCCATCTCTCCTTCATTGGCTAGTCCAAGCATTTTACAGTCAGCTGTAAAAAAAAAATGGCATTGAAGGTTGAAACCAGGGGCGGCTGAAGGTATACTGAAAGTAAGCGGTTGTGTATAGTGCCCAATCACTAGGGCTCTCTTGAAGTGCCTGGAAGAGAAGGAGAGGAGCTGCCTGAATGACTGGCAGCCCCTGCCTGTCCGTCATTCAGGCGGCTCCGCCCTCTTCCCTTCCTAGATGAACCCTCTGCAAGGCTATTCATTGGGGGAAAGGAGCCCTGCCCAGGACAGGCCCCGTCCCAGCAAGATGGCTGTCCCCTCGTGGGTTGTTTGGTTGTGCCTGGGCTTTGGCTGGGAGGCAGCGCAGGGCCTGGGGACAGCACCGGAGCCAGAGCCGCTGCGGGAGGAGAAGGAGGAAGTCGTGCTGCACGTGAGGCCCAGGTGGAGCCTGGTGGCTTTCATCACTATGGAGGTGAGTTCGGCCACATCCAAGCCCTCCCTGCAAATGGCCGTCTGGCCCTTTAATAATAATAATAATAATAATAATAATAATAATAATAATAATAATAATAATAGGATCCCACAGTTGGAAGGGTTCCCCAAAGGCCATCCAATCAAGCCCCTTTCTGCCAAAAAGGAAGGCACCATCAAAGCCCTCCCTGAAGATGGCCCTCCAGACTCTGCATAATAATAATAGGATCCCAGAGTTGGAAGGGTTCCCCAAAGGCCATCCAATCCAGCCCCCTTCTGCCAAAAAGGAAGGTGCCATCAAAACCCTCCCTGCAGATGACCACCCAGACTCTGCATAATAATAATAATAGGATCCCAGAGTTGGAAGGGTTCCTCAAAGGCCATGCAACCCAGCCCCCTTCTGTCAAAAAGGAAGGCACCATCAAAACCCTCCTTCAGATGGCCGTCCAGACTCTGCATAATAATAATAATAATAATAGGATCCCAGTTGGAAGGGTTCCCCAAAGGACATCCAGTCCAGCTCCCTTCTGCTGAGAAGGAAGCATAATCAAAGCCCTCCCTGCAGATAGCCATCCAGCTCCTGAGTAAAATAATAATAATAATAATAATAATAATAATAATAATAATAATAATAAAGATAATAATAGAAGTTGGATGGGCCCCCCAACGGCCATTCAGTCCAGCCCCTTTCTGTCGGGAATGAAGGCACCATCAAAGCCCTCCCTGCAGATGGCCGTCCAGCCCCTAAATAATATTATATTAAGAATAGGATCCTAAAGTTGGAAGAAATCCCCAAAGACCATCCAGTCCAGCCCCCTTCTGCCAAAAAGGAAGGCACCATCAAAGCCCTCCCGATAGATGGCCGTTTAACTTTGCATAATAATAATGATGATGATAATAATAATAATAATAATAATAGGATCCCAGAGTTGGAAAGGGCCCCCAAAAACCATCTAGTCCAACCTCCTTCTGCCTTCATGCAGGAAAAGTACCATCAAAGCTCTCACTGCAGATGGCTGTCCAGCCCCTGCTTAATAATAGTAACAATAATCCTAGAGTTGGAAGGAGCCCTTCTGCCAGGAAGGAAGGCACCATTAAAGCCCTCCCAATAGATGGCCATCCAAGAAGCCTATTATCTTTGCCATTTATTTCCATGGCTCTCTTTTTCCACTCACGGCATTTTGTAGGGTTTTTTTTTTGGGGGGGGGGGGTCAAAATACTGTTCACATACACTTGAAAATTACCTAGGGCTGGCTCTGGTTGAAACATAGTAGAATTTTAAAACTGCAACAAATAATGTGCAGGATTTGTATAATGGGAATACAATACAATAATTTTCATATTTCTCCATGCCTGGATTTGAGGAAGTGGAATATAGCAACCTTACTTGTGAGCCCCAATTCTCAGAGAAAGACTGGGTATAACGAATATAAAATAAATAGACAAATAACCGTGCAACATGTGCATGTAATTTTTCATGAGCATAATGAAACGTTATGCCAAGTGTACTCTCCGAGATAGGTTAGTAAGTCCGGCCTGAGCCTTTTAAATCCTATGTGTCTTATCTGGCTTGCTTTGCTTTTGTGCTTTTAAGAGAAGGCCCTCCAGATGTTTTGAACTTCAAGAAGCCCCACTTATCATGGCTGCCCCAAGGCTTTTCTTGACGTTTCCCCAGCTGTGTGTGTGTGGGGAGCCTTTTTCAAAGGAAAGCTATGGCAAACCCCCTCTGAACAATCTTGTCCCTTAAGTAAGTGAATATAGGACTTAAGCCCTGGAGTTTTATAAGCCCAAACCAGAACATTAACTTGTTTCTTGGACATGTCAGCCAAAATGAGGGAAGAATAGTGGGTATAGAGTTTCTTCCCTTTGACTTAAAAACTTATAAACTTACGCTATCATGATACTAGAAACAACAGGCCTCCCTTTCTCAACAGAAAGAAAATACAGGCTGTGCTTAAATGGATTAGCTGCTTTCTGATTGGATGAACCACAACATAAATCTCTTTCTTAAACCAAGCAGAGTGCAGCTACTCAGTAACGGTAAGATGAGCAACTGTCACTTTGCTGCAGCCGCATACATCAAGACAAAATAATTCCATTTTCATCAGTCATGTAGTAAAATAGAAATATGTAAAGTGATTGCAGGAGAATCACAGGATCCACGCACCAGCTCTGAAAATAAATCCTTTGTCTCTGTCTTCAAGTTGACTTTCCATAAATCCCACAACTTTGCCACAGTATCTTTTTAATAGCAGGAAACCATTATTCTATGAATGCATTCTATCTCATGAATATTGTCTTAATTGCAGGATTGTCAGCAAGACTTTCAGATAAAACATAGCGGGGAGTATGAAATACTGCTCCCGCCATACGGCACCAGTGCCCGAACTGGCTGGGGCTGATGGAAACTGGAGTCCTATTATGTCTGATGGCACTTCAGGCCAGCAAACAAAATGCTATGGTTTTTTTCATGTCAGGTGCAACTTGAGAAACTGCAAGTTGATTCTGGTGTGAGAGAATTGGCCGTCTGCAAGGACGTTGCACAGGGGACGCCCGGATATTTTGATGTTTTTACCATCCATGTGGGAGGCTTCTCTCATGTCCCCGTATTCCAACCACATCTGTCATTATTACACAATTACAATCAAGTGGTTTCATCTGCATGTGCTGCAGGCATGTGCTGTTTTCATTGGGGTTTTTTTTTATAGTTACTGGTATGGTCAAATTTTCTAGTATTTTAGCTTCCAATATGGTCTTGTATGGGAGGAAGCCCATAGAAGTGAAACCATGAGTTACTGCACTACAATTGACCCTAATTAACTTCTGAACATCGCTATTGGTGTGAGAGAATTGGTCGTCTGCAAGGACGTTGCCCAAGGGACGCCCGGATATTTTTTGATGTTTTTATCATCCTTGTGGGAGGCTTCTCTCATGTTCCTGCATGGAGCTGGAGCTGATAGAGGAAGCTCATCTGTGCTCTCCCCGGGTTGGATTCGAACCGGCAACCTTCAGATCAGCAACCCAACCTTCAAGTCATTGGTCCTGCCAGCACAAGGGTTTTACCCACTGCACCACCACGGGCATCTACGGGTGAGCAATCCCCTATACTTTGTCCCACTTGAAAATTATTCATTTCATTGGATACTGATTTCCCTGGATTGTACCCCCAAGCTGTCATTATCAATTAGGTTTTTAGAATGGATCTGCACAATTTATTGCTACCAATCCTCAAGTGAAACCAAACATGGCATACTAGCTTACCAGGCCCTTGATACCAGCACTCTTTGGCAGAACCCTTCTACACAGCCATATAACTCAGAATATCATGGCAGAAAATCTCACAATATCTGCTTTGAACTGGGTTATCTGAGTCCACACTGCCATAAATTCCAGTTCAAAGTAGATTATGTGGGATTTTATTCAGCTATGTAGGAGTCACAGAGAAGGCAAAAGAGCTTGTACGACTACAGCTTCCAGGATTTTGTAGCATTCAACCATGGCAGTTAAAGTGGTATCAAACTGCATTAATTCTACAGTATAGAAACTTCTCTAGTCCAGTACTCAATTCACACAGTGCAGTACACTCAAGACTGGAGGACAACATCCTCAGAAATGTGCTGGAAACCTTTTCATAAGATTATTATAGTCAGATCTCTTACTGCTCCTAAAATGAATCAATACAACCAGCTCTCAGCTGGAAGTCAACCACAGAGTTGCATTGGAGGAGCTAGAGATTTCTAGAGAAAACCATTGCTCTAGGCATTTGTGGGTCCTCCAGCATGATTCTGTGGTCAAAGTCAGTTGGAGGCTAATTGTAGGGCCTAGAGGACATAGAGATCCCTAGAGAGGTGTACTCTCAGGTAGAAAAAAAAAATCATTTATTCATTCATTTTTCCACTTTCTCAGAAGTGCCCCTGAGCCCCAGAAAAGTGGTGAGGCCTATTGTACTCATTTTTTTAAAAAAGTTCTGCAGTTTTTAAAGTTCTTCAGATTGAATGGAGAATCATTAAAAAAAGATGAGTGTATCCAAACGCATCAAACAGCTGAACCATCCATGATTTAGGAAGGGCTACACAGGTTATGATGGATTGTGCAGACTCCAATTAGATACTGCTCCTGTATTGAGAAATGCTCCTGTATTGAGAATATAGCACACAAATAGTAAAATTCCTAAAGAACTGTCCAGTATGATTAATCTTGAGATGGTGTTGAAGGGTGTGTGTAACATGCATATGTTTTAATGCAGCTCAGAGAGTCCACCTGTATCTGTCTTGCTTACTAATAGGTGCAAAACAGGTGAAATGAGGTATCAATTCTAGATCTGTCTGTGGAAGAGTGTTTTGAAATTATCAAAACTTCACAAGGGTGTCATATATACTCTTTCTGGCAATGTTATAGTAAATAATTCATTCTGTTGCTGGGCTCGTAACTGGCAGATATTCTAATGATGCTCCAGAATTTACTATATGGCACAAGTAGTAAGAAAGAATTTGAATGCTGCCCTAAATATTTATTTGGGCAAATAGAAAGAGAAACAGCCAAAACGAACCAAAAGACGAGTATGTATTCATTTGGGTACAATGCTGATGTCTTCTTTGAATTTTTAACTTGCTGGAAGAAATATTTAGAAAGCTAACACTGTTTAGGTTTTCATTCTTCCTGTGGAACAAATTATTCCTGGGTATTGTTCTTTATTAGTGACTCTCTGGGCATATTTTCTAAGCTCACAACAGACTGCAGAGTGAAAGAAACGGAGGAGAGATACCATGTTAATGGAGGAGAATTTTTCTCCAGGATAACACTGTCTTAAAATTAACTACAGAAATGTATGCTCAGTTTGCGATTTGAATATCTTCAAAACATGTTCACTATTTTGTTGTCAGGGTGGAAACATCTGTTGTATTAGAAGTTGTTTCTTGAACATTTTGAAGTAAGGTCGGGCTTAAAGAAAATCGCTTTATCAAAAACAGTTTTGTTATGGATGTTATGCCATAAAGTATAAATAATGGTATTATAATATGTACCTTGTGTTAAGAGGCAGCATGATATAGTACCGTGAGCATTAGACTAAGGCCCCTTCCACACAGCTGAATCAAATCCCACATTATCTGCTTTGAACTGGAATACATGGCAGTGTGGACTTAGATAACCCACTTCAAAGCAGATATTGTGGGATTTTCTGCCTTGATATTCTGGGTTATATGACTGTGTGGAAGGACTCTCGAACTCCGGAAACCAGGGTTTGAATCCTCACTCAACCATGGAAACCCACTGTACAGAGGACAGCAAAGGCAAACCTCCTCTGAACAAATCCTGACAAGAAATTTCCATGGCAGAACTTTGGATCACTATGAGTTGGGAATGACTCAAAAGCACACATTAACAAACTATTTGAATTAACTGAATTGGTGGGATTTTTTTCATGTTAAAATCCACATCTATTTATTCTCTTTTGCTGTCAATTGAAAATATTATTCTCAAGGTCCAAACAGGAGGAAGATGAGCAAAAGACAAACAGACTCAAACATAATGTCTGGCTTTTCTTTGGAGGTTCCGCAAGGAAAATGGGGTTTGGTGAGGTTAAAATTCATGGTAGAAAGAAATATAAGACCACACAGAACTTCTAATAGCTCCTGTAGAACAGTGATACATTTTGTGTGGTCTTGGTTGAGTGGTGAAGAGTAGCAGAGATAATAACCACTGACAACCGAAGAGATGTTCCCAGGTTAAAATGGGGTCCTTCCAGACAAGCCCAAAACATGGGATCTGTCCTGCTTTTACCTGCGGTGTCCAAGTAATGCCTCAGGTAAAAGTGAATCAATAGTTTACTCCAGATTAAACACCTGGAAAGATCTGGACCTTATGCTAAGGCCTGGATCTTTCCAGGTATGGGCCTTGAGGGATTGACTCCCGGGACCATATTACGCGATCCCAGGGATCAATCCCCACAGTCATCCTGATTCTTTGGGCTCCTGGAGCATGAAGGAATATCAGATAACCGATCCCCTCCCCCTAACCCTGCATATTTCCCCCAAACTTACCGGCAGGGCCTGACACATCATTTTCAAGCATCAGGAGTACTCCATGAAGGGGTCTTAGCTGTCGGCAGGCCCCTTAGGTAAGTTTTTTTTTGGAGGGTATGGGGGCTGGGGGAGTGGCTGGATGTCATTCTGGGTCAATCTTTCTTTGACGCAGAATGGTATCTAGCTACCCCAAGGGAAAGCCTGGGGTTGTGGGAGGGGGTACGGACTGAAACCCAGGAGGAAGTGGGTCATTTTAACTAGCTTCCTCCTGCATTTAGGTAAGTGTAGAAGGACTCATGGTGAATTTTGCACCCAACCCAATAAATTTAGCTCCTTTAAATCCAACTGGATGCTTGCTACATTTGCAGACTGTGATGTGGCACTTTCACTAACTACTTGTGTATATGTAGCTGTGACTTTAAAATCTCTGGCTAGAACCTTATAATATATTTTAAATATATAAGATGTTTTGAACCCCAACTTGGGGGAAAGTGAAATAAAGCAATATCATACAGTACAGTAATAACCAGAGTTAGGTGTTGCAGATGCAATCTGGATCAAACCATGGGAAAACAGCTCCTTCGGATTATAATTCTCAGAATCCTTAGTTTGCATGGCCAAAGGCTAAGGGATTCAGAGAGCTGAAGTTCTAAAAGTAACTCTCTGAGTTGTGGATTTGTGAAGCTGGGATAAATGCAAATTTGGTTTGAGTGTTGTACTAGGACTTTGAGAAACCACAATTTGGATCACTGCTCAACCAAGGAAATTCACTAGATGAAGATCATATTCCCCTTTGACAAAAAAAAACAACCCCAAACAAACATACAATATGATTGCTGTAAGTCAGATATCACTTGGAGGTCCATAAAAACAACAGGACAAATGTAAATTGTAAGAAGGATTACATTTTAAGAATAGGCACAGGTCTATCCTCTTCCTCTTTGGAATGTTCTTACTGCTTGGTGGTTCTTTGAATTTTATTGTGTGTGTATGCATGTAGTGAAAAATACATATGGTTTTCAACGCAAAATGATTTTGCACAAAGCAAGAGGTTTTTTTTTCATAAAATCAAAGGTTTACATGAAAGATTTTTTAGCAAAAAGTTTTTAAGAAATCCTTGAAAATGTGCAAAACTTCTTGTAATCTCAGTCAGTGCAAAGAAAACTTTTGAAATTATTCATTCTTTCACGCAAGACTGAAACAAGCCAAGATTTACTTCCCTAATAATGACACAGGTACGCAGAAATATGAATAGTATCAGCTTATTTTTTAGCAGCTGAAATGAGAATTTTATTGGTGTTGTTGAAATCATGGGAAAGTTATTTGTTATCCCATTATATTTTTAGTCACATGAATTATATTGCATGTTTCCCCCTTCAAAATATGATATCACAGATTTTGATATATACTTTTGGTCCTGCTGAGGCAGGTGCTGCAGAAATAAAGGACGCCAACAGGTGGCGCTGTGGATCAAGTACGCCTGGTGTTATTTATATATTTAGAAGACAGTGAATGAGCATCATTCCGTTTCTCACATTTTCAAATGGGATAGTGTTAGCCTTTGCATCACTATGTATAAAGAAATCTCTCTGGCTGAAATTTTCCTACTAACATATTAATGTATTACTTTGCTATTGATGGTTTTAGAAACTTTGTCGAGATGAGTAAAACTTCTTGTACGTTTATAATGCTGTGGCAGTTATGGGATTGCAGGGCAGGTGTCTCCATCCCTTTCATCCTATATCAGGATAGATATGGATCTATCCTGCATTTCAGTCTGGAATTCAGAGGAATTCGTCAAAATATAGAGCCTATATTTGTATTCAGCACCTTGGATAGCTCTCTTAAAGTTCAGACTGAAATCCAGAAGGGATTCTGTATCCCAATTATATGGAAGTCACTGGCTATTGTTGTTCCTACAGAATGGGCAATAGGTGGCAATTTGGATGCTATTGGACCCCAAATCTTATCTACCTTCACAATTGGATATACTGACTATTGTTGATGCTAGTTGCAGTCCAACAAAATCTGAAAGGTTAAAAAGTGCATGTGTATGTGTGAAGGAGGGGATGAGAATGGTGTCATGTTGAGCTACATGGGTAATAATAATAATAATAATAATAATAATAATAATAATAATAATAATAACTTTATTTATATTCCACCTTATCTCCCCAGGGGGACTCAGGGTGGATTCCAACATACAAAAAGGCAAACATTCAATATCTTAATAAAACAAATACGTATCGACAAGATAATCCAGAATAACCCCACATGTAAATGTAAAATTAGAAACCTAATATAAATAAATTAAACAAAATGTGATCAAACAAAATTATATAATGACACAAAACCTAAATGTAAAACATACACATTGATTTACAGGAGCCAGCCAAAGTTAACGGGTTGATTATGTGGCCAGTGATGACCGCTGGGCCAACATGGACTATCAAGGCCCGAATACAACAATTTCATCTGTTTTGTGCCACTTGCGTTGATTTTCTGGCTGTTAACCGTATTTATATCCAGTGCTCTCTTCCCACCCCATTCTACCCCCGGCCCATGGGATTTAAAGCAGCATAGAAATTAAAACAACTACAACTGAAACACTCAAAAGGCTAACATAAAGATATAATTAAACTCTCAATAACACTAAAAACAATTAAAAATAGCAAGAAGCATTTTGAAAACAGAACAATTAAAAGCAGTAGAGCAGCCTACCGAAAGGCCTTAAAAAGAAAGCAACATTTGGCTTTCTGAAACCTGCCAGAATTTTTTTTTAAAAAAAATAGGTTTTTCAGAAGGAAACAAGAAGAAGAAACATTGTAACTTTGCTAAGAAAGGAGACTTTCTGCCCCGGTTGTAGTGGAAGAGATTGTCCTACCAGCAGAGCTTAAATAAAACTCAATACAAATCCATTTGGGCTCCATACTTGAAACTGGGGTGCCAGTTTCCTTCACCTCAAACAGAAAATATCATAGGCTTCTTGTAAAGCTCAATCAAGTTGTACTTTCCTGTAACGTCAACCCATCAGACTACGCCCTGCCTTCTGGGGTAGCAGTGGCTAGGTCTGTAAATCGTTCAGGCTTCCCTCATGTGTTTTGTTCTCCATTCTTCTTATTATCTTTGTTGCTCTTTGAGAAATTGTGTCAACTTGGCTCCCCGCCTATGGAACGCCCTCCCCATTGAAGTCAGGCGCAGACTCCCTCCCTCCTGTCTTTCCGAAAGAGAACAAAAACGTGGTTATGGGACCAGGCATTTGAGCATGAGTAGCAGCAAAAATGATATGAATATATGACCTACTGACAGACCCCACCTGAACATGGAAAGTGCCTTAAATGTATATTTAAATGTATAATTATGTATATTTTTAATGTATATTCTTAATTTTATTGTAATTTTTAATCTTGATGGATTTTTAAATTTGATGAAAACTGTTTTTTGATGTGTATGTTTATATTGTAAGCTGCCCTGAGTCCCCTGATGGGTGAGAAGGGCGGGGTAGAAGTGATGCAATAAATAAATAAATATATCCCTCTTAATGCCATACTACAGAGGAAGCCTGTCCACCAAAGAATTTTGTGGAACAATTACTCCCTTCTATTGATAGAAGAAAATAATATTCCTCTTTTTTGCTGCAGCATCATGGTGCTGACTCATGTTCAGATTATGATCAACAATGATCCCAAGGTCTTTGTCATATGTAGTACTGCAAAGCCATGTGCCCCTCCCCCCCCAAACATATACCTGTGCATTTGGGTTTTGTGGCCTAAATGTAGATTTTTGCATTTGTCTCTGTTGAATTCTATTTTGTTGATCAGTCTACTTTTCAAGTTCATGTGCATCTATATTGTTTCCCCCTGGGGAAGGAGTGGTCCAGAGAGAGTAAGAGAGAATGAGCAAACAGTTCTTGAACAGGCCTCTAATCTCATCTAAACACTCACTGATGGTTCAACAGGTCAGCCATAGGTCAGATCATCACCAAATCCCAATGGCGAAGAGATGGGAATTTTGGCACCGTGAATGTGAAAATGTCTAGGCCAACTAGGAAGACTGAGAAGAATTTCCTTTTATTTCTTAACAAACACTTCTCAACATTGCAAAGTTCTTCTGATATTCTCAGTCAGCTTAGGGCATGCATGGTGACCGCAGTCCTTTTAGTCTCACAACAACTCTTTGAGGTAGGTTGGGCTGAGAGAGAGAAACTGCTCCATAGCCATCCAATGAGCTTTGTGGCTGCGCATTCCTTATCCAGAAATTACATGGATGTTTCCTCTGTAATAAAACCTCATTAGATTTGACTGCCATTTCTACATAAATGTATGTTTCCTAGACTCCTTGTTGCCTGACACAAACAACTTTGAAGGAAGAATGCTCTTCTGCAGCTCTCGTCAAAAAGAATTCCTGCTGTTCCCACCATGTACAGATTGAACATCCCTTGTCTGGAATTCCAGAATTCCAAATATCCCAAAAATCATCCACTTATGTGGCAGAGATAGGGACGTCTTTGCTTTCTGATGGTTCAGTGGACACAAACTTTGTTTCATGCACAAAATAATTAAAAAGATTGAATAAAAGTATCTTCGCAATACATGCATAAGGTGAATAGGGAATATATATATATATATATATAATATTTATTTATTTATTACAATATTTATATCCCGCCCTTCTCACCCAACAGGGGACTCAGGGCGGCTTACAATAAAACACATAAAAATTGTACAATGCACTATAAAACAGTTAAAAATTATTAACTTACATCGGACATTCATAAAACACATTCTAAAATACAGATGGGTGTGGATATTTAGACCTGGGTCCCATCTCCAAGATATTTCATTACATCAGTGAATGTTAAAATCTGAAATCCAAAATACTTCTGTTCCTTAGCATTTCAGATAAGAGCTATTTGACCTGTATTCAAATTTGCAAGGGTGCCAAGAATAAATTATTTTGTTGTGAGTTTTTCATGGAGCTGCCACTTTGTTCTGCAGCTCAGGTGGGCAAGATTACACAGAAAAGCTCATTCTCCACTGGAAGCAAGCTGGACCAGGGTGGGCAAGGGAAGTATTTGTTGTGTTTACGTTCTATATTTCAATCTTATCAAAGTATGTCAAATAATGCAAGTCATCTTTTCCAGTTTTAAACCAACGAAGTGCAGGGAATTGTGTATCTGCCATACATACCTAGCATATAGACTTTATGCAGATAGACTATTAGATTGCACTTACTTGTTACCCATTATATGCGGACAGCATTGTACATATTTAAAGCTCCCCTTCCCACCACCACCTTTATGAATATTCCTTCTTTTGAGATGTTTGCTCATAACTTTTGTTATGTATGGGACTCGACAACTGTCCTATGAGCGGAATTAATATTTCATTTTTCCATTAGAATTTTATGCTACTGGGTATTTAATTCCTTTAACTGGTCCTGACTCGGTTCAAGTTTGCTCCGCTGTTTATTTTAAAGACCGATGGTATTGCCTTTTTAAATGGCACAATGCACTGCTAACTGCCAGCTGAACGTAAAACATATTCCTCTTTTAAAATTTTATGGGGTATTAATAACAGCGAGTTACAGTAGCATTAATTTTTAAGCTGAACTCCCCATTGATTTCAACAAGGAGTACTTAAAAATCAATGGCCGCTGCTTTGATGAGTGGGACGCTGCTCACATGGGTGGGTTTTAAAAAAAACTTTTCCAATCAGAAGATCGAATTTTGTCCCGAGGAGCACAGCACATAAGGAGCTGGTGAAGTGTTGAGTGCATACCATCTGACTGAATCCAAAATTGCTCTCTGTAATTTTCTGGGAATACGCAGCCTAGCAGGCCTGACCCCATATTACTTTAATATCAACATAATCAGCATTAATACCTCTGGTTTGCTCTTTAGAGTAGTCCCACTCCATTGACCTCAGCCTGCCTGCCCTGGAGTAAGTGGCTGAAGGAGGTCTCCCTTGATTATCTGCACCTTCTTTACTCTCTTGTGGAAAGAGTTATACTTATTCATTACATCTAAATCCAAATTAACTGCACTCAACATGGTTTACGGGAGGAAGAGAGACTTCTAAACCATGGGAATTTTGTTCCAAATAGATCAGCATAGTTTTTTTTTCACATGCATGAATCCTTGGATTCAAAAGTCCAATTTTCTCCATGATCAAAGAAGACTTGCAAATACTTATCTGCTCACCTTGGACAGGTAAGCGAGCTGTCTAGACAACCAGACAGGAAAGCTGGTTCTTTGGGGCCACAAATGACTGAGAGAAGTATCTGTAAATGAGTGATTTGGTAATTTTTCTCAGGAGACTTGAAGACACTTATTATAAACATAAAGGATATTAATCCAGTAGTCTGTATACAATGAAACTTGGGAAGGGAGACCTGAAAGTCCCCCTTTCCAAGAAAATGTGCGTCCTGCTTAACAAATTATCCTATTTGCTATTTATTAACATGAATATTTTTCTTATTATCTAGCATAATGTTCAAGTTTAATGTATTAAAGTTTACATTAAAATATTTAATATATAAAAATGTTTATATTATATTAACGTCTGGTATGGAAATGCTGTAATCAGCATAATCAGGAAGGGCTTTCTCTTGGTCCCACCCTGTGACAAGAACTAAGGATACTTCTACGCTGTACAATTAATGCAGTTTGACACCACTTTAACTGCCATGGCTCAATTCTATGGAATCTTGGGCACTGTAGTATTGTGAGGCACCAGCACTCTTTGGCAAAGAAGGCTAAATAACACTGCAACTCCCATGATTCCACAGTATTGAGCCATGGCTGTTAAAGTGGTGTCAAAGTTCATTATTTCTAGTGTAGATGCACCTGAAGACGATCTTCTTTATGGCTTCTCCTAGGCTATGGCATTCCCTCCTGAAAAAATCTTGTTTGGTCCTACATTTGTTCTTCTTCCACCTGCAGGCAAAGACCGTTTTGTTTAGGCCTCTGGCTATAAATTTGCTGTTGTAGAAAGATGTTTTAATGACATGTGATGCTCTTCCATATTCATGAGCCATGTTTTAAAGTAGTGCCTTTTAAAACATATTATTTTAAAATTTTGTACCTTACGTTGTTTTATCTAGACTGTTTTAAACTATACTGAAAGCCACCTTGAGTTCCATATTGGAAGAAATATGGGATATAAATTACAGTAATTTATGTGCTTTCAAAAAATGGCTTACAACCTACATTAACTTTCTAAGTTGAGATCCTCCAAGTTTTAGCACTGAGTAGAATATGAAGAACTATGCTGTACTGATTTGCTGTATATCTGTAAGATATCTATCTATCTATCTATCTATCTATCTGCTGCTCTAGATACTAGTATTGGAGCAAAAGGTTCAAATGAGAAGAATGGAGATTCTACCTGAACATTAGGAAGAACTTTCTGATCGTGAGAGCTGTTCAGCTGTGGAACACTCTGCCTCCGAATGTGGTGGAGGCTCCTTCTTTGACGGCTTTTAAACAGTGGCTGGGTGGCCATCTATTGGGGGTGTTTGAGCTTTTCCTGCATGGCAAAGGGTTGGCCTGGATGGCCCATGTGGTCTTTTGCAACTCTGTGATTCTATGAAAAATGTTGACTGGGAAAGTCCTAGTCTTGTGCAGGCCACAATACCTGTTGTGTCTGAAAGCACCGTTCTTGGGAGGACCTCTTAGGCCCCATCTGCACTGCCATATAATGCCATTTGCAAATGGCATTATATGCTCAGTGTAGACTCATATAACACGGTTAAACTACATTAGATTTTTTGTTGGTGTCAGGAGCAACTTGAGAAATTGCAAGTCACTTCTGGTGTGAGAGAATTGACAGTCTACAAGGACGTTGCTAGGGGACGCTCGGATGTTTGATGGTTTATCATCCTGTGGCAGGCTTCTCATATGTCCCCGAATGGGGAGCTAGAGCTGACAGATGGGAGCTCACCCCGTACCCCAGATTCAAACCTGACCTTTCAGTCAGCAGTCCTGCTGGCACAAAAATTTAACCCATTGCACCACTGGGGGCTCCGGCAACTGCATTAGATGAGTCTACACTGATCATATGCCATTTCAAACCTCCTGTCATCTGCTGTATAGTCCACTGGGTGGCTCTGGCCCAGCTAATGCACAGGGCACTTTTGCAGACAGATCTGAATTATAAAGTGCTGCACACCTTGAAAAGTATACAAAACACAGACTACAAATAAAGCTATATTTGGTCTGAAATGCTTGGGATCAGAGATTTGTTTCCCCCCATCCCCGAGTTTGAAATACTTCTTGTTGTGCATCTGTCCACAATGAGAGGTCTTGGAGATGAGAACAGAGTTCACCCATGTCTCATATACATCTTTTATTGCCTGAAGGTCATGTTATATACAATATTTCAAATAGTGTAGAGCATGAAACCACATGTGGGTATAGCGGCCCATCAGAAAGCAAAGGCGTCCCTATCTCCACCACCAAAGTGGATGATTTTTGAATATTTTTAAATGCTGGAATTCCAAATAAGGGATGCTCAATCCGTACATGGCTGGAGTTCTCTTTGACGTGAGAAGAGTTGCAAAAGACTATTCTTCCCTCGGAGCCTAGGAAGAATACATTTATATAGAAATGACTACTCAGTTTAATGGGATTTTATTCTAGAGAAAGCTTGTAAACTGTGGTAGAAGCTCATCCCATCAACCCTTTTCCATGTCGATATCGTGACAGCCAAGGAGCAGCGGTAGCTCAATGGGTTAAACACTTGTGTTGGCAAAACTGCTGACCTGGAGGTTAGGTTGCTGGTCTGAAGGTTGCCAGTTTGAATCCATGAGACGAGGTGAGCTCCCATCTGTCAGCTCTAGCATGTGGGGACACGAGAGAAGCCTCCCAGCAGGATGGTAACACATTTGGGCGTCCCTTGGGCAACATCTCTGTAGACAGCCAATTCTCACACCAGAAGCAACTTGCAGTATGTTCTCAAGTCGCTTCTGACACGGTTTTAAAAATTGCGACAGCTGAGAGGAGGAGTTGGGCCAAGTGTTCCCTTTTGGCTTCTCTCCCCTTGGTCCTTAACAGCGGAGACATCTGCACTGTGGAATTCACAAACTTTGGCACTGCTTTAGCTAATACTGCTCAATGCTATCCATTTCTGGGAGTTATAGTTCGTTGACTGCACCACAATCTGGGGCAGAGAAAGTTCAAAGGAGTGATTTTATTTATTTGGTGTCAGAAGCAAATTGAGGGTACAGTTATAATGTATCTAAAAACACAAACCAAGTTAAAAACTTGCCATTATACTAAATGTCCTTTGACCAGTAGATGGCCACTTGGAGTGCCTCTGGTGTTGTTATAGGAAAGTCCTCCACCGTGCATATGGCAAGGCTCAGACTTGAGCCCCTGATGGCACAATGGGTTAAATCCTTGTGCTGGCAGGACTACTGATTGACAGGTCGGTGGTTCGAATCCGAGGAGAGTGGGTTGAGCTCCCTCTATCAGCTCCAGCTCCCTATGCGGGAACATGAGAGAAGCCTCCCACAGGATGATAAAACATCAAAAAAAATCCGGGCGTCCCCTAGGCAACGTTCTGAACTTGCAGACGGCCAACTGTCTCACACCAGAAGCAACTTGCAATTTCTCAAGTCGTTCCTGACACACACACAAAAAGGGCTCAGACTATATTGTAGTAAGTGGTCTGTGGTTTGCTCCTCTCCACACTCACATGCCATGGACTCCACTTTGTAGTCCCATTTCTTAAGGTTGGCCCTGCATCTCGTGGTGCCAGAGCGCAGTCTGTTCATTGCCTTCCAAGTCACCCAGTCTTCTATGTGCCGAGTCTCTCCCATTCGGTATCAGCCATAGCTTGAGGTTCCAGGTTTTAGCCTGCCACTTTTGGAATCTTGCCTGCTGCGGTTTTTTGTGTGTCAGGAGTGACTTCAGAAACTGCAAGTCGCTTCTGGTGTGAGACAATTGGCCACCTGCAAGGACTTTAACCAGGGGATGCCTGGAAGTTTTGATGTTCTTACCATCCTTGTGGGAGGCTTCTCTCATGTCCCTGCATGGAGCTGGAACTGGTGTTACAATTACATATCTTTGCACTTTTGTCCTCCCATTTTATCATTAAGTGGTGTGCTCTGCTTTATATCATCTTACCATTTTATTATATTACAGAAGAGTCTCACTTATCCAAGTTAAACGGGCTGGCAAAAGCTTGGATAAGCGAATATCTTGGATAATAAGGAGGGATTAAGGAAAAGCCTATTAAACATCAAATTAGGTTATGATTTTACAAATTAAGCACCAAAACATCATGTTATATAACAAATTTGACAGAAAAAGTAGTTCAATACACAGTAATGTTATGTTGTAATTACTGTATGTACGAATTTAGCACCAAAATATCACAATATATTGAAAACATTGACTATAAAAATGGCTTGAATAATCCAGAAGCTTGGATAAGCAGAGCTTGGATAAGTGAGACTCTACTGTATTATTGTATTATATTGTATTATTGTGTTTTTAATTTATTTTATCTGTTTATGTTGTTTACATATGCTTTTAATTTTTTGTTCATGGTCTGTTCTTTGGGCTTGGCCCCATGTTAGCCGTCCCGAGTCCCTTCGGGGAGATGGAGGTGGGATAGAAAAATAAAGTATTATAGAGGGAGTTCACCAGCTCACCTGCGCTCTCTCCTAATTGGATCCATCTGAACATTAGGAAGAACTCCTCACTGTGAGAACTGTTCGGCAGTGGAACTCTCTTCCCCGGAGTGCAGTGGAGGCTCCTTCTTTGGAGGCTTTTAAGCAGAGGCTGGATGGTCATCTATCTGTGTGTGTGTGTGCTTTGAATGTGATTTTCCTGCTTCTTGGCAGGACGTTGGACTGGATGGCCTCTGAAGTCTCTTGCAACTCTATGATTCTATGAACCGGCAACCTTCAGGTCACCAGTCCTGCTGGCACAATGGTTTAACACACTGCGCCACTTGGGGGGGGGGGCTTGCTGAGATGTTCCTGCGAGTTAAAAAGCACAGCAATGAGGCGGTGTGGAAGTGCTTTAAGAGAAGAGAGAGGCTCCCAAAGATTCCCCTTCTCTCCCTGCCTCTCCCCGTGTTCCTTCTCCTCCTTCTCTGCCAGCTCTCCTGCTTCGGCCTTTTCCCCGCCCCCTCGTTCCTTCGCCTCCCTCACGATTGGCCGGTTTTATTATTCCGCCTGAACAAGCGGAGCCCGGATTGGGCGAGGCGCGGTGACGCGGGGGGCCGAGCTGCGGACTTGTTGGGATTCTGCTCTGTCAGTAACACATGGGCCAGAAGAGCGCAGAGGCGGAGAAGCAGCAGCAGCTACAGAGAAGGCGAGCGAGCAAGAGCGGGGCCTCACTGCGCGCGTCCCGACGAAGACAACTCCTCCTTTGGCACAACAGGAAGGGGAGCCGCTCTTCTCCTTCCTGCTTCCCGCTGAAAGGCGCCGCTTTCGGGACTTTTCCCCGGCTTTGGAGCCCATTTTGGAAGCCTGAGGAGAGGAAAGAGGGAGGACCCAGACTCTGAGGAGGAGGAGGAGGAAGAGGAGCGGGCCCTCGCTGAGGAAACAAGCAGATCAGGCAGAGCGCGCCGAAGTGCCAAAACTTAGCGCCTTCAGAGCAGCAGCAGAGAAGGGAAACCAAGGAAGGAAGGAAGGAAGGACTAACTCGCTCTCCCACTCCTGAGGCGGAGAAGAAGGGCGCCGCTTCTCTCCCGCCGCCGCGAGGAAACAAAACCCAGCTTGCTCCGTCAACAACCTCCCCCCTTTTCCCGCCTCTCCGCTTTCTGGCGAAAGGAGAGCCCTCCCCGTCTTTTCCACCACGTTATCCTCGGCCTCTTGCACCATAGAGGGGAAACAGGTACGGATCCTTTCTGCCTTCCTTTCACTTCTTCTTCCTTCCCTTCCTCGCCCCGCGTTTGGGAGCCAAACCCGCTCTATATAAAGCCTATTATCAACTCCTTCCCCCCTTTTTTTGCACTTTGTTTTGCACTCATTTTGAAACAATAACAAGAGAAAGACATTCTGAAGTGAGGCATTCTCTTCCCTCTTCCCATCCCCCTTTTTGGTTGGATCGAGCTGATTTCAAAACAAGCCATTTTAATGTTTTTTAGTGGCAAGGTTGGTCGCTTTTAATGGTCTCCGTTAAAGGGGTTTCTCTCTCTTTCTCTCTCTGTGTGTTTCGCCTCTTTTTGTTTCATTGCCTCTGTTTCCAGGACCTGAAATGGCTTGGAATTACCAGAGCGAACCTAGTTCATTTAAAAAGCTTTTCCTCCTCTGCGTTGCTGTGAGTTTTCCGGGCTGTATGGCCATGTTCCCAGAAGCATTCTCTCCTGACGTTTCGCCCGCATCTATGGAAGGCATCCTCAGAGGTTGTGAGATTGTGTTGGAAACTAAGCAAGTGGGGTTTATATATCTGTGGAAAGTCCAGGTTAGGAGAAAGAAGTCATGTCTGTTAATTTTGCAATTAATCGCCTTGATTAGCATTGAAAAGCCTTGCAGCTTCAAAGCCTGGCTGATTCCTGCCTCCTTTTGTTGGGAGGTGCTAGCTGGCCCTGATTGTTTCCTGTCTAGAATTCCCCAGTTTTCAGAGTGTTGTTCTGTATTTACTGTCCTGATTTTAGAGAGTTTTTTTTTTTTAAAAACTGCTAGGCAGATTTTGTTCAGTTTCATGGTTTCCTCCTTTCTGTTGAAATTGTCCACATGCTTGTGGATTTCAGTGGCTTTTCTCTGTGTAGTCTGACATGGTGGTTGTTAAGGTGGTCCAGCATTTTTCTGTTCTCAAATAATATGCTATGGGTGACTTCTATGGGTAGTAAATAAAGAACAACATTAAGGAAACAGGAATTCCAGACAGGAAACAATCAGGGCCAGCTAACACCTTCCAACAAAAGGATTCCCCCAGGCAGGAATCAGCCAGACTTTGAAGCTGAAAGGCTATTCAGTTCTAATCAAGGTAATTAATTGCAACATTCACACTTGCCTCCCACAGACAACAGTTCTTTCTCCCACCCTGGACCTTCCACAGATAAATAAACCTCACAAACCTAGTTTCCAATATACCTCACAACTTCTGAGGATGCCTGCCATAGATGTGGGCGAAATGTCAAGAGAGAATGCTTCTGGAACATGGCCGTACAGCCTGGAAAAGTCACAGCAACCCAGTGATTTCGGCCATGAAAGCCTTCGGCAACACATTGAGCCTAGTTCAGTTAAAAGCTTTTCTTCTTCTCTCCCTCTCTCTGTTTTTTCTCTCCCTTCATTCCTGCCACCTCCCCAACTCCGCCTGAAACTTGATCAGGGCCCCATCCTTTGTGAGCGAGGGAGTCACTTTCTGGTCAGTCCTCTTGATTCATCTCTTTTAGATTTAATCAGCATTAAGGTATTGCTTGTCCTTAAGAGCTTTAGCTTAATGGGGTTACTGGGTGCTTGTGTCAGGGTAACGTTTCCCTTTATGTACAATATTTACTTTTTCTCCACATAGACCTTGGTGGACAAGTTACAAGTGGGCTTGCATTTGGGGGGACACTTTTGGGGTCTTTGCAGAACAGCAGGAGGGGTTTGTCTCATGTGGAAAGGGGGTTTGTTTCTAACCAGAAGTCAGAAAAAGCAGGTTCGAGTTGCTGGAAATGGTAACAAAAGGCCATTTCGTGAGTTAAATGCATCAGAAATCAATTTACATAAAGGTATATGATGCATTCAGAGAAATGCAATGCTAATGGCTTTTAGAGTGGTTCTCTTTCCCAAGTCTCTGGGTTTTTAGTTACAGTCTTAATTGGTGCAGTTCGCAGGCTGGTTTATTGTGTGGTCAACTGAACCATATGATCAGGAGTTATTTGGAAGGAAACCCGCTTTTGTTTTCTTCTGTCTTTTAAAAAAGCCTATTTTAAGGAAACTGCTGTTGTAACCAAGTTGAGCGAATGTCAGAAAAAGTTTGCTTTTTCTGTTCCCCCCCCCCCCAGTGTTGTTGGTCTTAGCACATAGCCTAATGCCTTAAAGTGAGCATGAACAGTTTATGAAGAACAAAGGCAAAACACTGCTAACTGTACAGTAAATAACTTGATATTTTTATAATAGTATAAAGGAATGAAGAAATCCCAGTCTGTAGGACTCCTCCGGGTGTATTAATCAGTTTCAAGTAAGCTTTATGAATTGGTTCCATTATTAATCTCCCCAGTGCCCTGCTTTTATAAAGAATGTATTAACAAGTGAAAAACACATACGTTTGTTTGTGTCCCTTCTTTTTCCTGACACTTTCAAAGGCAGCCATGCTCACTGTTTCCTGAGTGGGGCATACTTGATTGTTCTGTGCCTCTTTGCTATTACCTCCAAACTTTTTTTTAGGGCAACAAAGCGTTTAGCATTTAAATTGCTGATCAAGGGCAGATTAGTGAGACAAAAGTAGATTGTGTTTGTATAGGAAGTTAACAGGCTTCTTAAAGTCTAGTGATCTATTATTCTGCAAAGCATTCTTTTTCAGGGGGTGAGGGAAGACCTCCGTCTCATTTGATCTTTTTACAGAAAACAGCAAATGGGGATAATTGTCATTGAGCCCCTGCTGATAACAATGGGAATGAGAAAGGAGACCTTGAAAAACCAGTTTCCCAGCTTCACAGGTTTTCTCCAGAGCTGCACTTGTAAAATAGAACGAAAAAAGCCCCAGAACTGTTTCCAACTTGTGAAGTGCAGCTGTGCTTCCCAAGAGTCATAGTAGCCAGGCGGTGGGGCTTTACTCCGCCCTTCTCATTTTAGTGTTGTGGGGCCCCAACAATTTATATCTGGGAGGGCCATGCAGACTGTGTGACTCCAGGTGTGTGTACTTTCCTAGCAGCAAACAAAGAGGGGGTCACTCTGAGTTTGACAGGAGCATTGCAGGCTCACACTGTCATTGGGCACCGCTAGCCAACTTGGAAAGGGAGGCGGCTAATTAACCCAGAACAAAGACTCTGGAAAGTAAACAAGCGGCTGTTCCCCATCCTTCTCTTCTTCCCCCCCCTCCCCTCGCTCCTCTTCACATTATGCTGCATTAGGCAAGATGCAAGGGCTCCCTGGCTGATAAGTTAACCTTCTCTTCTTATTTTGCTCTATTTCCTGTCCAGAACATGGTGAATCCGGGCAGCAGCTCACAGCCTCCCCCGGTCACCAGTGGCTCCCTCTCATGGAAGAGATGTGCAGGCTGTGGAGGGAAGATTGCTGACCGCTTCTTGCTCTATGCCATGGATAGCTATTGGCACAGTCGGTGCCTGAAGTGTTCCTGCTGCCAAGCCCAACTGGGAGAAATTGGCACATCCTGCTACACTAAAAGCGGCATGATCCTGTGCAGAAACGATTATATCAGGTAAGAGAGGCAGAGGGAAGGTAGGCTGCATTGGTTAGCTAGTTTTTTTGAATGGTCTGTTTATATAAATCTGGATACCAACTTCATATCTCAGTGTAAAGCAAATGAAAACAATGACTAGGAAGAGCTGTGCCTGCAGGTGGTAGTTCAAAGCTAGAAGCCTGATTTGTTGCAGCAATTGTTTGGGTTATGGTGAGAATATCGGACTGGTTGTCTAATGAGAAGACTAAATGGATGAAACATTTAGAGTACTTCTGAATACTTAAGGTTTCTAAGACCCCTGCCAAAGCCTGATGTAGGGGCGAGGTGTGTGTTTATTCCAGCTCTAGGTAGGACAGCAATCGTAGACTTAACTAGGACAGGTGGACAGGCAAAAAATAGAACAACAGTCTATTCACTAACTATTGTACTATTCTTTGCATTATACACTTTTAACTGGAAAGGGAGTGACTCATCTGCATTCATTGGGAAAGAGTTGATCAACTGTTAAGGTCATGGGTGCCTCTTCAACAAAAAGTGGATACACACAGCACAATCGCTTTCATGTTGTTGTGGAGTATCTTCTAGTGTAGATGAAAATGCGTGTATGTATAACTAAAGGCTCAGACATTTATAATTACAGCAGGAATTCTTAATCTTCTCTGTTTTACATTATCACGATATATTCGCTTCCCATCTCCCCCAATTAGTGTTGGAGCAATTAATGAAAAGAATTTAAGCGGTCAGGTGCCCATTGGATCTTTTCAGGTGAACTCCGAACTCCTTTAAACTCATTTTGCAAGGAGGCATTTTGAAGGATTACACATCTAATTTGAGTAAATGACTTGATAGACTGATGCACATGAATGCTTTAAGGAGGTGTTCTAGTTCAGCAATCAGTAATTAAACAGCCCCCTTCCACCTTTTTTGACACAGAAAAAAGCAAAGCAAAGGCAATGTGGGGTGTTGACATTATAGTCTGAAGCTTCACTGTTCAGAATATATTTGAAAAAAATATCTCATGTCCTGAAAGGGAGAAAGGAACCAGCTTCACGGTTGAAATCTTATTGTGTTCTCTTATCAAATACTTAGTTACAAACATTTTTGAATCACCTTCTGCTTTGCACTTTTATGTGATTATGGAATAGCTGTATGTAGTAGTGTGATGTTGGGTTTTGGAAACCTTAGGGTGAAATTGAAAAAATTTACTAAAACAATAATGGCACTTGAATCTTTATCCCCATTGTAATACTGGCACCTTTAATCATCTAAGCATAGTACAGGAAACAAAATAGCTATAGAGAGGTTTTAAGGGATTGCTACATTAATTTTGCTAAGTGTCTGGATTTTTGAAGTAAATGCTCGAAAATCAGTATGTGCAGGCTTACAGTGATGTATTCTTGATCCCTGTCCGAAGTAACTGTATAAGCGAGACAGAATTCTAATTAAATAGAGCAGAACGGTTAGAAAAAGAGGTTTGTTTGAAGTGGAAAAATTGACACTACTGTTCAGATTCAATGAATGGTACAGATTTCGTCCCTCTACTAAAACCATCAAACAAACCTCTTCTGATCACTACTAATTAAAAAGAGAAGTTGCCTACTGTATCCCTAAGGCAAGTTCAGACCAGCTTATTGGAATCTCTGCCTCAGGTTTTTGTGTGGCCAAAACTTATTACAGTCCTACTATAGTCGATTATAAATAGGGTGCTTTATCAGATAGTAAATTTGGACTGATTTTGTTCCTTCTGTCTGACAGTTCAATAGAACTAAGTGGCTTGCCCAATAAAATGACGATCCAGTACACTTCAGTTATATCAAGTATGTGCTTATCTATCCCATAGCATAAAAGCCTACTGAAGCAATTGTATAAATTTTCATCTGTGACCCTGATGGCTTTTGGGCACGTGTAACTAGATGTCCTAATCTACTGTCATTTCATCAGCATTCTGCGATATGTGTTTGTCATTTTAATTGAAGTTTGGGTAGGAAAGAGAGAGAATGGAGTACTGGACTTTTCTTTTAGAGCTTGCAGAAATTCCAAAAATGTCCCTAATTGTAGTTACAGTGGGATATGATTAAGTGGAAAGAAGAGTTTGTTATGCAGCCACGGAATTGAAGGGATAGTTGCTTTATGTTATGATAGGACTGTAGTCAGCCTCCCCCCCCCCCCTTTTTTTTTTTTTAAGCTTTAAACAGCTCTTGAGCTGGGGCATTATGAAGTCAGTCTTACCCAATCCGTGTAAGAACTGTTCCAGATTTGCATCTGTGTGTGTGTGTTTAGAGAAATGGAAGCCCATTGACGCTTTTTTTGGCCCGTAACTTGTAACACTAGTACCCTAGGGGAACTGAAAGCTTTTTTTGGAAGGGAGGAGAGTGATGGGGAGCCCTCCCAGCCATGAGATTCTTGATAAAGCAGCAGTGTGGCAGTGAATCTGCACAATTAAGAGCTTTAATTAGTGTCTCCTCCATTTTCTCTTAGTTCTGATAGGTTTTATCTAATGAGATCTCATCCCTGGCTTAGATCTGCCTGGAATGACGTGTCCGAAATGAATGAGAGCTGTGTCGCAAACAAAACATTTAATTAACAAAATTGGCCTTGGAGAGAGCAAGAGAGAATTGGCGAGGATAGGATTGGAAAAGTGGGGGGAAGGAACATGGAGAAGCAGAATAGGCATTTCTTAAAGGGCTAGTGTTTAAGAACTCTTTCTGTACAAGTGTGTATGAGTATAGTTCTGTGATTCCTTATGCCCAGTCTGGAGGGGAAGGAAGTTGGGTTTTGTGGGGTGATGGTGGAGAGACAGAGCTGTAGTTTATTAATGACTTGATCAGATTGCCTGGATAATGGTTAGAGCAAAGTGTTCTGCAGCCATCCAAACTGAGCTCTCTAAAGCTCAGGATGGAGGGCAGTTGCTGTGCCTGACATGGGAGGGCAGATACTTGATCCCCTTTCCAGGAGGCAAAAGATGGTCTCCTTCCTCCTTGATACTCATTGCCATTCACATGGCTATCCCGCAGTATGAGCTATTTGAGGAGGAGAGGAAAGCAAGAGAGCCGCCAGGCAACGAGTTCATTTTTCTGGTAATCAACAGCAAGCTGCTATATTCAGGGAATACTGTCCCTTTAATTGAACAGGCTAGGTAATTAAATGGCATTTTTCCAATAGGACGTGCTAGGTAAATCTAATAGTTGGTTATTTAATATCACTTTGAAGTCTGCCCACTCAAGCACAATGACAGCACAGGAGCATGTGAACTATTAGCTTGGAAAAAAATCCAGGATCTCAAAAATTAATTAAATCGCATGCAATTTAGGGGGAACGTTTATCTTGATTTGTCATAACAGAATTAATTCAAGGCCTCCAATTCACTTGGGGGCAGATCTGTTACTCTGAATTAACCAAGCGTAATTTGGCTGATATTTTTTTCCTCTTCCCCCTTCCCTAATGCAGCACTTCCACAGCCACCTTCCTCCCCACCCCCCCCCCCCCCCCCCCGCTTTAAGTATCAATAGCTTCTGGTGCTTTTAAGGTGCTTGGGCTGTAGTTATGCTGAAGTACCTTTAATGGACTTGGCTTGAGGCATAATTTTAATGTAGTCTTTGTTACATCTGATACAACTGGTGCAGAATTTGGATCTAGTGTAGGAAAACCAATTGCTTTTGGATCAGTAGTTCTGAATATGCAGTTCTTTCAAATGAGAATTCGGATGTATTCTGGTACAGATATGCCACCCTTTCTTTACATGTAAAGAGAAAGGCTAACTTCAGGACCTAATAGTCCAGGGCTTTTTGGTTTCTGCTGTATCCTAACAATGTTCACAATCTTTACTTCGTGCATTATACTTCTGCAGTTTATTCAACATATTCCAGATAGGTAAACTGAATTTTTGAACTGCAAGGACTAAGATGCCCAATTGCCCTTTTGTCTCCAATTTACTGTCCTTGGCCGCTTTGTTAAAGTTTTGACTGTAGGTTGGGAAGGGGAAAGAGGTAGATTAATTTTAAAGCGGCATTACATAATACTACAAGATGTAAAACCTGCCTTTCATCCATGTATACAACATCTCAGTGCTGGTGATTGATTATGTTGCCCAAATGTTGAAATATTAACAACCTTCTTGGACTCCAAGACCCAAAGAAAGGAAACTGAAACCACTTCTGTCATCGCAATTAAAGAGTCCCCTGGCTTTAATTAGCCTGACCTGGGGTATCTCTCCCCCATTGCTGGAGCTAAAGAGAAAAGAGCCCATTAAAGTCCAGTCTGAGACCGATAGCTACTTAATTGAGCACCTAAAGCCTCCAGCCTTTTAAATTAAATACTGTCCTGGACAGTCTCCCTGATTAGCTAATTAACTTTGCTCTCTCACAGAACCCGTGTAAAAACAACTTTTCAGAAAGAGGATAGTTAGCAGTCATTGTTCCTTACGAAAACAAAACATTCTTAAAATTTCCACTGAAATTACTATCAAGTATGTGACCATTAGCTGGAGGAATAACACTTAAAAAAAAAGATAGTAGATAAAATGGAGACACTTCATTAGTAGCAATGGCTTAATGAAGCAAATTAGCAAACATTTGAAGAATATTTTAAATACAATTTCATTTTTTTTAAATAAAAATTTGTGTGTGGAGTGCCTATGTCCAGGTAGTTCTTGGATAACAGTTTTGACTGTTGCAGTCATTAGAATACATTCTAATTTCAATTGCAAATGTGCAGTTGTTTTGGAGAAGTTTGGACAGAATGCTTTTTGAGGAGATGAGGCACAATAAAATCAGAATGATGAAAAATACTTTTCAGTGGTTTGCAGCATTTGAATTTCCCCCCTCTTCACCAGAAAGCTGTGAAATAGAGTTTTGCTGTGTTTGCTGCCTCCTAAGGAGATTTATATACATGTGTATATAGGTGCACATGTGCTTTCTCCTCTCTGTCTTTTTTCTAGGAAGAGAACATTAATGGAGCAATGAGATTTCGCTTTGCCACACTGAAAGACCCTCTGTTGTAAATTTTGTTGCCTCTTTGATCACAGTTTTATAGATAGCCCCCGAGAAGCTTTGCCTACTGCCTCTTTAAATGACTTTCTTATAGACTACTGCCATTGGTGCTTATGGTGATTGGGTAAATGGAAGGGGAAAGGATAATACACATAGTAATGCTGGGTATGGAATTGCAGTACTGCTTGTAAATACTTTGTACTGGTCCTGATTGAGCAGATACCAAAATAGTATCCCTCTAGTTTTCTAGACAGTTCTGTCCTTTTAAGGCTGGAGGTCTTGGCAGTGTATCACTTCAGCTTTCCCTTTGTACCCATTCTGACTCACAAGAAAGTGTCAGTGTGTTGCGGATCTCAGACTAATTAGTTTTGAAATGGAGTTTTGATTGAACTCTTCAAATCGATGCTGCTGCAAAATTTGTTTCTCAGGCTTCCTATTAAAAGCCATCTTAAGGGGCAGTTTTACTACTCTCCCTGTCGTTCAGTCGATACATTTAATAACAACTTACAGGCTATTTTCAATAAAGTGGCGACAGCAAATTAGTAGTTTGAACATGACAAGCCTCCCTCTGCAAGCACTGATTCTGGAAAACTCAAAAGCAATTATTTTTTTTCTTTCTCTGTCTCCTTGATACAGGAGCATGCAGCAAACATTCAGATTATAGCATTTTCTCATTTTTTTAAAAAAAAATAATCTTCCAAACTGATAACCCATACAAAAATTGTATGATTTTATTCTTGGACAAAAGAAAAAGGCAGTGCAAATAATTACTCTTTGCTGCAACACCATTATGTTAATGCTTTAACACCCAATGCTCTTTTTCTTACAGCGTGGGGTGTGAGCCAGTTAATTCAGGATCCCCCTCCTTGAACCCAAGGCTGTTGTATCTGGGTTCATCATTTAAATATTCTTGTTGCAATGAGAAACCGCAGAAAAGCAAACAGCAACTGCAAATCTCTAAAAAAATTCTAACACAATGTAAAAAGTGGGAGTTCAATATTCATTAAATTATTATCTCCACTGTATATGCAGCTTCAAATGCATTAAAAGAATTGTGTATATTTTTCTACAGTCCTCTTCCCCCTTCCCCCTCTGCTTTTCCTCTGCTCTCTCCCCCCCACCCATGGCAGATGTTGTGGTCTCATTTGATTGCATAGGAAAACTGCAGTGATACAGCAAACACCCAGAGAGATATGATGACAAATGGGTCCAGATCCCGGTAAATTACTTTCTGCTCAAATCGAAATTTCATTCAGTTTGTTGCTAGCAGAGATGAAGTAATCTAAATTGTGGACTCAGGAGCAGATAGAGGGAAGTTGGAGCAAGCATTTCATTATCAAGAAAGAGAGAGAAGGTTAGGATGAAAGAGATGAGCAGAGGCAAATCTAAAGTGTTGACACCATGATTGAAAAGGTTAACCCATACACATTATATATCAACCTGGATAGCCGAGAGTTTCTAATGGAAACTCTGCCCTGATGGAGGTTTACTGGAGTTTCAATACACTGAGCATGATGTCGTCTTAGATATACAATCAAATCCTCTTAACCCTTTTGATGACTCATCTAGCAAGATATGATTAAAGTACAAAAAAGTTCTTCATATAATTTCAAGGACACAATGCATTTAAACTCTAGTCATGAATTCTGTCTCCCCCCTTTTTATGACAAACCCCAGTAATCTGATAAAAAGTGTTGCAGAGAATTGGTTTGTGTTGCAAGATGCAAGTCAATATTTTATTAGTTCCCGTGCATCCACATCTTGAGAGGCATGGGATGCTTCTACGATTCTTGTATTGCATTTTTAAGTTGTTATATCCAGAGTATGCAAACAAGTTTCAGAAGAGGATTTTTATAAGCTGAAATGGCTATTTCGATGCTTGCTTGTTCTTTCATAGGGAGGAAGTAACAAGTGTCAACTTTCTTGTTTTCAGGTTATTTGGAAACAGTGGTGCTTGCAGTGCTTGTGGGCAGTCAATTCCTGCTAGTGAGCTGGTTATGAGGGCACAAGGGAATGTCTATCATCTTAAGGTAAGAAAGCCTGTCTTTCTGACACTTATCCCCTCTATCTCCTTTTCCGTGTTGCAGCTTCAATGCATAGCTTTATATATATTGGACAATTTACATTTACATTACAATTTACATTTCTTGAGAATTTTAAAATAGCTTTATATAATGCATTTGTCAGCCTGGTGATTAGAGACACAACTCAATTCCAACAGGTGCAGTGTACTGTATTGGGACAAAGCTGTGGATCCTTTATTGCTCTAATCCAAATGTTAGCACATTTTGGCACTGTCAGGACCAAAGTTTAACCTTGCTTTTGTTCATCCATTTCAGTGTTTTACGTGCTCTACCTGCCGGAACCGCCTGGTCCCCGGAGACAGGTTTCACTATATCAATGGCAGTTTATTCTGTGAACATGATAGACCTACAGCTCTCATCAATGGCCATTTGAATTCACTTCAGAGCAATCCACTACTGCCAGACCAGAAGGTGAATACTGAACAATTGCTTATAGCTTTTATTAGAGCTAAGCTGGGAATAACGTATGTCCAGCCTGTACTACCTATCTTTTCAAATGTTGTCACATAACTGAATGTAGTTAACAGGGAAGTCTAAACATAGAAGTATATTGAGTTTGAGAAGTGGCTGCAGCTTAATCTGGATCCCACATAAATGGATTGGGGATTGCAGTGTTTTGTGGCTTGTTTTATGAAACGTTTTGTCAATGTTTAAGCTATTGCAGATGTAGATTAGCTTCTTCCTAAGTACATATACAGAAAGATAACAAATATGTTACCTGTACAGTAGTGGGTTTTTGAACCATCATGTACGCATTAGGAAAGCAAGTTTATTTTGTCCAATAACTTGAGTTGGCTCGATTTCAAGAAATATGTTCTCACTTCCTGTTGGCTCCATTCAGTTATGTGTGTTTCATATCACTTGGCTTTCAGTTCTAATGTATAATATGGTTTACTTGTAGTGGCAGAGTAGGAAACAATTTTGATCAAGAGTTGTCTTGTGTCTATGCTGAAACTGGACAATTTTTACATCTATTTTACTCTCCCTAATAAGTCCCATAGTTGCTATGGAAGTGAGTGGATTTTGATGACTGCTATGCCTAATTTATAATAATTACTGTCAACCTTCAGTTAAGGGACCGTTCATTCCACACTGATCCAGAAAACACTGAATGCACAAGTCTTGCACATAATTTTATTCGCATCATATTTCATACTGATTATGTATTGATGACATTGATTCATTTACTCTTTACAGCGCCACTTGCATGGATATTAAATCTTATTGACCACAGATGAATTTTAATTTCAAATTGGTGATGGATTTTTCCATCAGCTCTGATAGTATATTTGACTTTTTCATCATTAACCCAGGCAATCACACAGCACTGAGTTATTGCATTGAAACAAAGTGCACACTTCACTTGGTAATTCTTTATGGATTTACAATAGGAACTTCATTAATGTCTGTTCTAAGGATGGCAAAAAATAACATTTATCTGTTAGTAGGAATTTTGAAGATAAAGTTTAAAAAAGCAAGCCTTGGGCAGCTCATGAATTTGGCAGCTTCAAAGAGAATATATAAATGTCTGCCATTAGATGGTGAATATGTTCAGAAAACATGAAATTGTCATTTAGTAGTTTTCTGTACTCCAGAATGTTGTTAAATATTGGCAATTACATAATAATGATGAACATACACTCTCACTTATCCAACATTCGCTTATCCAACGTTCTGGATTATCCAATGCATTTTTGTAGTCAATGTTTTCAATACATCATGATATTTTGGTGCTAAATTCGTAAATACAGTAATTACTACGTAGCATTACTGCATATTGAACTACTTTTTCTGTCAAATTTGTTGTATAACATGATGTTTTGGTGCTTAATTTGTAAAATCATAACCTAACTTGATGTTTAGTAGGCTTCTCCTTACTATCTCCTTATTATCCAACATATTAGCTTATCTAACGTTCTGTCAGCCCGTTTATGTTGGATAAGTGAGACTCTACTGTATTTTAAAGCTGAGAGCTCAAATACATGTTCTAAGAAAGTATAGCCTACTGAGTTCATTGGGGCTTGTTCCTAAACAAGAGAGTTTATGATATTCTTTTTGGATCTTAAGACACACAGCCTCAGACTAGCTGGTAAATCTTGCTAGTAAATTGTTTCATTTAAAAGTAGGCAAGATATTTTGTGTTTTTAAGAGTGAAATGGTTCAGCATTTCATTTTATCTACGTATTGTGTATGTGGCTCAAAGCTTAATAAGTTTGCATGTCTTTCTGTGCTTCTGCAAAAGTAGAGTCATGTCAGTAGTTAGGATAGAGATGAGAGAAATGAAAAAAACATGTTGCAATTAGAAAACTGCATCCATCCTATATGTAACTCATTATGATGGAAGGGTACAGTAAGAGCATGTTCTTCTGTGGTGGTTGGAAATTGGTACCATATTTTAAAAGGGAGAAAAACAGAAGGCAACAAAGTGACCCTATCAATGCAGGATACCAGTACAGTACAACATGTAGTTCATAATGCCCATGGATGTGTTTGGGTGAGAATGGTAGTACTGTCATTCAGTAGAGTTACATTGTCTTAAGAAAAAGTGGTTTGTGCCCTCTTCAGTACTGCATATTCTGTGGCTTTTTGTGTATTCATTACTCAGAGAGAAGTGTCAGTAGCACCATTCCTCTTGTACCATGGAAAGTTTGGATTTGCAAGCCATTCAAATAGTGATCACTGTGTACAGGAGCCAACACAAATGCCTCTGGTTTTAATAGATGCAGAAGAAGGCATGATGAAAGCCCTAGTGATATCGCCCTTATCTTATTTGAAAACAATAGGCCATATTCTCCTTTATTTGATTGGTTAATAATCTGAAGTTAGCCAAACAGTCTCTAGACTGAGAATAATGGAGTTGTGTTTCATCAGTTTATCATGTCTTTAAATTGGTATATCATGTGATGGTCAGGAGTTGATATTGGTCAGATGAGTGTAAGGCGCTGGTTCCAGTATTTTTTCTTACGTAACAGAGAAACTCCATAATTTTACGCACCAAAGTAGCACATCTCTTGTAGAGTATCCTCCTTTTTTTTTCTTTTGTTTTGTTTGGACACACATTATGCCTTAGGCTAAGCATTCAGGAGTTATCAGTGTTGTAATTATCTGCTTGCCTAGGGTGAGTAGTAGTTTCTAGAGAAATGGCTAGTCTGACCCTATGTGCATTTTGCTCATCAGATGTGGGTGAATGTTATATACCAAAACATTAATCTCCTGTTCAGAGCTGTTTTCTATTAGGCTTTGTGTGGGAAGATGCTTCTTAAATAGTATCCTTCCGATAAGCAAACTAACAATCACCAGTGACTTGGATATTAAAATAATCATAGTTAAACAACCAAACAAACCCCATGGGGATTGATGGATACTTTTCAGCTGAGGGCTTTCCTTTAAAGCACCTGGTGGTATGCTTGATTCTATTTTTCTCTCTCCTTCATGCTGCCTCTATTCTACAAGGTATACTTTTTCCTTTCATCGGTAGTGATCGGAGTATTCACTTGGCTCTTGCTCCTATACTTTTAAATAAAGCATGAGTTAGATTACGTTTTGCTATTCTCTCTCTTGCACAGAATCTTCTAGTTTACATATCGCTCAACAATTCCCTTGTACTTACATAATTGGTATTGTCTGTGTCCATAGTAGAGGACACTTGATGCTCATTTATTAAATATGCTTGCTGGCTGCTCCCTAATCTTTGTTCTGGACAGACAAATTACCTTTCTCACACTGAGCATCAGCTCTGGGGAATTAAACCTCCAAGCTTCCACCACTTTAATTAGCTTGAATGTGGGGGGTTGCAGTTACTAATAGACCTCAGGCTTTTAGTAACTTACAGAAAGGGTAGAAAAAAACTTCTTAGGAAGCTCAAAATGTCATTTAAAAACCATAAAAATCAAATATATTATTTCATTTTGGTAATTGCAAACAGATTGCATTTTAAAACTGTCGATCGTTTTTACTTTATCCGTGGAAGTTAGGCTTCTCTCTAGCTAGGCATTTTTAATTATCGCAATTCATTAACACATCACAGTGGAGGCACATGTTTGACTTCATATATTACAGAGTTTATGTAACATTAACTAACATAGCAGATGAGGAATCTTAAATGGGAGGAAAATATTCCAAAATGTCTATATTTAGTTTTTGTGCTATGCAGCATGTTAACCAGCATTGCCTGGGGAGGGTATCTTATTTTCTTTAGACAGAATTTTTCCTAATTTAGACGATCACTGTACTTGGTGCTTCAAGGGCAAGGCGTGCCATTTCATCCCCATCCAAAGGAAATGCATCTTGTGCAAAAGAAAAGAAGGGATTGTAGAATTTCCCACCAGACACTCTTTTTTGTAGTTATTTGTGAAAGTGTATCTTGGTGTTGAAACTAGAGAAAATATTTTGTGGTCTATTTTTCCATCTGGATTCTTCAGGGATTTGGATGACTGTTGCAGAAAAACCTTTAATTGAGTCACAGTTGGAAACTAATGTAATAAAATAAGTGAATAAGGAGGAGACGAAAGCAGTCACATTCGGCTCAAGTCAAACGTTTTTAGCTAAGATGCCCATTTTTATTTCTTCCAGGTCTGCTAAAAGGTCAGAGTACTGCAGAATGCGTGCCTTCATCTCAAACTTTGTTCATCACAGATGGATCCCATGTCTCCAGTAGACAAGTCACCTTGTAGCTAGCATCAGTGCCAGCTTCATGCCATTGCACCTTCTTTACTCTTGGTTGCCCTTCCCACATTTATTGGTGTATTACAATGACTGAAAATGAACATTAAGGACTCCATGAATCTGGGCTAATGGGAGACTGTAGAGAAAATGAAAAAAATCCACTGGAGGAGAACAACTTTGGGTGGGAGGGGTGGGGAAAATGACTAATGAAGCTAATTAAAATAAGCTTTCAAGTCTGCTTTCTACCCTCATTAACAATTAGCAGGGCACTGGCCAGAATTTGTACCCTGTGTTTTACCTTAACAACATTCTCTTTGCTCTTTGTATATTTAAGTGTTGTAAGGAAATGTGTTTCAAAACTCAGACATGAGCTAAAGAAAGGATGGGGCTCTTGTGATATTCTATCACAAACACTTTTGTTGTATCTCTGTAAAATACAATGTATGTATGCATGTAAGTGTGTTTTGTCCTAATGTTGCTACTTCCCATGACACAAAAAAGAAAAAAGAAAAAAATCAAGCTCATAGCAGCTACTGTGTAGAAATTTTCACCTACTCCTAATTTGCTGAATGAAGAAGAAAAAAAATCTTTTATTTGTGATACTTTCAGAGACATTTGCTCTAGTATGGTGTATTTAAATAATAAAAACTTAAAATGAAAACATCCTTAATTGAGTTTGGACTTCATGGAAAACGTTTATCAAAGAATGAAAGCTTACATAGCTGTCACTTTTAAGGGTACATTTTAAAACTTCAAAATCTGACTTTCCTGCTCTTTAACAGTTTTATGGGACTAAGGAATGCATTGAACTCTAAATAACGGGTCTCTTTTGGCAGCTGTGTAGAACTGAAAAGCAACATCTAGTCTTTCAAATATTTATTCAGATAACAGCAGTGTTTCATTAGTTAAGCTCTCAGTGAGATTAATCTTGTGCTTTTTTTCACCTAAGTCACCTAAACTTTGTTAACAATAGGAAGTGTGTGTGTGTTTCCTGCCCTGTTCTATACAATCATGTCTATATGAATTGAGAGGCTGGGCTGCTGTACCATTCAGATTTTGAATATCAAAATTTTCCTGGGTTTGAAGACTGGTTTAGAACCTGAGTTTGCAATATAAAACACCATGTTGAGAGAACAACTTCACTTCAGATCCTTCTGTTGCATTATAGTTGATGTAATGATGGTGCAGTTCAATTTCTTCCTTATGCCCTTTGTCTCTAATAATAGGCCGCCTGTGCTTATTGTGTTCTGATGCTGCAAAGGTGTAACATAATGGAAACTTGCTGAAAAGTTTCATTAAATAGTTTGCCAAGGAAAGGAAAGGTGAGATACATGCAAAACCTTCTATTTTATCTAGTTAATCTGAAACACAGCATGATGTATACAGAGAAGGGGAACACAGCATGGTATACAAAATTCAAAGCAAGTACACGGCAGTCAACATACAAACCTAATACAGCTGTGATAATGTGTGCACATTTAGAAAACAATGCACATATATTGAAAATACTAGAAAGAAAATGTAATAGCTGAGGACTGGTAACAGCTATTTTCCCAGAAATGAATGATTCCCAAAAGTGAGTGGAAGAAAATAGAAGGCCTGAAATGTAAATACATTGTTGAGATGAAGCAAGAGCACATCAGACATTGGTAAATGGTGGGGTGGCAAGCTAAGAAACTTCAGTTGTAACTCTTGAGAAGTATTTTCACAGAATATCATGAATTACTTTTGGAAGAAAGCAGAGCAGAAGAATTAGCTCTGAAATATGGGCTTGTTCTTGTACAGGAGGTAAAGCTGGATCCTTTGTGTGACCAAAGAGTGTAATAGTGTAATCAAAGGAGACTCCCAACAGTATCCAGTTTAATACAGAACCAACTTTATTTCCCGGAACAGTGTTCAGTGTCTCCACATAGGAATTATCACTGCTGTTCTAGTAGTGGCAAATGTGATTTTTTCCCCTTTTATTTGAATAACTGACAATTCTAAATATTGGCTGAAAGTCTAAATGAAAGGTATGATATGGATAATTCTGTATCCGGATGAAATTTCACATTGGATTGGAACAGCGCAAGAGTAACAAGAAACTATGTGGTGCCTGCGTTACTTCCTAATCTAATGCAGGATCTTGTGGTGTTCGAGATCAATCTGCCAATTAGATTGTGTTATGTAATTTCTATCTCTCAGGTCTGTTGACAAAGTAAATAGAAATTTGGAGTCTTTAACATTTCTTTTTGAGAAAATACTCATACCAGGAAAATAGTATGTGTCTATTCTTCAGATTCCAGTGTGAATATATCTTTAAAATTAGTGCATATTTCAGTGGTGGAACTGTTTCTTGGAGTATCTTATGGGTTTGTTCAGGTACAATTCTAAACCAAGCTTCGATGTTGCATGAATGAGCCATTAGTATGGCTTCTTTTCTTGCATTTTCCTTGACTTCTAATTTTGTTGCAAATCATAGTTTGACATTACATCTGAACTGGGGAATTGATGGTTTCCAACCCTGGTACATTTTGTTGAAATCATAAATTACAATTGAGAAATTATAGCTTGCACTAAAACTCTGGAAATCTGAATGAAGAAGAGGAAATGGAGTATGAGCCAGCAGCTTCTTTTTGTCCAGCCAAACTGAGTGTATTCTCAACCTAATGAAGCAAACACATTTATGTCAGTGTGTTGCATATATTTACAAGGCTATTTTTTAAAAATGCTATGTGAATATTTCTCATTTTCTGTATATGCAAATGATTCTGGTCCAAATCCAAGGAACAATAAATAAAACACAAAGATGGTTTCAGAGATGAACCTTAACTGGGTTCCACTAAAATATTTTGATCCAGTAGAAGTCTGTTGAGTTACGCTGTCTGATTTCCTTTGAGGAGATTGTCTGAGGCATAGAAGTATAAAGCTTATGTATTAGCACTGTTGTAGACATCCTTTTAAAATTCATTCTTTCCGTATATAAGCACTCATCCTGCGGCTGTTAAAGCTGTACGTGCCAGGTTTACAGTTGTCTAATATAACCTAGAAGTACTAAGATGATGGCTAATAATTTTCAGTAAGTAATATAGTGTGGCATTTAGCGATGAAGAGGCTGAAGTTCATTAAAGTCTTTAAATAAACTATTATATGACTGGTTCTTAAAGCACAGCTACCTATTTAATAGCAAGCTTAAAAGCATTTCTTAAGTTGCAGACCTATAAGATTACAAATGTCACTCATGTTAGCCTAATCCACATGCAAGTGATGAAGCTTTTGCTTTGATGTGCTAAATTGGAGGAGGACTGATGGAGTTATGAATATACAATGGAACATATTTAACTAGTATTCTTGCCTGGGGTAAAACACTTTTGAAACTAGAGGCATAGCAAACAATAAAAAGGGGCTGTAATGGCGAGAAAGTATGAGCCAGTTTGGGAGGGGCACTGGAAGGGCTTGCTCTTATGTGAAGAACTATTTATAATGGTGGCCCTCCTGACCACAACCCCCACCTTAAAGTCTAGGACGAAGAAGGACAACTTCTCTATATCAAGAAGTTACTCTATGCACAAAGATCTCAAGAATCCATGTTATATATATTTTGCTTACAGATGCTTTTGAATGTTTAAAATCTGTAGCTTACAAATATTGAACGGGCAATTGACCTAGTCTGAAATCACCCCCATGAATTAATACAGTGCTCATGTTTGTATTACGTAATATTGATGAATGATTATTACTTTTTGATGAACTAATTTGCAAAAATGCTCTGCTTTGTTAACAGGTAATATCTCTCTAGTTTTTCACCCATTCGATCTACTCATTCCACCATGCACTGGATGATTCAAGCTTTTCCAAATCCAATCCTGGACGCCATGTCAGATGGTCTTTCTTTGTCCTTTATGCTTTTACTTCCAGTGCCTTATAAAATATAAAAGGAGATTATAACTGCAACATATCCTTTTTAAATAGGGAAAGGTTACTCGTGAAAAATATTGTCGACTTAATTTTCATGTGAGAGGGATACTGAGGGATTGGGATTGGATGTAACTATGCAATCCTGAAAATGTAGGGGACTTTGAGCCAGCTTCGTTCACCATCTACATTTCTTTGGACCAGTGACCATTGAGAGGAAATGTTCTTCACCTCTGCTTTAAACATTTAGCTCAGTTACTGTACAGCATTGGTCACATATGTTTGCACAGATGATTTATGTTAAGTAGTTAGGTGAATAGAACTGCTATTTTAATGCTACAAAAAGTTGACTGCTAGCCAGTCAGTTCATATTGATTTGTCATGTAGATTATTTTTAAATGATCTTAAAAAATATACAGTGCTCTGGTACCTGGGAAATATATTATAAAGAGTGCTCTCATAATAAAGATGAGAAGTGAGATTGTGGCATTGTGTATATTTCTTTGTGCCAAATATTTTGGTGTAAAACTCTTTTGGCTTGGCATTGTGGTTTGCTCCCCGTGCCTTGACGTTGTAGAACATAACATTCTGGATTCCCATTGTCTTCTTTTCTTTCAGGTGCATGCCTTCATTGTTAGTCCGACTAAGCCACAAGAAAATTTATTACAGCTAAGTGGCAATTTGTTGCCATGAAACTGCAATTAAAGTATTACCGAGCAGCCATTTTAGATTAACACACGTTCAGAGCCTAGGCAAGCACTGAGCAGCTCGTGTTATCTTTGCAGAATCTGAGCTCTGCAAAACAGTAAAAGCGTGACACGTTCACCTATGTCTTTTGTCAAGCTAAAGAATTTGAGCTCTCAGTGGAGCACAATGATCTCATTGCAAACCTATGAAGAGCAAAGACAAGTCTGGGCTGATTTTTTGCAAGTTCAACCTGCAGTGCATAAAGTTATTACCATGTTTGGGTGACAGTGGGGAGGGGGGTGGCTTTGCTTGACTCGGCCAAGGATGCTTTCTGGAGAGAATGCTTTTGACTTCAGAACGGCTGTAAAAATGGGCTGCAAGCTGTGGGCTCTGATGCCAGTAATGTGCTACAGGTCTTGACTTGTTGCAGCTTTGAGAAGAGCACTCTTTTGCTCCTTTTAATCACAATTAAATGGAAGACTAGAAGAGAGCTGATCCATAACATTGTCCTGAGAACCTTTCATGTGCTTTGGAAATGTGTATTTTTTTCTTAATGTAAAGCATTAACTTTGTCTTCTTCTAGTGTGATCTGTAGAAAGCTAGGGAGATTCAATGGAATCCTAAGTACACTGTTTCAGCAACAAATTCCACTGAAGGGAGATGCTTCCAGGTAGGCAGGCAAAATTGTAATATAAAGGACCTTAAAACTGCAATGTGGGAATCCTAAACTTTAGACTTAGGGTCACCTGAAGTCTGAAATGACTTGAAGGTACACAGTAACAACAATCCTAATTCAGACTCTCTCCTCGGCCAAAAGCAGACCCACACTTCCCATTGAAATACTGGTAAGTTTGTGTTGGTTAACATTGTTCTTCATTTGAAATATTGTATTGCTCTTTCTTTTCTTTTTTTGCACTACAGATAAAATGTGTATAGTGTGCATTGGAGCCCCTGATGGCACAGCGGGTTAAACTGCTGAGCTGCTGAACTTGCTGACCAAAAGGTTGGTAGTTCGAATCCGGGAAGTGGGGTGAGCTCCCGCTGTTATCCCCAGCTTCTGCCAACCTAGCAGTTCGAAAACATGCAAATGTGAGTAGATCAATAGGAACCCCTCCAGTGGGATGGTAATGGCGTTCCATGCAGTCCTGCGATCAGATGAACTTGGAGGTGTCTACGGACAATGCTAGCTCTTCGGCTTAGAAATGGCACCAACCCTCAGAGTCGGACACGACTAGACTTAATGTCAGGGGAAATCTTTACCTTTTTGTGTGCATAGAAATTGGTTTAGTTTTTTTTTTCAAACTAAAGTCTGCCCCCCAAACAGTCAGAAGGACCATGAACTGGCCCTCTGCTTAAAAAGTTTGAGGTCTCCTACCCTAGGTGGTGTTGAATGCTAGGAATTGCAAAGTCAGTGGTGATGAATGCTCGGAGTTGCAATTCAACAACATTTGTAGGGCTGCACATTTCCTACTTTGTCTGAGGCCACGGATCAGAAACGTATGGCATTCTAGATGTGTTGGATCTCAATTCCCATAAGCTGTAGACCCTTCTTGAACTTTGTCCACTCATGATCCTTTTTCACCCGAAAATTTTTCACATGATTCCAGGTATATTAAAAGGGTAAACAGATCAAACATTAATTGATAATAAATCAGCATTTGCAAGACTTACTCAATAGGCTGAATTTCCTTTTTATTCAGTAGAGCTAAAGCAATTTCCGCAGAATTCACTGCCAACACAGCACATTGTGTAAATGTCTTGGTGGTGTTCAGAAACCTTTTACTCAATGTTTGTGACCTCAACATTGACATAAGGGGACCCCATTTGGGGTCCGGACCCACAATGCTCAATGCAATATGACCCTAGTTAGGGATAATGGGTGTTGGTGTTCAGCAGCATCTGCAAAGGCTGTGGGAATTCTCCATGCCAGTTTAGGTATTTCATTTTCTAGGAAAGATATTGGTGAAACCACTGAAGTGTGCCTAAACATTCTGTCATGCCCTACTATCAAACAATTGTCTGTTGGATTTAGAACAATTACTATAAATTACAATTCTTAGAACAGACTGAAACACGAATAGCTTTTGCACTGTGAACCTTAGTGATCACCTTGCTGTGTCTTTTGTATGGAATGTTATTGTGTAAGTCCTCCCCCCCCCTCCAGAATTTCTACAGCTAAAAATGCTTTGTATTTGAAAAACTTAAGATAACATGCTCAGCAATTAGTCTCAGAAATGGAATCTGAATGGTAAGAAAATGAAAGCAGGCTTCATTGGATATACCAGTAATATACTACAGCTGCCTGTTAATATGTGGTGCCATTTGCTCACAGGAAGATGAATTCAAAAACAACTTAGAAAATGCATACACACATACACATTTAACAAGCCTTGTTAAATATTGTAGTCTTGTTTTCTAATGCAAGACATAACATTGATACGCAAACATATTTAGTAGGAAGTGTGTTACATCTTTTTATTTTCTCTTTATGTGTGTCCACAAACTCTCCTTCACACAAACTTTGAGGGCAAGATTTGTGGGCAACCTCTGATAGCATCTAGTACTGCTTTAATGCATCAAGTAATTTGGGTCACACAGGTTGTCTGGATAATTAAGGTTATCATTTTGCTGTGCAAAATTTTAATGAATTTCAGGGCACCAGCTTAGTAAAATGACTCACAGAAAGGTGACAAAGTGATTTACAAAATAAACAGAAGCATTAGAGGAACAAAATCCTCTTTGGTACAGTGATTTAATTGGACTGATGGGACTTAGGGACAAACACTGGCCTAGTGGGCATACAAGAAGCAGTAAAGGGATCCTGAAGTGTGATCTGATCTCTAGATCTCTCTAGGTCCTTGGAGCAGAAGAATCTGCTCAGAGGGATACCAAAATTGGGAGTCAATAAACCATGTTTAGGCTGCACATATATAACATTTCTCCTAACAAAGAAGGGGAATTGTGTGGGAGAACAGAAATGGAACAGAGGAAGACCAAGCCTTTAAATGACAAGTCTTCCTAGGCAGCACATGAACCGCCAGTTCTCTGTTATCAGCTGTAGAACGCAAAAGCACACAAAAGGCAAGGTTGTTTTCTTGGGATTCAGTTGCTGTTTTGTGGACAATATGCCATGTATAAAGTCTGGATTTCACCCAAGCAATTAAGGACGTAAAAGTTCTTGGCTGTAGAAAAATCTCACAGTAGTGAAGACCCCAAACTGGCATTGGTTCCATGTCTTACACTTGAATACAAAGTTGACTAAAGCTTTGATTAAATAAACAATAGTGATCTATTAGAAAATACCAAAAAGGTCCCAAGCTGTTAAAACTAAGTTGCCTCTTGAGATACAACTGCTTTTAAAAAAAGAAAACCTAATCCTTTTCTGACCCTGCAGGAGAAGATCATGAGATATCATGAGATGATGCGACTTATTAGAAAAGACCATAATGCTTGGTAAAGAAGAAGAGCATATTACTGGTGAATTTATTTAATCCATGAAGCCATGGTCTCAAGTTTGCAAGTTCTAATAACACTTTAGATAACAGCAACTTGGAGGTCTCTCACTCATAGGGTTCTGTAAATTGAGATCGATTTGACAACAATAATTAAGTAGATTGACTGAATGTGACAGAACTAGCTAGTCATTTGTATACATAGTATCTTGCAGTATTATAATTCTTTTTTCATTAGTAAGTCGCTTCTGAAGGCTTGGGAAAAAATACCCTTGCAAATGTACACAATTCATGTTTGTTGTGTTAAGGGGAGAGTATTTACATGGGTATTTAAATGAAACAGATCATACCTTTAATTGCATCCAGAAAGAAAGCAGAACTGTTTATCTCATTCCCTCACCATCATTTTCTGTTTAATTGCCATGGCTCAAAAAGTTGTTGAAAATTGGTAGCTTAGTTGCTGAATCCCACTTGATGGTGTGTTTTATTGAAAAATAATAGTATTATAATCCCACCCTCAGTTGTGACTGAAGAAGGGAAACTGTCATGCCTATTACAAGTTGCATTTAACATCATTATTCCCCATTAAGCATGCTATGAAGATAATAATCTAATGCAAAAGCTGGGTTGGACACACCACTTAGGGTTCTGGAGTGATTGGGTGGTTGTGCCAAAGAGAGAGCAACGCTGGAGACTCATCTGGGTCCAGCACCTTTGAGAGCTTGAATAAACACCAAGACACTTGGAGAGCTGTACATTGCCGATCTGACCAGAATCTATACCCTGGTCTTTGGACACAGCAATCTTCTGCCTTTTTTTTTTTTAGCTGTGCTTCAATTCTCTGACAAAAAGGATGCCAGGAAAAATCTGATATTTGGTGTCTTTGGCATAGTCTGACAGAGAGAAACCTTGAGCAAAAAACAAGTCTGGAAAAGTATATTGCTCAGCCAATTTTTCCTGGTGGCAAATCAGAAAACAATGTATTGTAGGGCAAAGGGAGGAGTCATGCTTGTTTAATAATAGTCTTAACTGTTCTGGTCATACCCTTCCATCTATCTAGAGGGGGATCCACACCCCAAAGTTAGAACAATTGGTATGCAATTTCAGAGGTACTCTGAATTCTCTGCTAGAGAGCTCTAGGACCTCTCCACACGGGCTTATTTTTGGTGGAGGCAATGGGCTTTTGCAAGTTTGGTCAAAGAGTCTGACGCCGCCCATCACATCCGAGAGAAGTACTTCTGGGGAGCCTCCATGACTGAACTGAAAAAAAACAAAAACCCTGCCACCACCAAAAATAAGTTGGCATCGAAAGACAGAAGGCTTCCAGTCTTTCTCTTGAAATTAATGGAAAGAGCCATCTTCTTCATGCTTTTCCCTGTGTGATGAGATAGGGGGAACGTTGGGATGACACGGGGTGACAGGTCCACACACCCACTGGCTGGGCACCACTGGAATTGCTGTGATCCATGGCAATCCACAGTGATTCTGGCAGCACATGTGACAAGGTCCCTAGAGGAGGGCACCTGATCCAACTAGAGTTTTCATGATTCCATAGGATGAAGTAATGGCAGTTTAAATGTGCAGTGTGTCATGTCTTTCTTCCACGGGGGGAACACATTTAAGGGAGCAGGGCTGGAGATAGTTTTAGGAAATTACTCAAATCCGACCATTTATCCATCTAGCCCAGTGGTTCTCAACCTGTGGGCCCCCAGATATTTTGGCCTTCAACTCCCAGAAATCCTAACAGCTTGTAAACTGGCTGGGATTTATGGGAGTTGTAGGCCAAAACACTTGGGGACCCACAGGTTAAGAACCACTGATCTAGCCTATGCAGTCTCTTCCAACTGGCTAGTATCTCTTCCAGGTCTCAAATGGAGAAGGACCTTTCCAAACACTGGCTTCTCAATCATTTTAAACCAAAAGTAAACAATGTTCAGCCCTGGGGCCTCCTGCATTACACCCCATGGTTTTCTTAGGAGCCCTGACCAGACTTCAGATAGCTGTTTTACTGCAAAAGGGGAGAACGGGGGCCCTTTTCTGTCCTAGAAGAATAAAAGTCTGTGGGGAAAAAATGTGTGTATGTAATTATTTTAAAATTAAATTTTAAAATACAAAATATAAAATAAATAGAAAAGAAAGCACATAAAAGTGAGATAGATGGTTGACAGTGAAGATAGGTTCAAAGATACTGAACGTATTTTCCTCTTTTATATTACAATTACAATTACGAAATAAATCCAATAATAGTTTAGAGATTATCTGTATGATTATGTTATAATTTGTATTTGATCTCTGTTACGTTGTTTGAGAAAGGACCTTGACAGATATTGAATACCTTTCTGGTTGGTATATAAAATAAAATAATTTACTAATCTAAGCTGATTTTGTTAATTTTTCTGCCACAGAGATTTTCCATAGCACTATTTACCAAGAATGTAATGCTAACAATCCTGCAGTTTTCCAACATTTTGTTACTGTATGAACTGTGATCTGCGTAAACACTATTAATCCCTAAGATGTCACTTTTTATTTTGTTCCTCCCAATTTTTTTAAATAAAGCTAATGCTGCTGTATAATTTGATGTGAAGGAGATTAGATAATTCAATAACAATCACAACAATTTATTTATTTTTATTTGATCTATATCCCAACTTTCTCCCATGCTTGAGATGCAAGACGGCTTCCAACATAATTAAAAGAGCTCCCATAAAAATACAATAAGTTATACATATAAAAATATTAAATTAGTTATAGTGCTCAAACATCAGCGTGTTAAAATACCACAGTAATAACAGACAAGTCATAAAGTATTTAAAAAATACTAACACATCCACAAGCAATTATTTGCTGAAAGGTTATATGAAAAGGCAGGTCTTTGTCTGCTGGAAGAAGAGCAACAAACAAGACCTATTTTGGAAGTGAATTTCATAATCTGGGAGAGGCCACGAAAAAATTCCTGCCTTGCTTCTATACATCTAAAAGTGATGAGACTCAGATAGGAGCCTCTCTTGTAGATTTCAAAGCCCAAGAAGCTTTCTATGGGAGAATGGTTGTACATAGATTTTAACTAATTACCAGAACTTTGAATTATGCTTTTGAAAAAGACCACTAGCCAGTGGAGCTATTGTAACAAGGAATTTAGGGCTTATCTACATGGACCAAAAAAGTCACAATGACCTTGACCCTGACACATGACATTCATGACAATTTGTTTGCTATGCATCTCTTTGGATTTTAAAATATTTCAAAAAAAATATTGCCCTTTACCTCAAGATTTTACAGAAAATCTGGACTTTTGGGTGTATGATCATCTCTCCAAGTGGCATCACTTTGCTAAGGAGCCGTGGTGACACAGTGGGTTAAACATTTGTGCCAGCAGGACTGCTGACCTGAAAGTTGGGTTGCTGACCTGAAGGTTGCCGGTTTGAATTCGTGAGACGGGGTGAGCTCCCATCTGTCAGCTCTAGCTTGTGAGGACATGAGAGAAGCCTCCTAGGAGTATGGTAACACATCCTGGCGTCCCCTGGGCAACTTCTCTGTAGACGTCCAATTTTCTCATACCAGAAGCGACTTTCAAGTTGCTTCTGACACAATTTTTAAAAATCACTGTGCTGTCTTGATGGGGGAAGAGTTCATGGTGGGCAGAGCTGGCTGTTGGAAGGTCATCATTCCCACCAATAGCGTTGTCTTGGGTTGAATTTTAATTGTTTTTTAAGAAGGTTTTTATGTATAAATATTAGCATTATCACACCTCCACTCAATTTGCATACATGACAGGAAAAAGAAGCAAAGCACCCACAGCCATGTGGCCTAAAATAATGAAAGGTGGACTGTCCATGGATGGGTTTGCCAGGGGGAAATGTGTGGCTTGTTATGGTGATTTCACTGTGATGCGTATGGTATGTGTGGCATTAATGGAATCACTGTAGGGCCAAGGCAGACTCAGAAAATGCAGTGCTAAACAGAATTGTTCGTCAATGTACACAAACCCTTATATGTTACTTGTAATCAACCCAACTCTACAGTTGGCTGCAACATTTTGGACCAGTTGCTTTTCAGAACATTCTTCAAAGGCAGCCCCAAACAGAGCACATTACAGTAATCCAAAGAGAATGTGAGAAAACCATGCATCCCTCTGATGAGATCTGCTGTCTCTAGGAAGGGGCATGCTGGCATTCCCAGCCACTGCTAAAACATGGGAACTCAAGTTCAAGGCTGATATTCAAGACATAAAAGTAAAGGTAAAGGTTTTCCCCTGACATTAAATCTAGACGTGTCTGACTCAGGGAGTGGGTGGTCATCTCCATTTCTAAGCCGAAGAGCTGGCATTGTCCATAGGTCATGTGGCCGGCATGACTGCATGGAGTGCCGTTACCTTCCCGCTGGAGCGGTACCTATTGATCTACTCACATTTGTATGTTTTCGAACTGCTAGGTTGGCAGAAGCTGGGGCCGGATTCGAACCACTGACCTTTTGGTCAACAACTTCGGCAACTCAGTGGTTGAATCCACTGTGTGACTGGGGACTCCATTAGAGATATACATGATCTAAATAACACTGATACCAAACTTAGAACAATAGCTATAGCATGGGTGGAAGGATTCATGCATTGAAGCCAAGTTGCTGATCACTAGAATTTCTAGCATGAAAGCAATGATTTCAGCCATTGATTGTGCTGTAAAATGTAATACAGTAGAGTCTCACTTATCCAAGCTAAACGGGCTGGCAGAAGTTTGGATAAGCGAATATCTTGGATAATAAGGAAGGATCAAGGAAAAGCCTATTAAACATCAAATTAGGTTATGATTTTACAAATTAAGCACCAAAACATCATGTTTTACAACAAATTTGACAGAAAAAGCAGTTCAATATGCAGTAATGTTATGTTGTAATTACTGTATTTACGAATTTAGCACCAAAATATCACAATATATTGAAAACATTGACTACAAAAATCCAGAAACTTGGATAATCCAGAACCTTGGATAAACGAGGCTTGGATAAGTGAGACTCTACTGTGCAAAGTTTCAGGGTTACTGAGAACAGAGAGAAGACTCAGGGAGGAAAGGTAGATGGAAACTATCTTCTGTGGCTTATATAATAAATTTGGTATTGCCAAATGAACACTGAGGTCTCATTCTTGTCAATGCCTGGATGGAGGCATGTGTAGGTTTCTTTACTTGTAAATTTTCAGTTGATTTGTATGATTTAGCCAACCACAGCAAGAGGAAATAAAGAAAGAGATGGCATGAACGGTGTATAAAACAGAGGTGTGTGTTGTTTAGGCAACACCGCCACCAAGCCCGACTTGATCCAGGCTGTGCTTGCCGAGGAGAATAATTAAAGCAAACACAATTTATCACTTCTTAGACTAAATATATTTTCATTTGGTCTGCACGTGAATGTGTATATATCACTCAGCCTATATATATTTAGAATATGTGATACGACATTACAGCAAGCGATAAATCCTGCATGCTTACTATATCTGTGTTATTTGCTGCAACATTAAGCTCAGTAAGAATTTTATATGTATCTTGTTCCAAAGCGAAATATATTGAAGAATTGATGCACAGTTATAAACAAGTGCATAACTTTCCTGCACGGTGTAGGGGCGATGGCAGCTTGCATGGAAGAGATTTTTTTTTGGAAACAATTATAAGCATTCAGTGGAATAAATCATTTTAATGGTGTATTTTTAAAATAAAAAATCCCTAAAACAGGTAAAATGTGTATGTGATCTACGGGATAGATCTCCTTTTCTTTTCTTTCCAAGACCTAGGCTGTATTGCATGGGCCTTTATTTGGGAGTATTGTACTTACTTCTGAGTAAACATGCCTAAGATCAAGCTGTTAATAGTTGTTAATGGCTGGAAAAAGAAATGCAACCCTGTGCTGTGAATTCAGAGGAAGGCATCCCAGCTTCGCTTTCATTTAAGTGGCTTTTGTGGATTATCTTATTTCATTACTTTCAATGAAATGATGCCTGGGCTGCCAATTCAGTATGCTGATGTGGTACATAGCAAAAGCTCAAGATGTGCTCTTAAATACTCTAAGCTTATGCAAGGCCTTGACATGAGGAGGTTTTAGCATCAGCACTGTTGGCAGTTGTGAAGAACTGATACGATACCAACGCTTTACAGGTAAAGCAAGGAGATCCAGTGTGAAATTGAAATAGCAGGGGCAAGACCAGTGTACAACTTTTTTATTGATGAAGTTCAGGGGGAGAAAAAGAGATATTTTAGGCCAGATGTATTAATCCTGTAATAACTTGAAATATAATCAGTCAGCTACTGCAGAGGGATATGAAGAGGGAGGTGGGGAGGTACAGATTTCAGGTTCGAGTGTTCAAGCTTTCCCAGTTCATTAAAAAGTGAATCAATCAGGCAGACAAACACAAGGCTTGATATCCAAAGGGCTGGAAATTCTAAATAGGACTCAGACATTATTTAAAAGTTGCAGATGGTCCTTTTTTTTCCACCGTGAGGGCGGTATAACTCGACAAGCATCGATTCCTCCGGGTGATTGTTTTTCACCTTTTTAGAGCTAGTAAAATGTGTTATAAATATGAAAGGAGAGAGAGATTTGGCTGGAAATTGAGAATTTAAAAGCCTTTGCTGTGGGCCATATAAAGGTGCTAGGTAATATATGTCTAAACAAAATGCGTACAGACAAAAGTTTTGTTTTATGTTTCCTGGAATGGGGACCCCCTCCTTTCCCCCTTTTCTGGCAGGCAGAAAGGCAGAAGGTCTCTGCCTACAGGACCTCCACTCCCCCCTTCTCCTCCACTCTTTTTGCAGGCAGCTGGCAATGGTAATTAACTCATTACTATTAATTTTTGCCAACTCTTGTTGGATAAGTGATGTTATTTTTTCCAACTTAATTTTTAAAAAATGGAAATAACTCATATTTCAGCTTGGCAAATGCTGGGTGCCGCTCACAAAACGAATGCATAAAAAAGCAGAAGCACAGGCTCCTAAAGCTGGAGATCCTAACATCTAGAGAGAATTTGATCCTTTTCAAAAATTAATTGCAGGATGACATTAGGGTTGAACAGTATGAGGATAATTAACTTACAAGTATGTGGAGGGAAATTCTCAGTTCAGCAAAGTAGAAAAGAGATGAAGAAGTCATGAAGTGTATTTGAGGTTTAGCAGTGGTTTCTGGTAGCTTCCATATCTGGGCACAGTGAAACACTTCGGCGTTTAGTCTGAACTTTAAAGGGGTCATCAAAACCTCTGAACCCTGTGTTTATGAAGTTTATTTAGTTTAACCCTCGGTTCTGGTTGTTTATAGACTTTATATTTTTAGGTGCAAAGATTACTGCAGTGGCAGATTGCATCCAGGAAATCAGAAAACGTTTACTTTTTTGGGGGAGAGCAATGACCAACCTCGATAAAATAGTGAAGAGTAGAGACATCACACTGGCAACGAAGCTCCGCATAGTTAAAGCAATGGTATTCCCTGTAGTAACCTATGGATGCGAGAGCTGGACCATGAGGAAGGCTGAGCGAAGGAAGACAGACACTTTTGAACTGTGCTGTTGGAGGAAAATTCTGAGAGTGCTTTGGACTGCAAGAAGATCCAACCAGTCCACACTCCAGGAAAGAAAGCCTGACTGCTCACTGGAGGAAAGGATATTAGAGGTAAAGATGAAGTACTTTGGCCACATAATGAGAAGACAGGAAAGCTTGGAGAAAAGAATGATGCTGGGGAAAATGGAAGGAAAAAGGAAGAGGGGCCAACAAGAGCAAGATGGATGGATGCTGTCCTTGAAGTGATTGGCTTGATCTTGAAGGAGCTGGGGGTGGTCACGGCCGACAGGGAGCTCTGAGTTGGGCTGGTCCATGAGGTCACAAAGAGTCGGAAGCGACTGAATGAATAAACAACAACTGGTTGTTTATAGGTTTATTGAGTCTATTTAGTATATGCTTTGCCTTGAGTGCTGTTTATTTGTTTTTTTGGCATTGAATACTTGCCATTTTTGTTTATCTTGTGAACTGCCCTGAGTCCCTTTGGGGAGAGAGGGTGGTCTATAAATAAAGATGATGATGATGATTATTGATTATTATTGACACAATGACATAGTCTGACACAGCAAACAAGATAGATATGCTGGATTTCGTATCACAAAATCACAAGTCGAACAATTCCCAAACGTTTAGGACTGTGTGATGTATTTTCAGATGATGTGTGCAGATCCCAGTAGGGTGGCCTTTTGCAGTTGGCAGATCATAATTTTGTCAATGTCTATTGTTTCCAAATGCCGGCAGAGTTGTTTTAACATGGCACCCAGTGTTCCGGTCACCACCGGGACCACCTGTACTGGTTTCTGCCAGAGTCTTTAAAGTTCAATCTTGAGGTCCTGATAGCGGCTGAGGTATTCCTGTTGTTTTTCATCAATGCGACTGTCACCTGGAATGGCGACATCAATAATCCAAACCTTTTTCTTTTCTACAACTGTGATGTCTGGTGTGTTGTGTTCCAGAACTTTGTCAGTCTGGATTCGAAAGTCCCACAGTATCTTTGCGTGTTCATTTTTTCACCACCTTTGCACCCCCCCATAGGTGCCACCTTGTCATGGTGGTGGGGGCTTAACTGCTCCAATGATGACTGAGGGCTGTGCTGGCGGTAGTGTAACTACCGGAAGGTCCAACCAAGCCAGAGAGGTCTCAGCTGAGGAGTGGAACTAAGAGAACCTAACCCATTAGCATTATGGAGAATCAAACCAAAACGAAGTCTATACTGGCTCAGATGTCGCCCAGGATAAAAAGGACCGCGGTGAATGCTACCGATTCTAGACATCCATCAACAAGTGGGCTACAGAATCAAAATACAAATGAAAAGTAACAGAGGCGGCAGAAAACTGCATTATTATTATTATTATTATTATTATTATTATTATTATTATTATTATTATTTTGGAAGCTGCCAAATTAAATCCTTTTCTCATGATCTGTCCACATGTATAGTGGAAGAAACAGGGGTAGAGAGACTGCCCAACACTGAAATCTCCATTTGCTTATACTCACAAGCAGAATGCATCTGTTGTACATGGATCTGGCTCATTTCCAACTTCCACTGTGTGTCAGATGGACTTAAGGGACTGAGAAGGCCCCTTCTACATTGCCATATAAAATCCAGATTATCTGCTTTGAACTTGATTATATGGCAATGCAGACTCATAACAGCACTCCATGCAGTCATGCTCACCACGTGATCTTCGAGATGTCTATGAACAAAGCTGGCTCTTCGGCTTAGAAATGGAGATGAGCACCAACCCCCAGAGTCATACACAACTAGACTTAATGTCAAGGGGAAACCTTTATCTTTTACAGACTCATATAATCCAGTTCAAAAGCAGATAATGTGGATTACCTGCTATGATAGTCTGGATTATATGGCAGTGTAGAAGGGTCCTGATATATTATTCTAGTTCTAGTGTGAACTTCTGAACATGTTCTGATCAAGTCAAGCCAACTGAACTTGAATGATATTTTTATAAGCCTAGGACCTAGTTGAATATAAGAGCTAAGAAGGAAGTACAGTAGTTATTATTAGATAGGGGAATCCTGTGTTACAAAGTTTCTCCTCTCTTTGATGATTTTGCATTAATTGCTTTGAGTGGCCCTCTATTCAGGAAGCATTGTTATTCTCTTGCTTGACCTCCTCAATACATCAGCATGTAGAAAAAACTAATGGGTTATGTAGCAGCATTATGTCTTCACACGTATTTTGCCTAATTGGTTCGCATCACCTGGAAAGAATTATCCTTACCTGGGTTTAACCTCTTTTGTGACATCATGTCTTAATCCAATCTGACTATCTACAAAGCATAATGATAACATCATTTTCTTTGCTATGAGAAACTCTCGGTGTCTTCCTGTATCCGTGAAGTATCTACAGATATCACTTGATGAGACAATGGACATCTATTATTTATTCGTATTATTATTTTTGAAAACCTAAATATTCCACATCCAATCTAAACTTGGAAATTAAGCAGAATCAGCTCGCTACACCAAGTACTTGGATGGGAGTCTGACAATGAACACCACGTGCTGTAGGCTACATTTCAGAGGAAGGCACTAGCAAAACCAGCTCCGACTATTCCTTGCCTTGAAAAACCCTATGATGTTCATGAAGTTTTCATAGGTTACCAGGCAACTTGAAGGAACACACACACACACACACACACCTCTTTTGGGGTGGTCTTTCTATAGCAAGTCTACATATTCATTAGCTATATTTACATATATGCTGGTTAGATGTTGAGCAGAATAGCTCTGTACTTACTACAGATCCCAATCTGTAATCCTTATTCATGCTAAATACTTCCTTACACTATGAGTTCAACAGGTATTTCTTGCAGAGTAATACCCTGAAGCATGTTGTAGGCTATATTTCAGAGGAAGGAATTTGCAAAACCACCTCGGAGAGTTGTCAAAGGCTTTCATGCCTGGAATCACTGGGTTGCTGTGAGTTTTCTGGGCTGTATGGCCATGTTCCAGAAGCATTCTCTCCTGTCATTTTGCATCTATAGATGTAGGTGAAACGTCAAGAGAGAATGCTTCTGGAACATGGTCATACAGCCCAGAAAACTCACAGCAACCCAACTTGGAGTATTTCTTGCCTAAGAAAACCCTTTGAAATTCATGGCAGTGTCATATGTCGACAGGTAACTTGCAAGGGAAGTGCGCTCATGTTTGCGCTGATCTACTAGTTTAAGATATGTGTGTGAGTCTATACAATCTCTCCCTCTCCCTCTGTGATCACATTTTTCTTCTCATTGTCTTAAAAGACAAATCTTGGGCTAGAGAATACATTTTAATCCTCCTTGACCTGCTTTGCTGTATGTTATTTTGGACTAATGAAAGCTTATTTTGAATATACTTATCTTGGCGGGTGAACTTTCTGACAAGAGATCGGAATAATCTCCACAAAGAGTAAATTAAACTTCTTTTCTGAGGTCCTGTTTAAATCCACAATAGAGAGGAGCCAAGGTTGACCTTGTACCAGGCTTTGTGCTGCACCTTTCCCTGTGTGTTGCAGTGTGTGTTCTGCGTTCCAGCATCTGAGCTACGCAAAAACGCTGTAAAGAAGATGTCAAACCCTTTATGGCGAGAAGCTTTTAAAAAGATTTTTCCATTATGCTAGTGAGACGTTTCAATTATTGCTTTGTCAATTTAAACATCATGTTAAGGCCTGCTTCTAATGGAAATTGTACTCCAGGGGTGGGGGTTCTGTGGCCCTCCACGTGTTGGTCTCCAACTCCCAGCAACCATGGCCAGCACGGCCAATGGGGAAGAATGCTGGGAACTGCAGTTCCGCAACAGCTCAAGTGCTGTATGATTCATGTCTCTGCTCTATTTTAGTAATTAATTTATTTTATTGGATTTATACCATGCTTTTTATTATTTTGGGTTCAGATCCGGAACACTCAATCTCATAAACAAATTAAATTACATTAAATTTAAGGTCAGTGTTGCCTACGTTAACTTGCAATGACCCTCCAGAGTTTAAGGCAGGACTTTCCCCCAGCCCTAACTGGAGATAGGAAAAAGCTGAAACTTGAAATTTGTGAAATAGCTATAGAAAAATGTCTACAGGTTGAGCATTCCTTATTCAGATTTCTAAAATTTGAAATATTTCAAAATTCAAAATTGTCCATATTTATTTATTTATTTACAATATTTATACCCCACCCTTCTCACCCCGAAGGGGACTCAGAGCAGATTACAGAACACACATATGGAAAACATTCAATGCTGATTTTACAATTAGCAAGGACAGACAACACAAACGCAGATTAAGGAAGTTTTTCCCATCTTATTTCTGGCATCTTGGAGGCTGTGCTCGACTCCGGCTGGAGGGGGAGTCGAGCACCATCTTCCATGCCATGGAGCTTTCCTCCGATCAATGTCCCTAAGGGCACCTTTATTACCTCCCCACTAAAAGTGGTACCTATTTATCTACTCACATTTCTGCTTTCAAACTGCTAGGTGGGCAGATGAGCTGGGGCTTAACGGCAGGTGCTCACCCCGCCCTGGGCTCGAACTACCGACCTTTCAATCAGCAGGGTTTAGCCTGCTGTGCTAAGCCTGGCCCCCACATGGGAGATAATGAAAAAATAGTATCTTCCACTGCACCTGCAAGTAGCAGGGGAAAGTAGCTTAGGAAATTCAGACCAAGTTGTGTAGCACACACAGCTGTTCTCTCCAGTAGAGAGAGGTGAAGGTCTGAGCAGACCCTCCACACTCTGCCTATAGTGCCTGTGTGATTTTGGTGCTATTCTAAAATGACCTCTCACATCCATAGCTGAAGACTGTTTGTTTGTATTCTATGCTGCCAGGTGCCTTTTTTCTAGCCATTGGAACAGCATGAGTATTCTAAGACACCAAATCAGCTCAGCTGATCAATGCCAGAGGCTTCATCATTGCTACCATCTCTACAAAATCCCTTAGCACAGTAGAATATAGATGGCTCTATTTACATATATTAACACACTGATCTTATGGATATGTGTAGCTGGGACGGTACATGGAGTGGGCCAGACTAAATTAGCTAAGATGGATTCCCTATTTGGCAACTACTCTATGTTTATTTTGCCAAACTGGCTGTCAGTTGGATTCATGTTGTTAAAAAGTTGGTACGATTAGTTTTTTTATCCTGTCAGAAGCGATTTGAGAACATACTGCAAGTCACTTCTGGTGTTAGAGAATTGACCGTCTACAGAGACGTTGCCCAGGGGACACCCAGATGTGTTACCATCCTGCTGGGAGGTTTCTCTCATGTCCCCACAAGCTAGAGCTGACAGATGGGAGCTCACCCCGTCTCCAGCAGATTTGAACCGGCAACCTTTAAGTCAGCAACCCAACCTTCAGGTCAGTAGTTCAGCCGGCACAAGGGTTTAACCCATTGCGCCACCACAGCTCCTGGTACCGATGTTGATACTTATAAACAGGGTTGCAACCTGATTAAAGAAACATTAATTGCTTAATCACATGAGTTTACTTTATCAATATGCAAAGCGATGAAAACAGTATTTCTGAAACCGAAACATACTTCCATTGTTTCTGAATGATTCATATATGTGTCATAGTGAGTAACGTCTAAGAAGAGGCAAGCATTCCCTCTTCTAAGATGATGCTTGACTGGTGTTAAGAAAACACCGTAGCTTTTGATATGTAATATTACTAACTGATTAACTAACACCTACAACCAGGTTGGAGCCCTTGGTGGCACAGCAGGTTAAATTGCTGAGCTGCTGAACTTGTTCACTGAAAGGTTGTGGTTTCAATCCAGGGAGTGGGGTGAGCTCCTGCTGTTAGCCCCAGCTTCTGCCAACCTAGCAGTTCAAAAACATGCAAATGTGAGTAGATCAATAGGTACTGCTCCAGCAGGAAGGTAACGGCGCTCCATGCAGTCATGCTGGCCACATGACCTTGGAGGTGTCTATGGACAATGACGGCTCTTCGGCTAAGAAATGGAGATGAGCACCAACCCCCAGAGTCGGACATGACCAGATTTAATGTCAGGGGAAAACCTTTATCTTTATCTACAACTAGGTTAGAATATAAAACAGTTTTAAAGACAAGATAAAGTGAGCTCTTGGTAAATGCTAATCGTAGTAAAATGGTGCCCCATATATAAAATGGGAAAACCTTATATAAAATGGCAACCATCCACATTAGGCTGAATTAATAGATGCAGAATGGATCAAT